>NW_027512972.1:0-309965 GCF_048772815.1 Callospermophilus lateralis | reverse complement strand
GAAGAAGATGAGGACCATGTGGGAGTGTTTTGGTTTTAATTGTGGTCATTTGTGTGGTAGTTGGAAGATATGACTGGGTACACCTGGGCTGAACTCTGGTGTGATTCCCCTTAAAGACTGAGTTCTGGAACTGACTTAGAGAAGTGTTATCATGAAATATGTTGGGATTTCAGTTGGTCACGCATGAGAGTCGCCCTTGGAAACCGAGATCTAGGCCCAGGTTTGCTTTCCACAGAGCACTGGGAATCTCAGCCAGGATATCACATGGTTTTATTCTGAAAGACATGGCAGCCATATTTGAGAGTCAAAACACAAATGGACCTCACATTGTAGACAGCAATAGCCCTGGCTTCCTGTGAAATTTTGGCCACTCTTTGGAAGCCTTGCCTGTGAGATTTCTCCAGAGATTTCATTGAAATGAGCTTCCTCACCATTTAATTGTTCCTGAATGAAGTTAAACACACAGTGCCTCCAACATCATTCTTGAAAAATGGCTAGATAAATACCATGAAATTTTTGAAATTCCCATGACCATGAAAATGGTGTAGAACAGAGATGCCAGTAAGCTGGAGCCTGATGTGAAGTGGGCCTAGAAAAGTCGTGTGCAGGTGTGTGATAAAATATCTGTGGTGGGGCCATGTGGATCTGCCATTGGCTTCCAAATGGCTTGTGACTGACATGGTGCACCCAGCAGACCCTTCTATGTAAAGGCATCTTGTTATATGGAGAGTTTTCAGGGCAATGTTCAGAATCAGATTGCTATGGTCAAGGATGGGATTGAAGCCTGGTTGGTGCATTATCCTGCAGACCCTGACACACCACACGTGACAGAACTCCCTTTAGCACTGTGTCCCAGTTGAACTCCTTGTATTTTGTGAAGCAAATACCAAACTCACATTGCAGCAGCAAGAAACACATCGACAAGTGGAGGATTGCCGGATGGCTTTACAGTCCACACGGAAAGATTTTCCCCCCAATGGCCACAGTTTACCTACAAAGAGAGAATTCAGCACTGCTGCCTCATGTTCATTAGAAAATAAGAAACCATGTCCTCCAGGTCACTTAGATACATACCTAGCTTTGATGGTCTCTCTACAAAAAAAGCTAAAACTCCTGGCAACAACAAATATTTCAAGTGCCCAAACTCAGAGGCAGTTTCACCAGAAGTCTTTAGTCCAGCAGAGCTCCATTTTTGTGGAGTATTTACCTGTCCCTTACTTTTGGAAACTCCTCTGCCACCTTCAAGGTTGTGAACTCTTGAGCATATTACATTCCAGATATGTATTCACAGATTTTCTAACTCTTCCACTCTAATTGTGTTTTACTTGGGGTGAAGGTAAAGTCAAGGCATTTTTCTGGATTAGAGTGCGAAGATTTTTGTGAAGCACATATTTACATACACATTGGATTCATTTTCCTATATTCCATTCAAAATGCTGAATGGCTGACACTAACCCATACCCTACTAGACTCTGACTACTAATTCTAATATGATGGAGAAAAATAACCCAAACCGAATAGAAATACAAGCAGTTTAGACGAGGCATAGTGTATTGCTGGACTTGCCTTTTGCATTATACAGGGTAGGACTTATAAATCTAGTCAATATTTTGTTGAAATAGTTCTCCATGTGTTTTTAAAGTTAACAAATAGATGAATTCCTTTCTGCATTTCTCTGTAGCCAATTCAGCACATGTAATTTCATATGCACATATTGAATCGTTCCTGTTATCACATGTACATTCTTGTGAGGTGGCTGACTTTGCAGATACAAATTGGGAGAAGAGATCACGCCACCTAAACACAGTTGGAACTGAAAATTCAACCTATGGGTGAGCTTCATAGATGAACAACATGATAAATAAAATCATGTTCAGTATAATGAATATTTTTGGATCAGTGGATGATATACATTTCATGATGAATTTCGATTTCCATATATATTGCTACTTTTTAATGTCTGTGTGTGTGTGTGTGTGTGTGTGTGTGTGTACACTCTCCAAGTTTTTCATAATATTAAATATATGGGTCTTAATGTACACTCCCTTAATTCATTCGTATTCATGTATGTGGATTTACAATCAAATATTCAAGAGATTATTCTCAGAAATATTCATCCACCTAAAATACATATTTGTTTCCTAGAACTAAAAACTAACTTCTGTGAATGGTGCATACGAATCCTAATATTTCTACAGTAACTGACCCAGTTTAACACCAATGCAAGTAGATATTTATGGAACGTGATGTGTATTTTGATGTTCATTTTTAGTCAACACTTGTACATTACTATTTCTTCAGTTTATGCACATCATAAGATATATATTTCATACACAAGTTAGCAAATTTATAGGCATTTGTTTCACTTTCAATAACTTCATTCTTCAGAACACATGTATTCCTCCATGTTTTTTGACAAGACTTTTCATGAGACTTCTTTCTAAACACATTATATTCGATTTCCATAATCACTTTTGAAGCAAAACTCACACACTCTTCATGATGAAATATCACCCTAATATTACCATTAGAAGTATAACTGGTTGGAATGAATGATTTAATATCAATATAAGATTTTCTGTATATTTTCAGATATCAACTCAGTCCATTATTTAAAGCGGACCAATTATATTATTTATTCACAGTATGGTCTATTCTTACATTATCTCTATATTCTTAGACAGATACTACACCACATTCTACCCCCAATACTCATTTATACGTCTTCAAAATATTGTTCCCAGAAATGGTGGAAGAAATACTCATGTCACCTGATCTACATGTACATTTTATCACAGTAATATTCTGGAAAATAAAGCAAAGGTCACACTTATGATTGTACCAAAGTCTAAATTTAAAGTGAGCATGGATTTCTAAAAACATCCATGTCCAGGTTGCCTAATTCTCTCAAATGTCAATCCAATTGTTGACTACATACTTGTTTCTTTCTAAGATTATATATTCAAACTCAACCCTGTTGAAAATGTCTAATCCTATCACTCACTTTAAACTTTGCCTGATATCCTAATGTCTCTATTGATATAGGCTTTCCTTCATAATTTCCCAGTTCATCATTTTGACTGTTCATTTGTGCTGAGATTTACATTCACTCTCTACCTGAAACCCAATTGCTAAATAACTTTTGGTCCAAATCCTATACTCACTCTTCTTTCTGAATCTACCGACTATCTCCCAAATCCTACTGACTATCCTTTTTTGAATGAATGTTCTCTTCGACATTCAATCATTCAAGGTACAAGGTCCGATGCCATTGTGTATTGATTTATCTGAGACATCTGTGCAGGACATAATTCAAAGCTAAGTCTCCCAATCAAGGGCCCAATCCCTTTCTGGGCTTCAAATATTACTTAGATTTCTGTTTTAATACATATATTTCACCTCTATATTTTAATAAATATTGCAGATTTCCAATACCATTATTCATCCAGCAAAATGATTCCTAACCCAAATTGAACAAGTAATTAACCCAAACCATATACTATTCCCTCATTCTAACTTTATAAAAGAGCAGGGAAAGTCTTGGTCTTACAATATAGGAATGTAGGGGATATATCACCTGCTGAAAACCTCAAAGTTCCATGCAGAAATAATCCCTAGAGAAGATGTAGGCAGCTATTAAGGACCTGAGAGAGCAAAAGTCATCTTCCATGGAAAACAACCCTGTCTGGAGAGGGGTTGTTTCTGACTCAGTGTCTCTGTTCCTAATGTACAGAAGATGGACCAATCCAGGCCTGTGTGGAGAGCTGTTCACGGGTGCCTATGGGTGATATACTATTCTAACTGGTGAGAGTGTCACGGGAAATAGGGACAGCATCTATCTCATGGGACCCTTGAAAGCAACTGTTAGGAAAAAGTAGTTGCAAAGGCAGTGACCTCATTCAGTTCCTGAAGGAAGTGACCTCATCTCTATTCCTTGGTGATGGAACTCTCTGAACTTGTGATCCAGGAATCCAGGCACCCAGAGCCAGTCCTAGTCCCAGTCCCAGTGGGCTCACTTGTTTGGATATTCCTAGGACAGAGTCAGTCTTTCTTGGTATCTATTGATGTGAAAATGGCCAAATGCCAGGAAACCTTTGAAGACTGGCCTTTCCAGAGAAAGCAAGTAGTGGCTTACCACGGGCTCCTGACAATTTCACAGAGTTGGCCAAAGAGACCAGATCTGAGACAGGACAGGCCATTTTGGAGGTACATAGTAAGGCTCACCAGTGAGAGTACACTCCGAATAGTCACAGACCTACTTGGGGGAAGGCGATGCCTTTGTGGTTTTTGTTGTGTGTTTGTGGTTTTATCTCATGTTCTGAGAAAAGGTAAGAAAGGTGGTTTGTTTGGTTTGGAGTGAACCGTTTCTAGTAAGTGATTGGACAAGGCAAGTGTTTCCATGTCTGTGTATCCCAATGTGTCTGTTGTTGCAGACATTAGAAAAGAGAATGCATCAATGTATGGGTCCTGTCTAGTAGAAAGCTTCCCAGCATCAATCCTGCCCAATTTATGAATGGACTGTGGCTTGCATTATCGAAGGGCAACACCTACAAACTTCCTTAGTTCCTGTTTTCTTCCTGAATTCTGGCTACACTCAAGAATAGGCTCATGGTTTTGTGTTCAAGATATTTACCACCTCCAAGCTCTGTGATTTGGCCATGTACTGGATAGCTGAAGGGAATGGCGAGCATCTCAGAAAACTCAGATATCAGTGTGACCAGTAAAGTCTCAGTGGAGAAACCCTGCTATGGGCCTTTTGCTTACCTATTGTTCTTTTGCCCTGAATGTCAGGAAGGGCTTTGCCTCACAAAACACATTTGTGGAGCCTGAAGAAACCAGTTTTCAAATGGAAATGAGTGGGCATCACCTGTGGCTCTTTGCTTAACTGCTTTGGAAAGGGATGTGTCTTAATCAGTCTCTTGGCCCTGTGTGAGGCTGTGGCTTAGATTACCAACACCTGGTGGATGTAAAGAAAGATCCCATGTGTGCATACAAAATCAAAATGGCAAAAATTGCAGTCATTGTAGATGAAGTCTCTCGCCTTTCTCTGTAAGGTTCCTGACCTCCATCAAGTGGGAATAGGGATCCTTTGGGTCAAATGAATTCTTCAAAACCATGCAGAGGCTAGTCCATAGGTGCTTCGGTTTTTTCTTGACTTCATTTCACATAAAGAATCTAAATGCCAAAGTCAGAATGCCTCAAATTGGAGAAGTGGAAAAGTATTAATGGCAGACCTGTTTGATCACTCCTGGTTCACAAGAAGGGTGTCCAGGCCACCGTGACTTTAGTCACGCACACACACACACACACACACACACACACACACACACACATATATATATATATACTCTCCAGATTTTTCAAAATATGAAATATGTGTCTTATTTTACACTCACCAAATTCATTCATATTCATATACGTAAATTTATAATCAACTTTCCAAAGTTTATTCTTAGAAATATTCATTCACCTCAAAAACATATTTCTTTCCTATACTGAAAAGTAACTTCAGTGAATGATGCACACAAATCCTAATATTTCTACAGTACCTGACCCAGTTTAACATCAATGCAAGTAGATTCCAATCGGACATGATGTGTATTTTGACGTTCATTTTTATTCAACACTGGTAGATTACTATTTCTTCAATTAATGCACATCATAGGATATATATTTCATCCACAAGTTAGAAAATTTATAGGCATTTGTTTCACTATCAATCACTTCCTGCTTCAGAGCACATGCATTCCTCCATGTTTCTTGACTGGTCTTTTCATGAGAAAAGGGATGGACAAGGCAAGGTAAGGCAACTAAGATAGCACCGAAGACACGGAAACAGTCCTATTTGGTTACAACCGGATTTAGAGGGCATTGCTTCGGTTGTAATCATTTAATCCCCTGCACCCCAAGTTTAAATTGTTTCAGAATTTTGTACCCAACATGTAAGGGAGGGGCTCAGAAGTTCACAGTCTGCAGAAGTTCATAAAAAGCAGTTTTTGTTTCTGTTTTTTTTTTTCTCTGTTCTGGGCAAGTTAACATTTTAAGGACACCGGGAATGGGGCAGAGCTATTTTCTTCTGTTTTTTTTTTCTCTCTGCCAGCTGTTACCATGAAGCCCAGTTGGTAACTTCTTTATCTTAGAAATGTAGCCATCTCTGTGAAGCCCCAGCTCAAGCTCAGAGGCCTTGTTTACATATTGCCAGCATTGTGACTGACTCTTTCCAAACACATTATTTTTGATTTCCATAATTACTTTTGTAGCAAAACTAACATATCTTCATGATAAACCGTAACCCTAATATTAATATTAGATGTATCATTGGTTGGAATGAATGATTGTATATCAATATAAGATTTCTTATATGTTTTCAGACATCTATTCAATCTGTTATTTAATGTGGAACCAGTTATATTATTTATTCACTTATGGTCTATTCATGCATTATCTCTATATTCAATGACACAGTGTACACCTTTTTGTACCCCCAATACCCATTTATATGTCTTCAAAATATTGCTCCCAGAAATAGTGGAAGAAACACTCATGTCACCACATCTACATATACATTTTATCACAGTAGTATTCTGGAGACAAATGTAAAGGTCACACTTGTGATTGTACCAAAGCCTAAATGGAAAGTGAGCATGGATTACAAAAAACATCCATGTCAAAGTTGCCTAATGCTCTCAAATGTCAATCCTATTGGTGACTACATTTTGTTTCTTCTTAAGATTATATATTCTAACTCAATTCTGTTGAAAATGTCTAATTGTATCACTCACTTTATACTTTGCCTGATTTTGTAATGTCTTTATTGATATCTGCTTTCCTACATATTTTCCCCACTTCATTATTGTGACTGTTCACATGTGCTGACATTTACATTCACTCTCTAACCGAACCCCTATTGCTAAAGATATTGTTTTCCAAATCCTATAGGCACTCTTCTTCCTAAACCTACCGACTATCTTCTTAATCTTACCGACTATCCCTTTATGACTGGATTTTCTCTTCTACATTCAAACATCCAAGTAATGTTCCTGCAAGCGTTGGAGGAAGAGATCACCAAGAGAGTGTCTCATGCAACAGCAAGGGGTTAATTGGGGGTCCAGCAAGCTGGGGCTCAGAGCTCACATGAATAGAGCAGAGAGCCCTGAGAACAGCTTAAGCAGAGCTTATATACTTTCCTTGGAGAGGGCAGGGACGGAAATTTATTGATGGGTCAGAGCGAGTGGGCGGTTAGTGTGAAAGTGGGTGAGGGAATACATTCTGCAATTTGGCAGTTGGGGACAGCACAATCTGGGAACAAGATTACAAACAGTTCTCAAGATTTCAACAGTGTTTTGTTAAGCATACAGAAAAACAGGAAGTTACAAGTACCTTTTTTATTAACCTTTCATTCCGCACTTCTTCTTCTTGCTACTTTTTATCATAAAAGTGATTATTGGGGCGTGTCACATTCTATGTCTGCTAGTGGGGTATTACCATAAGTTTAACTTGTCCAATTTGAGCTTGGAGTAAAAAAATTACATGGTTGAGCAAACAGGGTTTTATAGTTAGAAATAATATGAGGATTATTATTGGACAGGCCAGGGTTGATAAAAGCGTAGATAACCAGGGGGACTGTGTGAACCAAGACTCAAACCACCCTTTTTGGGCCTCTCTCTCTCATTGACGCTTTTCAAGGCATCCTTTTATTTTACTCATAGGTTTTTTTTACAACCTCAGTATGGTCGGCATCAGAACAACATTCTTATATCAATGCAGCACAAAGGCCCCCTTCTCTCATGAAGAGGAGGTCCAACCCTCAACTGGTGTGTAAAACAAATTCAGATACAGATGTTAAAGATTCCTGCAAAGCTGTGATGGAGGTTTCTATTATCTTTAAGTTTTGGTCTCTTGCTGCTTCTATTTGGGTCTTTTGTTGTGTACCATGGAGCAGGGCAGTGGTTCCTGTGATTACCCCTGCCGCAACTCCAATTCCTAATATGATGGCTAAAGTGAGGGATATATGTTCCCAGTGGAACCGGGTTGTATGCCCCCCTGTTTGAACTTCAAATGAACCTGGGTCATTATAGAGCAATCTGGGACACATCTTCACCATTACACAATTAATCAAATCTGTTGACCATTTCATGAAAACATAAACAATGTTTAAGTATATAGAATTATACTGTTGTAGGGACGGACAAGGCACGGCACTTAAGATAGCACCAAAGACAGGGAAACAGTCCTATTTGGTTGCAACCGGATTCAGAGGGCATTGCTTCTGTTGTAATCAATTAACTCCCTGAACCCCAAGTTTAAGTAGTTTCAGAATTTTGTACCCAACATGAAAGAGAAGAGACTCAGAAGTTCACAGTCTGCAGAAATTCAAAAAAAGAAGCTTTTTTTTCTGTTTTCTCCTCTATTGTGGTCAAGTTAACTTTTCAAGGACACCTGGGAGGCAGAGAGCTTTTTTTTTCCTTTTTTTTTATCCCCCTGCCAACTGTTACCATGGAGCCCAGTTTGTAACTTTTTATCTTAGAAATGTAGCCATCTCTGTGAAGACCCAGCTCAAGGCCAGAGGCCTTGTTCACATATTCTGTGAAAAACTATTAAGGGGGTGTCTAGCTTAGGAGTGCTGATTTTTCCAGCCAGTAGCCAAGTAGAACAGGGCAACAGAAAAAGAGGAAGTTAATCTACACGGACTCATTTATAGAGACTCTTTTGCTGAAAGTCCTAAAGTCAGCCATGGTCAAGACTTCTGGAGAAGTTCAGTGAAGATTTTTCTGTGGGCCTGGTACAGAGGGGGAAGACGGGGAAGGCGGGGGGTGAGAGCAGCTCCATGGATCTGAGAATAAGGAAGGAGAAATGTAAAAGAATAATGGGAAAGGGTTTTGGGATTTTCCTAGCAACATAAATTGAGCAGTAGAACCGGTAGAGCAGAAAGGAAGACAGGAGTGAGTATCCCAAAAAGCCTGTGAGGGACTTTAAATTCTTAGTAACCTGTTTTCAGTGATGACAAAGAAACTTTAAAGGCCATTTTCATTACATCTTCGATAGGGGTCTGAGGGTTCTCCTAAGCTGGTTTGAGCTTTGGGTTAGGTGGTAAGAGGATCTGGTGGGACCCGGTGTGGGCACTGACAGGAAAAGAGAGAAGTGAGTGGGTGGATGGGTACCTCAGTACCTGCTACCTCAGCAAGGGGGCAATGCTCTGAGAACCGGCAGAGGTTTCAGTTTTTGATCTAGTAATTGGAGAAGAGAAATCAGGTTTGCTGAGGTGGGACTGACAGCAGAGAGTATGGAGCAGAAGGCTGAGTTTGAGGAACTATTGGAGAAGCATAGTTCAGGATGTGAGCGAAAGAGGAAAAAGGCCTTCACATAGGGGAATTTCCTTTCACCCTTTTGAGCACTTGCAGAAGTTAAAAAGGTCACACAGAATTTGAGGATCTAGAGACTCCTCTGGGGGCCATCAGTTTGGGTTGTCTAAGTGGTAATATGGCCAATGCTGTGTACTGAATTTGATGAGGATTTTGGGTTCCACCAGGCAGCCCCTGTATGCTCAAATCCCCATGACTTACAGAAGAAATCGGCTTTTCCCCCACACAGCCGTGGCGGTTTGTGGCTTTGATAGTCTGCCGGGCAAACATACTAATATAGGCTAGCCAACCTGCATCTGGCTTGCCTGTCCCTACAACCATAATGTTTGTTTCCATTATCTATGGTACGAAAAGGATTTAATGGAATTTTAATGGGATCCTCTTCATCAGGGATATTCTAATAGGAAAGACCTATAGCCAGCTGACAAATGTCTGGGTGGAGAGATGGCCACCAGGTCCCTAAGGGGGCTGTATGCAAGATAGACCATACTTCTTGTCTAGTAGGATTTGTGATCAGCCATCGCTGCTGAAGGGGCTGATGAGCGTTAGGACTACGGGTGGCCAAGGAGAGAGTCTATAGCCTTACCCACGTGGCGAATATGCAATTTGAAAGGGTTAACAGTCTTTTCCAGTTTCCAGCCAGAGTCTGGACATGGCACAGGCTTGAGATGAGAGGCATGGATGCAGGAAGTGATTCCCTCTACTTTTACTGCTGTAGGTGCTATAAGTAGCACCTGGAATGGTCCTTTCCAGTGGGGTTCCAGGGATGACACCTGATGTCATCTTATTCAGAGGAAGTCTCTTTCTTGATATCAACGTGGATTCCCCTCGTCCCCAGGTTGGAAGCCAGTAGCCACCTGTTTCCACAGGTATAGCTGAGTTCTTAAAAGAGATTTAAGTCTGTCAAGCAAGGGTGTGTGGAAGGGATCCTTAGGTCTTAGAGTCGGGGTTAGGTCTCTTAGTGGAGGAGGGGCCCCATAGAGAATTTCATAGGGGGTGAGGTTACACAAAGAAACAAAGGGAGTATTTCTTGCATGAAACAGTGCATAAGGCAGGAGCATAGTCTAATCTTTTATGCCGGTCTCTAAGCTTAATTTCGTTAAGGTCTCTTTAATGGTTCTATTTAATTTTTTTATGTGTCCTGAGCTCTGGGGTCTATAAGTGCAATGTAAATTCCAATTAATCCCTAGGGTCCTGGCTAACCCCTGATTTTTCTGGCACATGAAGGCTGTTCAATTATCAGACCATGTTACATTAGGCAGGCCGTGTCTTTGATAAATATCTTTCAGGAACTTCTTGACCACAATTTGTGCCGGTTTTCTTTTATTTTTTTGGTGGGAAAGGCTTCAATCCATCCTGAAAATGTATCTACAAAGACTAGGAGATATTTAAGCCCATACCTTGCTGGCTTAATTTCAGAAACGTCCACTTCCCAGATTTGTCCTGGTCTGGTTCCTCATAGGTGCTTTCCTGCAGGAAGCTTGGAAGGGTAAGCATTAACCAATTGACAGAACTGACAGGCTTTTGTTAACCATTCAATTATTTCCTTTCACTGTGAGTGAGTTAGTCTAAAACTCTGTTCTTGATCCTACAGTAATGCCTGCAGTTTTTTTGAACCAAGTTGATTGAGTTGATGTACATTTTTAACATAGTGTAGGGCTTTCTGAAATTCCAGGCTGGGCTCACTGAAGTTGTGGAGTTCATTGTCAGTGTTCTTAGATATTATCAAAAGCTTGCTGGTGCTCAAGGGTCCATTGGAATTGGGCATTCTCATTTAACAGCGGGTATAAAGGAGCAGCTAAGAACACAAACCCAGGTCCATAACCTGCTAAAGCCAGCAGTCCCAAGAAACTCTCTATGTTGTCTCCTGTTAAATGGGGGTGGTATCTGCACAACGGTTTGTTTCCTGGGCTCAGTGAGCCATCATTTACCGTGCCTAAGGGAATACCCCAGGAAGATTACTTCTTGCTGGCAAATTTGGGCCTTTTTGTCCGAAGCTCTCTACCTGAGTTGAGCAAGCTCAGATAATAGTGCTTGGGTCTCAGACTCACAGTTTTCTTTGGTGTTGGCTGCCAGTAGCTGGACATCCACATATTGAAGCAGAATGACTTCGGGTTGCATAGTTCTAAAGTTGTTGAAATGTCTGTGAAGGGCTTCATCAAAGAGAGTGGGAAAGTTTTTGAACCCCTGTGGGAGTCTAGTCCAAGTTAGTTGAAAAGACGTTCTGGTTTCTGGGTCTACCTACTCGAAAGCTAACAGCAACTGACTATCTTTATGCAGAGGCAAGCAAAAGAAAGCATCTTTTAAGTACAGAACAGTATACCATTTACACTCAGCCACAGCAAAGAGGTTATTGGGGTTCCAGCATTCTGGGGCTCAGAGCTCATTTGAATAGAGCAGAGAGCCTGAGAACAGCTTTAACAGAACTTATATACTTTTCTTGGAGAGGGCAGAAAGGGAAATTTATTGATGGGTCAGGGCGAGTGTGCGGTTTGCGTGCACCCGGATGAGTTAGTATATTCTGCAGTTTGGCAGTTGGGGACAGCACATTCTGGGAACAAAATAGCAAACAGTTCTCAAGATTTCAACAGTGGTTTGTTAAGCATACAGAAAAACAGGAAGTGACAAGTGCCTATTTAATTAACCTTTCACCTAAGCAAAATGGAAAGTGAGCATGGATTACTAAAAACAACCATGTCCAGGTTGCCTAATGCTCTCAAATGTCAATCCTATTGGAGGCAACATATGTCTTTCTTCCTAAGATTATATATTTAACCTCAACCATGTTGAAAATGTCTAACCCTATTTCATTATACTTTGCCTGATTTCCTAATGTCTCTATTGATATCTGCTTTCCTACATATTTTCCCCAGTTCATCATTGTGACTGACTCTTCATATGTGCTCATATTTACGTTCACTATCTACCCAAAACCCTATTGCTAATGAAACTTTTGTCCAAATCCTATATTCACTCTTTTTTCTGAACCTACTGACTACCTTCCTAATCCTGCCGACTATTCCTTTTTGACTTAATGTTCTCTAGGACATTTAATCATCCAAGGTACAAGGTCCTCTGCCATTGCACATCGATTTATCTGAGATATCTGTGCAGAACATAATTCAAAGCTAAGTATCTCACTAAAGGGCCCAATGCCCTTCTGGGCTTCAAATCGTACCTAGATTTCAGGTTTCATACTTATATTTCACCTATATATTCTTGTGAATATTGCAGGTTCCCAATACCATTATTCATCCCGCAGAATGTTTCCTAACCCAAATAGAATATGTTATTAACCCTAACCATACACTGTTCCCTCAATCTAACTTCACAAAAGAGCAGGGACAGAGTTGGTCTTACAATACACGAATGTAGGGGATCTTCCACCTGTTGAGAATCTCAAAGTTTGATGCAGAAATGATCCCTAGAGAAGATGTAGCAGCTATGAAGAACCTGAGAGAGCAAAAGTCATCTTCTATGGCAAACCACCTGTTCAGGATGAAGTGATGTGTCTGAATCAGCCTCTCTCCTACTGATATAAAGAAGATCGACCAAACCAACCCTGTGTGGAGAGCTTCTCCTGGGTGTCTATGGTTGATATACCATTCTAACTTCTGAAAGTGTCACAGGAAGTAGGGGCAGCCTCCATCTCAAGGGACCCTTGGAAAGAAGTGTTAGGACAAAGTGGTTGCCAAGGCAGTGACCTCATTCCCTTCCTGTTGGAATTGACCTCCCTCACTTCTTTGGTGATGTAACTCTCTGAACTTGGGATCCAGGAAGCCAGGCACTCAGAGCCAGTCCCAGTCCCATTCCCAGTGGACTTACTTGTTTGGATTTACCAAGGAGAGAGTCTGTCTCTCTTGGTACCTAATGGTTTGAGGATGACAAAATGCAAGTAGAGCTCTGAAGATGGGCCTTTAATGAGAAAGCAGGTAGTGGTCAGCACAGGCTCCATACAACTTCACAGAGATGGACAAGGAGACCAGACCTGAGACAGGACAGGCCATTTTGGGGGAACATACTATGGCCCACCAGTCAGTGGACACTCTGGATAGTCACAGACTTACTTGGAGGAAGGAGGTGACTTTTTGAGTGTGGGTGTGAGTTTGTGGTTTTGTCTCATGTTCTGAGAATAGGTAGGAAAGGCGGTTTGTTTGGTTTAGAGTGGACTGTTTCTAGAAAGTCCTTTGACAAGGCGAGTGTGTTTCTGTCTATGTATCCCACTGTGTCCTTGGTTGTACACATTAGAAAACAGAATGGATTAATGGATGTATCCTGTCTAGTAGAAAGCTTCCCAGCATTCATCCTGCCCATTTTTGGAAAGGACTGCTGGTTGCTTTTCAATGGGCAACACCTACTATCTTCCTAAGTTACTGTTTTCTTTCTGAATTCTGGCCACTCTCCAGAATAGGCTCATGGTTTTTTGTCCAAGATATGTACCACCTCCAAGCTCTGTGACATGGCCATGTACTGGATAGCTGAAGGGAATGGCAAGCATCTCAGAAAACTCAGATATCAGTGTGACCAAGAAAGTCTCAGTGGAGAAACCCTGCATTGGGATTTGCTGACTTATTGTTCTGTTACCCTGAAGTCAGGAAGGTCTTTGCCTCAGGCCACCCCTTTGTGAATTTTGAAGAAAACAGTTTTAAAATGGAAGTGAATGGGCATCACCTGTGGCTCTTTGCTTAACTGCTTTGGAAAAGTATGTGTCTGAATCAGCCTTGTGGCTCTGTTTGAGGCTGTGGCTTAGATTATCAGCGACTGATGAATCTAAAGAAAGATCCAATGTGTGCATTCAAAACCATTGAGCATGAAGTCTCTCGCCTTTCTCTGTAAGTTTCCTGACCTCCACCAAGTGAGAATAGGGATCCTTTGGGTCAAATGAGTTCTTTGAAGCGCTGCAAAGTTACTGTGGTTTAATAATTACTCCAAATCACATAAGGAATCTATACCTGACAGTCAGTAGGCCTCAAATTGAAGAAGCAGTGCAGTATTAAAGGAAGAACTATGTGATCAATCCTGGTTCAAAGGAAGGGTGTTCAGGCCATCCTGAGGTTAGGCAAATGAGGGGCAAGGGAGCTTATTTTGGACACTCTCTTGGGCTGCGCCATTCATGGAAACCTCTAGGCAAAGGGTATAATGAGTGTATATATGTAAGAAGATGAGTGCCATGTGAGAGTGTTTTGGTTTTAATTGTGGTCATTTGTGTGGCAGTTGAAAGAGATGACTGGGTCCACCTGGTCTTGAACACTGGTGTGATTCTCCTCAGAGACTGAGTTCTGAAACTGACCTCAGAGAAGTAATTGATTTGGAAAGAGATGTGTCTTAATCAGGCTCTTGGCCCTGTGTGAGGCTGTGGCTTAGATTATCAGCAACAGACGGATCAAAAAAATGATCCCATGTGTGCATCCAAAACCAATATAGCCAAAAGAGCAGTCATTGTGAATGAAGTCTCTCACCTTCCACTGTAAGGTTCTGAAAGAATAAAAGAAATTGAAATTGAAATGTAAAGAACCAGGTTTTGTAAAGTTTCCAAGCTGCACTCAGAACCTGAAATTCCTGTGGCAGTTAAGACAATTCCTGGAACTGCCCATTAGATGTGTGTTGAAATCTTCCCTGACCACCTAGTTACTTAACAACCCCTTCCCAGAAGCCGTGCATCTCACCACGTATTCATCTCATTGCTTCAACCAATCAGTTTAAATGTATACCCCTTCTCAGGGTTGACCAATCACCCCCTGCCCCAAGTTTTCCCACCAATGAATGTGCTAATCATGTTTTAGAGTTGTTACTTGATTTTCCCGTGGTACATGATGATTTCCTAAAGGAGGCTATGATGTATGTAAAGTCCCTGAGCTCTCTAAAGAATGTATATAAACGCTGCTCAAGTTGTTCTCGGGGCTCTTTGTTCTTTGCTCCTCTGAAGGGAGCTCTGAGCCCTAGCATTCTGGATCCCCAATAAACCCTTTGCTGATGCATGAGAAAGCCTCTTTGTTGTCTTTTCCTTTGACGTTCGCAGCACCTTTTCATCTGGAGGCCCCAGGTGAGATATCCGGGAGCGGTGGACGGAAGACCTCAAGGGACTCCTCTCGGGGTAAGTAAGGCGCCTCTTTCTGGTTTCGGGTTTCAGGCTAGGGTGTGGCAAAGTGGCTGTTGGTGAAGAGCATTAGCTCTCTCCTATGGGGTGACAGACGTGTCACAGAGCCAAGGTCACGTCCCTGAGGGACACTCCGGAGGACTAGGGAATTCAAGGAATAGTAGTTTCCTCAACTCGGTTATGTTTTGCTTCAGGATTCAATTTGCCAGCCCATCAGGTTTTGCCGGTAACTCAGTTTTGGTCATTGTTCTGAACTCATGTTGAGTTTACTGTCTGTCTTTATTGTCTAACCCATTGCCAGTTACTCAGTTCTAATCTTTGTGTTGGACTCATGTTAAACGTTTACTGTTTGTCTTTGTCTGTGTTGTGTTTGTGTCTTCACTGTCCCTGTTTGAGTAACTCCCATTATGGGACGAAGCACTTCCTCTTCTCTGTCCCTGACCCTTGATCATTGGACTGATGTCCACTCAAGGGCCCAGAATCTTTCTTTTTCAGTAAAACACTGTACCTGGCAGACTCTCTGTGCTTCAGAATGGCCCATCCTTGAATTCGGATGTCCCCAGAAGAATCCTTCCACTTTCGTCTTATCTGAAAATTCAGAGATATTGTCATTCAGCCGGGGCCACGTGGCCAACCAGATCAACAGCCATATACCCCTTCCCCCACATTCCTATCATTCAAACTTTCCGCTCCTCTCCCTCTTCCTTCCATTCTCCCTGAGTCACAAGACTGGACACTCCACCCCCTCCTTATCGTCTACTCTCCCTCCCCAACCCCCAACACAGTTCCTGATGATCCTCCCACCGCTGACTCAGCCTCTCCACTGCTAGAGGCAATTGGGCCAGACCCAAGCCCTCCAGGGGACTTCCATGCAGCAGCAGCAACCCCTCCTCTCCTGAAGGAAGCTGGGCAACCTAAAGGAACCCACCGGCGACGGATAATAGAAAACTCAGAAGCCCCTGTGATGCTCTCTCTCCATTCCTATGGGCCCATGAACCGACCCAACTGGGACTCCAACACCTTTGAAGGTGGGAAACATCTGTCCACATATCTCCAGGCTCTAATAGTGGGTCTCTGAGTGGCCGCCAGAGAGCCGACCAATTTGGCCAATGTAAGAGAGATTATCCAAGGGCCTAATGAGTCTCCCTTTATGTTTCTGGAGAGAATTAAGGAAGCATATAGAAAATATACTCCTTTTGATCCTCAGGCAGATGACCAAAAGGCATTTGTTACAATGGCCTTTATTGAGCAGGCTGCCCAAGATATTAAGAGAAAGTTACAATGTCTAGATGGGTTACAAAATATGACCTTAAGAGATTTAGACAGAGAAGCTGAAATAGTATATTATAAGATATATATTATAAGTATATAGTATAAGTATATAAGTATATTATAAGAGAGAAACTGAGGAGGAGAGGGAACAGAGGAGAGAGAAGGAAAGGGAACAAAAGGAGGATGAAAGGAGCAAAAGGCAGACAAAAGCATTGGCTAAGGTTTTCTTCACATCAGCAAATACGCCAGAAATTAAAAAGCAGGGAGTCAGAAAGGGATACTTGGGCCCACGCCAAAGGCTGTCCCTGGCCTCAGATCAATGTACCTACTGTAGAGAAAAAGAACACTGAGTCAAAGAGTGCCCCAAAAAGAAGAAGCCACGGCAGCCCGCCATGCTGACTCTAGAAGAGGACTTGGAATGTCAGGGCTCAGATCCCCTCCCCAAGCTCAGGGTAACATTTGAAGTGGAGGGGACTCCAGTGAACTTTGAAGTGGATACAGGAGCAGTATACTCAGCCCTTAAGGCTTCACTGGGCCCCACATCAAATAAATGGTCCCTAGTTCAAGGGGCTAATGGCACTACATATCGGGCTTGGACAACTAAGAGGATTATGGAAGTAGGAAAATGAAAAGTCCACCACTCTTTCCTAGTAATCCAAGAATGCCCAGCCCCATTGATGCACAGGGATGTGCTTACCAAACTCGGGTTAGAGTAACTTTTAACCCTGATGGTCCCCAAGTGGATGTTCTAAAGCCTTCAGTAAAAACTCCCATAGTCAGAGAATTGACTATGTCTGTAGAAGATGAACATCAACACTTCGTGCCCCCTAGGACTGATCAAAGAGGCAAACTACAACAGAAATGGATAAAAGATTATCCTAATGCCTGGGCAGAAACTGCTGGGTTAGGTCTAGCCGTAAAACAACCTCCAATAGTAGTAGAATTAAAAGCCTCGGCCTCTCCAATCAGTGTTAAAAAATATCCTCTAAGCAAAGAAGCTAAGGATGGGATAAGTCCCAATATTCAGAAATAATTGGCCATTGGGGTCCTAAGGCCCTGTCAATCAGCCTGGAATACCCCCCTGCTACCAGTAAGAAAGCCAGGAACTAGGGACTACAGTCCTGTTCAAGACCTAAGAGAGATCAACAACAGAGTGCAGGACATTCACCCCACAGTACCCAATCCATATAATTTGCTTAGCACTCTGAATCTGGAGCGGGAATGGTACACTGTGCTGGACTTAAAAGATGCTTACTTCTGCTTGCCTCTACATAAGGACAGTCAGTTGCTGTTTGCTTTCGAGTGGATAGACCCAGAAACTGGAACATCTGGCCAACTAACCTAGACTAGACTCCCACAGGGGTTCAAACCCCCCCACACTCTCTTTGATGAAGCCCTCCACAGGGACATAAACGACTTCAGAACTGCACACCCCGAAGTCACCCTACTCCAATATGTGGATGATCTGCTACTGGCAGCGGACACCAAGGAGAACTATAAGTCTGGGACGCAAGCACTATTATCCGAGCTTGCTCGGCTTGGATATAGGGCTTCTGCCAAAAGGCCCAAATTTGTCAGCAAGAAGTAATCTTCCTGGGTTATTCTCTTAGGGGTGGCAAATGATGGCTCACTGAGAACAGAAAACAAACCATTGTGCAGATACCACCCCCATCGAATAAGAGACAACTCAGAGAGTTTCTTGGGACTGCTGCCTTTTGCAGGTGATGGATTCCTGGGTTCACCTCTCTGGCTGCCCATTTATACCCGCTGATAAAGTGTAATGCCCAATTCCAATGGACCCCTGAGCACCAACAAGCTTTTGATAATGTCAAAAAAAGTGCTGCTATCTGCTCCGGTCTTAGCACTCCCAGATATAGATAAACCCTTCACTCTCTACATCGAGAAAAAGAAAGGAATAGCACGGGGAGTGTTCACTTAGAATTTGGGACTTTGGAAAAGGTCGGTAGCATTCTTATCAAAAAAACTGGACCCAGTGGCTACTGGGTGGTCCCGTTGCTTAAGAGCTATAGCAGTGGCAGCGCTTCTAATAAAAGATGCTCATTAATGAACGTTGGGACAGAAGCTATCCATGATAGCCCCCCATGCCCTGGAGAGCATCATCTGTCAACCTCCAGAGAGGTGGCTATCAAACTCCAGAATAAACCACTACCAGAGCCTCTGGATTAGCAAAGACAGAATAACTCTTGGACCTTCTGCTCCACTCAACCTGGCTGCCAGAAGAATCATCAGGACCTGTCGCTCATGAGTGTCAACACATACTGTCAGAGGAAACCAGTATAGGACGAGACTTGAAAAATCCAGCCATTGCCTCACCCTGAAGTCGTATGGTTTACGAAAGAGAGCAGCTTCCTCCAAGATGGTATGTGGCGGGCTGGAGCAGCAGTAGTTAGCAAAACTAATGTCATCTGATCCTCTGGTCTCCCAGAAGAGAAATAAGTCCAAAAGGCAGAACTGATTGCCCTTACGAAAGCATTGGAACTAGCAACAGGCAAAAGGGCCACCATTACACTGATAGCCGCTATGCATTTGGCAATGCTAATGTGCACAGGGCTATTTACCAGCAAAGGGGGATATTAACCTCCACTGGGAAAAAAAATAAAGAACAAAGTTGAGATTCTCCACCTTCTCTCAGCAGGGCAGGGCACTAAGGAACTAGCTATAGTGCACTGTCCAGGGCACCAGAAGGGAAACGACCTCGTCGCAGTTAAAAACAGAAGGGCAGATGAGGAAGCTTAATTGGCAGCCCTAAACGGAGTGACTCTGTTAACTTTTTCCACACCAGGGGGATCAACATTCAGGAGACTTGGCCACACTGGAACATTCAGGCAACTTATCATGTGAGGAGACAGATACAGAACTCTGGGACCCTACAGAGCTAAGTTTAAAATTTCAAAAAGCCCACCTTTATGTCAAAGACGTACACTAGCTCACCCACTTAAGCTCAAAGAAGTTATAGGCTCTCTTAAAGGACCGAAGAAAGGATTTATTAATGACTGACTCACAGAGGAAAGAAATAGCTTAGCAGGTGACTAGAGCTTGTCAAGTCTGCCAATTAGTTAATGCTTACCCATCCAAGCTTCCTGCAGGGAAGCGCTTACGAGGAACCAGACCAGGACAATTCTGGGAAGTGGACTTTTCCTGAAATTAAGCCAGGAAGGTATGGACTTAAATATCCCCTAGTCTTTGTAGATACTCTTTCATGATTGGTCGAAGCCTTCCCCATGAAGAAAGAAACGGCTCAGACAGTGCTCAAAAAGATTCTAGAAGACATTTTTCCAAGGTTCGGCCTGCCTAAGGTAATAGGGTCCAATAATGGACCGGCATTCGTTGCCCAGGTAAGTCAGGGATTCACCAGGACCCTGAAGATTAATTGGAAGTTACATTGTGCTTATAGACCCCAGAGCTCAGGACAGGTAGAAAGGATGATTAGAACCATCAAAGAGACTTTAAAGAAATTAAGCTTGGAGACCGGCATAAAAAATTGGACTATGCTCCTACCTTAAGCACTGTTTCGTGCAAGAAGTACACCCTCTTCCTCTTTGTGTAAACTCACCACTTATGAAATTCTCTATGGTGCCCCTCCTCCAGTAAGGGACCTAACCCCAACTCTGAGACTTAATTATTCCTTTCACACCCCCTTGCTTGACAGACTTAAAGCCCATGAACAAACACAGCACCCAGCAATACCTGTGGAAACAGTTGGCCACTGCTTATCAGCCTGGAGACGAGGGAACCCCACATCGATATCAAGTGGGAGTCTTCGTCTATGTGAGACGGCATCAGGTATCATCCCTGGATCGCCGCTGGAAAGGACCATACCAGGTGCTGCTTATAACACCTACAGTGGTGAAAGTGGATGGAATCACTTCCTGGATCCGTGCCACCCATCTCAAGCCTGCGCCCTGTCCAGCATCCGGCTGGAAACTGGAACAGACTGGTAACCCTCTCAAGTTGCGTGTCCGTCATGTGGGTAGGGCTATGGATTCTTCCCCTGACCACCAGCAGTCCTAATCACCATCAGCCTGTTCAGCAACAATGGCAGCTATAAATCCTACTGGGCAAGTAGTGTGGTCTATTTCACATACAGCCCTCTTATGGACTTGGTGGCCATCTCTCTACCTGGACATTTGTCAGCTTGCCATAGGCCTCTCTGACTAGGATCTCCCTGACATAGAGGACTCCACACAGATCCCACTCAAACCCAAACCAGGGCAACATAGACCACCTTACCCCATGAATTATGGATATCATCTTCCCCAGTCTTGATTTTTATGTGTGCCCAGCTGATTTCTGAAGTCGCAAACAGGCCCAAACCTGTGGAGGACCCAGTGACATTTATTTTAGATCTTGGGGTTGTGAACAAACGGGAACTACATGGTTGAACCCAAACTCCCCAGACAGTATCATTCAGGTTGGAAAAAATGACACCTGGATTGATCCCAAGAAATGTGCCGCTAGCCAAGTTGTGTCAAAAACTCGCTGTGGAAAGAATAGTCTATGTTACCCCCTCAATATAACTTTCACTTCCAAAGGAAGGGGCTACCTCAGAACAACATGGTCTATGGAAAATACGTGGGAAATGCGATTCTATATTTATGGCCCTCGTTATGACGTTGGTCACTGGTTCACCATCCTGCTTAAAAAGGAGGAAAATCCCACAGCAATAGGGCCCAATCCCCTCAAGCCAGGAATTAAGCCTCCAAAACCTCCCATGCCTAGATCTACCAGAACCCCTCTACCATCTCATACTTCCCAGTTTCCATCTTTGCCTACCTCCCCAGTCCAGAGTACAGTTGACTCCTGCCCCTGGGAACTAATTAAAGGAACCTTAATTGTACTGAACTCCACACAGTCAGAACTCCTTGCATTTCAACCCATGTATTTGACAGCTTTGTAAATTATTGTGTAATGGTGCAGATACTCCCCAGGGTTCTTTATTATGATGCAGAATCATTTTAAGGTCTACTAGGGGGACAAACAACCTGATTTTGCTGTCATCCAGTGTCCCTTACTCTAGCTATCCTATTGAGGATAGGAGCTGCTGCAGGAGTGGGTACGGGAACAGCTGCTATCATCCATGGGTCACAACAAATGGCCTGATTAGAAACAGCAATAGATCAAGACTGGAAGACATTAGAGACCTCCATCACAGTGCTGTAGGAATCCTTAAACTCTCTCTCTCTGAAGTTGTTTTACAGAACAGGCGAGGATTAGACCTCCTCTTCATGAGGGAGCAGGGCCTCTGTGCTGCACTGAGAGAAGAATGTTGTTTTTATGCTGACCATACTGGAGTTGTAAGAGAATCCATGATTAAATTGAGAAAATGCCTTGAAGAGCGCCAGAGAGAAAGGGAGATTCAACAAGGGTGGTTTGAGTCATGGTTTACCCAGTCCCCCTCGTTAACTACACTCCTATCAGGCTTAGCTTGACCCCCTGATCATCCTTATGGTGTTGCTAACTGTGGGACCTTGTTTGCTTAACCGCTTAGTTTCCTTTCTCCAGGCTCAAATTGGGCAGGAAAAACTCATGGTAATCCGACAGAAATACGCTCCACTGGCAGAAATAGAGTGTGAGACCCCGCAATAATTATGATTCATTACTTTTAAGATTAAATGTAGTAAGAAAAAGGAGTGGGAAATGAAAGAATAAAAGAAATTAAAATTGAAACATAAAGAACCAGGTTTTGTAAAGTTTCCAAGCTGCACTCAGAACCTGAAATTCCTGTGGCAGTTAAGACAATTCCAGGAACTGCCAATTAGATGTGTGTTGAAATCTTCCCTGACCACCTAGTTGCTAAACAACCCCTTCCCAGAAACCGTGCAGCTCATCACGTATACATCTCAGGGCTTCAACCAATCAGTTTAAACGTATACCCCTTCTCAGGGCTAACCAATCACCCACTGTCCGACCTCTTCCTGCCAATGAATGTGCTAATCATGTTTTTGGGTTGTTATTTGATTTTCCCGTGGTATGTTGATTTGCTAAAGGAGGCTATGATGTATGCAAAGTCCCTGCCCTCTCTAAAGAATGTAAATAAACTCTGCTCAAGTTGTTCTTGGGGCTCTTTGTTCTTTGCTCCTCTGAAGTTAGCTCTGAGCCCCAGCATGCTGGACGCCCAATAAACCCTTTGCTGTGGCATGAGACAGTCTCTTGGTGGACTTTTCCTCCGACTTTTGACCGACCTTTTTACCTATGAAGGACCTGAGAGAGCAAAAGTCAAATCCATGTCAACTTCCATTTCAAACAACCTGGTCAGAATGAAGGAATGTGTCTGAATCAGCCTCTCTCTTCTTTATGTAGATTAAATGGACCAAACCAGGCCTGTGTACAGAGCTGTTCCCCGATGCCTATGGTTGATATACCATTCTAACTTGTGAAAGTGTCACAGGAAGTAGGGGCAGCCTCCATCTCATGGGACCATTGGAAGCAACTGTTAGGACAAAGTGGTTTTCCATCGCAGTGACCTCATTCAGTTCCTGAAGGAAGTAACCTACAACACTTCCTTGGTGATGGAACTCTCTGAACTTGGGATCCAGGAAGCCATGCACCCAGAGCAAGTCTTAGTTTCAGTCCCAGTGGTCTCAATTGTTTGAATTTACCAAAGACAGAGTCAGTGTTTCTTGGTACCTACTTATGTGATGATGGCCAAATTTCAGGAGAGCTCTGAAGAGCGGCTTTTTCTGAGAAAGCAGGTAGTGGCTCAACCATGGCTCCTGACAACTTCAAAAAGTTTGCAAAGAAGACCAGATCTGAGATAGGACAGGCCATTTCGTGGGAACATAGTATGGCCCACCAGTCAGAGGACACTCAGGATAGTCACAGTCATACTTGGGGGAAGGAGGTGCCGTTGTGGGTGTCGGTGTGAGATTGTGGTTTTGTCTCATGTAGGTTTGGACTGGAAAGTTTCTAGAAAGTCGTTTGACAACACGAGTGTTTCTATGTCTGTGTATCCCACTGTATCCGTGGTTGTAGACATTTGAAATGCGAATGCATCAATAGTTGTGTCCTGTCTAGTATAAAGCTCCCCAGCATTCTTCTCACCCAATTTAAGAATGGAGTGCGGCTTGCCTAATGGAAGGTGAACAGCTACTATCTTCCTAAGTTCCACTTTTCTTCCTGAATACTGGCCACTCTCCAGAGTATCCTCATGGTTTTGTTTCCAAGATATGTACCACGTCCAAGCTCTGTTACATGGCCATGTACTGGAAAGCTGAAGGGAATGGGAGCATCTCAGAAAACTCAGATATCAGTGTGACCAGTAAAGTCTCAGTGGAGAAACCCTGCTTTGGGCCATTTGCTTACTTATGTTTCTATTACCCTGAATGTCAGGAAGGTCTTTGCCTCAGGCCAACCCTTTGTGAAGCCTGAAGAAAACAGTTTTCAAATGGAAATGAATGGGCATCACCTGTGGCTCTTTGCTTAATTGCTTTGGAAAGGGATGTGTCTGGAACAGCCACTTGGCCCGGTGTGGTGGCAGTGGCTTAGATTCTCAGCACCTGATGGATCTAGAGAAAGTTTCCAAGTGTGCATCCAAAACCAAAATGGCCAAAAGAGCAGTCATTGTGGATGAAGTCTCTCACTTTCCTCTGTAAGCTTCCTGAGCTAAATCAAGTGAGAATAGGGATCATTTGGGTCAAATCATTTCTTCAAATCCCTGCAGAGGCTAGCTGATAGGGGCTTGGGTTTTCTATGATACCAATTCACATAAAGAATCTATACCAGACAGTCATTAGTCCTCAAATTGGAGAAGCAGATCAGATATAGGGCAGGCCTATTTGATCACTCTTGGTTCACAGCAAGGGTGTCCAGGCCACCCTGACTTTAGGCAAATGAGGGACAAGAGTGCTTATTTTGAACAGTGTATTGGGCTGTGCCCTTCATGGAAACCTCCAGCCAGAGTTTATGATGAATGTCTATGTGGAAGAAGATGAGGAGCATGTGGGAGTGTTTTAGTTTTAATTGTGGTCATTTCTGTGGTGGTTGTAAGAGATGCCTGGGTCCACCTGGGCTTGAACTCTGGTGTGATTCTTCTTAGAGAATGCGTTATGGAACTGACTTCAGAGAAGTATTGCCATTAATTGTGTTGGGATTTTAGGAGGCCACACATGAGAGTCGCCCTTGGACACTGAGATCTAAGCCCAGAGTGGCTTTCCACAGAGCACTGGGAATCTCAGCCAGGATATCACAAGATTTTATTCTGAAAGACTTGGAAGCCATAGTTGAGAGTCAAAACACACATGGACCTTACATTGTAGACCTCAATGGGGCTGGCTTCATGTGACTTTTTGGCCAGTCTTTGGGAACCCTTGCCTGTGAGAGTTCTCTAGATTATTCATTGAAATGTGCTTCCTCTAAATTTAATGGTTCCTTCATGAATTGAAACCCACAGTTTCTCCAACTTCATCTTTGAAAATGGCTAGATAAATACCATGAAATTTTTGAACTTCCCATGGCCACCTGCCACTGGAGAACCTTTGGATGTACAGTTGCTGATCCTGAGTGTACCAGACAGTGCCTTGATTGACTGGGTTTTATGAAAATGGTGTAGAACAGAGATGCCAGTATGTTGGGGCCTGCTGAGTAGTGGGCCAAAAGCTGTTGTGTGCAGGTGTGTGATAAAACATCTGTGGTCGGGACATGTGATTCTGCCATTGACATCCAAATGACTTGTGGCTGACATGTTACAGACAGGAATCACTTATATGTCTGAAACCTCTCCATAAAAGGCATTTTGTTATATGGAGACATTTCAGGGCAATGTTCAGAATCAGGTTGCTATGGTCAAAGGGTCAAGCTATGTGGGATAGAAGCCTGGTTGGTGCATTCTCCTGCAGACCCGGACCCACCACACGTGACAGGACTCCCTCCAGCACTGTGTACCAGTTGAACTCATTGTATTTCATGAAGCAAATACCAAACTCCCAGTGCAGTAGAAAGAAACACCATGAAAATTGGAGGATGACCAAATGGCTTCACAATCCACATGTGGAGACACTTAGCTTTCAGTGGCCACAGTTTACCTACAGAGAGAAGTCAGCACTGCTGCCTCATGTTCTTTGAAAAAATTGAAACAATGTTTTCCAGGTCTCATAGATGTAGACCCAGCTTTGATGGTCTCATTTGAATGGAAGCTAAAGCTTCTGACAACAACATATATGTCAAGTGCGCATCGTCAAAGGCATTTTCTCAAGAAGTCTTTAGTCCGGCAGAGCTCCAGGTTTGTGTAGTGTTTACCTTTTAGACCAGGTCGCAAGAAAAGACCACTGACTCCAATTAAAATCAGATTAAAGCAAGCTTATTATTTCCACCACCCTGCCTGCCTCTCCCTCCCAAAACGTCGGGAACAGAAGAGCAGCCCAGCTTTATAGCCCAGAAAGTTACACAAAAGTGGGGTTAAAAATAACAGAATTCTGACAAGCATCACACTAATGGTAGTTTACATTTTTCTTTGCTGGCCCCAACATCAGAATTTATGAGGACCATTAGAGCCTCAGAGAGTGTCGACTGGCCAGGGAAGGCCAATATTTA
Source organism: Callospermophilus lateralis (assembly GCF_048772815.1). Classification (NCBI taxonomy): domain Eukaryota; kingdom Metazoa; phylum Chordata; class Mammalia; order Rodentia; family Sciuridae; genus Callospermophilus; species Callospermophilus lateralis. The sequence continues at coordinate 283,685 of NW_027512972.1, read as the reverse complement.
TGAGGTGTCAACAAAGTTTCAGAGAGGGCTGTTATCTGGTCAGATAGCCAGGCATGGGTGAGTTCAAGGCACGGGCAGGCATTCCAAGCAGGTTCAGATATTGCTGTAATTTATAGTTAAGCCAAAATTATTTTTTCACGGCTTTGTGGCAAGATGGCTCCCAATTTTAATAAAAGATAAGGTTGGATCAATCATTCCCCCCTTTTCTAATGTGTTCCTTTCATATATTTGATTGGGTAGGAAGAGCACTGTGGGAATTTTAATCCCTCAGGTAATAGTCTCCCGATTTTTTGAACTCACCCAAAAACACGTCTCCCTGATTTTACCTGACTTAATTAATTACTTATATTGATATTCTATTTATTTTTGTCTCCATTGTTGTAAGAAGAGAGGCGTCACTCATTTAGACTTCTTCTGAGCTGAGAGAGGGTGACGTGAGGGGGCACCGCCTGAGGGACATTAGTCGCCTTTTAGAAGTCAGTTAGGTTTGAAGTCTGGATTGGGAAGAACAGGTAGTAAAGTCATCTGGGGATGGGTTCTTCTATGAGAGAAACAAAAAATCATGAGTACTTAATAAATGTTGCAGCAGCTGGAACATGTCACTGTATAGAAGTTTCCTCACCAGTCTTAAATATTCCCAGTTATCAGGACTGTCAACTTAATATTTAACTTTTAGTGTTACATTTGTCCCTCCCCATAAGATTCAGTTTAATAATTTAATGTCATCTGATCTTGTAAAATACTTTTACTAGTATGACCTCTGTGTCTAATAGAGAAACCTTTAATTCTCTTACTCATTGCTGCATAATCATACTAACAAATACCAAGACTATGTGTTTAGGTTAAGAATATCTGTAGGCCTTAAACTAAAAACTTCTGCCTCTGGCAGATAATCTTGATAGCCTCTTTTTATAGTTATCAGGCATTCCTGTCTGAGAATCCTTCTTTGTAGCCTTTAGTCTTACTTATTTTGGGAGGCTAACATAAAGTGTATACCTTAAAATATTATTATTACTATTATTATATAAAATGCCCAGGAATGGCTGTAATTTTTTTTTAACTGTCTTTTCTAAGTGTTTAAGATGAAGCAGTCAAACTGACTTTTGTTTCTATCTATTGTGAACAGTCAGCTGAGCTTTTATGGGAGTCATTCCTGGGGAAACTTGAGAGCAGCTTCTCAGTTCTGCTAGTGCCATTTGCGCTAGGTGGGTCCAGGTCTTGTTTGACCATGTGGCTTCCCTCGGAAGCATCAGGGATGTCTCCCTTCTCTGATGACTCTCCTCTTCGTAGCAAATGCACTGATTGGCTTTCTGTTCTCCAGTGGTCTCATTAATCTCCCTGATCAGGAAGTTATGTGGTTCAGAGTTGCAAAGCTCTTTAGAGAAGTCCGCTGTTCCCTGGATACAGACTGACTCAGAGGGCAAGAGCCAAATATTGGTTTTCTTGTCCCTTTTCATATAACTTTAATTTTAAATCCTAATCTTAAACATCCATCAAATAAATTTTAACAGACTTATATTAAGAGTACTGGGCTTTAATGTCTATAATTTAAAATTATTTATCTTTTTATTATTTGGGATCTGTATTATTCTGTCTGTCTTGTAGGTGATGGCTAATTATCTTAAATTAACCAATGTTGTGTTCTTAAAGCAACACTTCTGTAAAACACTAACAGGGAATCTTTATATCACCCATAAGGAAATTACAAAATAAAATTAACAACAGTAAACAAACTTAGTTCGTGTAATAGCTACCCTAAAATTTTTGGCTGAGTTATACATTATATCCTCTGTTTGAGATGCTAGTAATGTTGACAGGAAAAAAAAAAACTTTTGAAAATATCTTTAAATGAAATAACATCTGACCTACTGCTTTCGTAGTCATTCTCACATAATAAGATGGGACACAGAGCCTTATCTCAGGTAAGGCAGGGCTTTTTATTAATCTTAAGTGTTTTAATTCTAAAGCTAATCTTTGTTTTTTAAATATCATTTTACAAAGTTTACATAAATTGTTTGAGGTCACATGAACATTAGCTAACACCATATGATATAGCATTTAAAACATGAATTAAAAAAAGGCTGAAAGTTTTTAACCTTTACATAGATTAGGCTCTCATTAACTTAAAATACATTTAAATTGTTCCCCAATATAAAAAGTAAAAGTTTACATATCTTATTGACAACAGGTAAATAAATCCCTATATATATATATATATATTTTTTTTTTTTTTTTTTTTTACCATACAACTTCAGAACACCAGCTTGATATAATGCTCTTTTAAAGTTTCTACCTTACAGACTTGTATACCTGGAAGATATGAGCACATTAATAGCATCACAATTGCATTGATTTTTCCACATTAACCAAGTTTAGCTTTTAAAGAAATGGCAGTACAGTGCTCTAAAATAACAGTTCTTATTTAATCAGTTGTTTAATTTTTATGGTTGCTTGCTCTAGAAAAATAAAACTTAATAACCACAATATTATGGGTAAACTTATGTTTTAAGAAATTTTTGTCTCTTTAACACATGACTGATTTTTACAATCTTATACAGACTTTAGGACAAACTTATACAGACCTTAGTAAATCAATCAGATATCTAACAAAAGTACTCATGAATGAGTAATCCCATATCAAATTTACTTTACTTATTTATCAAAATATTAGACAAATGTATTGAACAGTGTACCATTTTTTGTTGAAGAAAAAGTCCTAGAACCAAGGCATATTAGACCTTTTGTCGGCATTAATATTTTATTAGATTTTTGAACACCTAGAAAAACTTGTAAGGTTAAATTTAAAGACATTTATTTTTATCTGTTTATCCAATTTAAATTGTACCAATTAAATCACTTGAATTAAAGATCTTTGGATCCACGTTTTAAAATTTGTTTTTATGAGTGCTTTTTTTATGAGTGCTCCTTATATGTGTTAATTTGTATAACATATATATGATATAGGGATATATGTATATATAGACATACAACACATAACAAAAGTGTGCACACATAATAATAGTAAAGGCCTTGTAGCTTTTTGCAGTTGAAATCTTCATTGCAATGTTTCAAAAACTCCACTGTTGGTCAAAGATAGAGCTGATCAGAATAACATTAACCTAGGTCTGTAGGATCAAATTCATGAGCTCAAAAAAAGAATACAGAATCTAAGGAAAAAAATAAGAGTCCTAGAAAAAATGACTGCCCAGTAATTAATAAATACCATACAATTTACCTTTTTTCCTGCCTTAGGCCTCAGATCAGTCTCCTACTGAGCTTGCAGGCTTCTTTCATTTGCATTTCAACAAAAGTCCTGGCTGAGGTCTGAAAGGAGCAGGGAAAAACTGCTATTCTGAGCAGACACCTCAGGCTTAAGGCATTTTAACCATAATTTTGAGGTTCGGATGTTGAAAATTATGATACAATTTTAAGATGAAATTCACAAAATTTTATATCTTTACATCTTGTTTTGTCAACAGATACCATACTATGATTTACTATCCTTGTCCAAATTAATGCACTGGTACACACTGTGATATTTTCTCAGTCTACCCAATTCAAAATTAGTGACAAATAAAACTGAATGTTTGGGAAGTTACTTGCCAACTTGGAAGTAGAGTGCTTTAGTTTTCCATCCTAAGCATTTAAGTTATCTGGCATGAATTATCTGAAATCATAAACTAAACAATTACCTAAACCCGACTTTTAACTGCAAGATTGAGCAATGCTACAAAAACCCATCCAGATACCAGATTGTTACAATAAAACATCATCATTTAGACACACATTGAACTAATATCATTCCCAAGAAACAATTTATAATATCAGCACATTATTGCACATGTCTTAAAGGGCCAGAAACAAAGACACAAGACAGACAGAAAGGAGGTCCAGACTATGGCTGACAGACAGAAGCCTTAAAAACAGGGCAGATAAGAGAAAAATTTCCTACACCAGTGGCAGGATAGATGTCCTCACAAGGGGATCAGATGTTTTCACAGAGGGCAACCTGAAATGTAATATCAAGGGTTTCCATGGTGACTTTACTGCATTTAGTGTCCCCTTTTTCTTTTTTTTAAGAAGACAGAGGTGGCATAATCCTTACAGTGCAGGGAACGAAGGAAGGAATTCCTTGAAGCAGCAGGGCTTTGGTAGATGCTGGGAGTCCCTCAGTCCCTCCTTTTACTTATGGGACTAGCTCCTCTGGTTTGGTTCCACCCCAATCTCGCTCCATCTCCTAACATTTCAGTAGTCAGCTCTCAAAAAGTTCCAGGGTCGGGGGGTTATCAAAATTTGTAACTTAAATTTCGGTTTCTGACCTTGAAGCGAATTAATACCTATTTAATAATGAGGACAGGGTTTGAGAAAAATAAAAAGGGAGGTTTTCTGCTTTGCTATCAAAGCAGAAACACAGGGGACTCTGCCCAAAGGTTGTGACTCTCTTGAACTGGAGCAACAAGGGGTTTTAAAGGAGTTTCCATTGTTAACCTGGGAGATACTCTGTTCCTTGGTGGCCAGCAGGCATTGCCCTCTGGAGTGGGTGAGTTCCAGGCTGCCAGCTAGGGGCTTTTCTCATCCTGCTTAACAAAGGGGGGTAAACTTCATCACAGTTTTTTAGAACACAGTCCAAAGGGTGTAAGGCTTACTTGCTTTATTACCCATTTTTAGGTCCAATATCCTTAAGTTTTTACCACAGAAATCAAACAACAAAATGCACAAAAACAAACAAACAAAAAACATATAGAACACAAAACAAAACACAAAGAAACAGAAACCTGGTGAAGATACAGAAAAACTGAGGAGCAATGAAATGTCTTGCTGAAGCTCCGGGGTAGGAGCTCCTGCGTACCCGGCTGCACCTTTCTACCCTTTCAGAGAAATTCCATACAGAACAGAACAGAGGACAGAACAATTCTTGTTACTGTCCTGGACAGGAGTACATGTGAGCCTCCCCAGGCCACCTCTCTGTAATCAGAAGACATCTCCCTTAACCAGATATCAGATGTTATAAAGGCACCACCTACCAATGGAGGCCTCCTCCACCAGGTGCTTGCTAATAGTTTTAGTGTGATGGTTCACTGCAGTGCTCCCTGGACCGAAGGCTCACTCCAAGGCTTTGGAACTTGGCTCTCCAGCCCTGAGCCCTGGAGGAAAGGCCAGCGTCAGAATTTCCAGCAGTCTGGTCTTGTGATCTGGTCACGTCATCTCGCTGGGGAACTCCAAAATGTTAGACCAGGATGCAATAAAATACCACTGACTCCAATTAAAATCAAATTAAGGCAAGCTTATTAGTTCAACCGGCTAGGCTGACTCTCCTTCTCAAAACGGCTGGAAAAAGACAGCATCCCCACCTTTCCTACACCCCAGCTTTATAGCCCAAAAAGTTACACAAAAAGGGAGTATCAGAAAACAGAACTTTGACAAGCATCACACTAACTGTAGTTAAAATTTTTTATTTGCTGGCCCCAGCATCAGAAATTATGAGGACCATTAGAGCCTCAGAGAGGGTCATTGTCTGGCCAGGGAAGGCCAATATTTATGAGGTGTCAGTAAGGTTTCAGAGAGGGCTGTGATCTGGTCAGTAAGACAGGCATGGGTGAGATCAAGGCATGGGCAGGCATTCCAAGCAGGTTCAGAATTTGCAGTAATTTATAGTAAAGCAAAAATTATCTTTCCATGGCTTTAAGGCAAGATGGCTGCCAATATTAATGAAAGATCAGGTTGAGTGATCACCCGTGTCCCTTCCTTTTGGAAACTCCTCTACCACCTCCAAGGTTGTGAACTCCTGATCGTTTTACATTCCAGATAAGTATTCACAGAATTTCTAACTCTTATCCTCTAATTGTGTCTTACTTGGGGCAAAGGTAATGTCAAAGCATTGTTCTGGATGAGAGTGGGAAGATTATTGTATATCACATATTTGCATACACATTGGATTCATTTTCCAATTTTACATTTGAAATACTGAATTCCTGACACTAACCCAAACCCTACTAGACTCTGACTAATAATCCTAATATGATGGTGAAACATAACCCAAGCAGAATAGAAATACAAGCCGTTCAGAGGAGGCATGGTGTGTAGTTGGAATTGCCTTTTGCATTATATAGTATAGGAGCTATAAATCTAGTCAACTTTTTGTTGAAATAATTCTACATGTGTTTTTAAAATTAACAAATATGGGAATCCTGTCTCCCTTTCTCTGTAGCACACGTATTTTTATATGCACATAGAGAATCCTACCTGGTATCACACGTACATACTTGTGAGGTGGCTGAATTGGCAGATACAAATTGTGAGAAGAGATCACTACTCATAAACGCTGTTTGAACTGAAAATTCAACCTATGGGTGAGCTTCCTAGTTCAATAACATTATACATAAATCCATGTTCAGTAAAATGAATATTTTTGCATCTGTGGATTTTATATATATATATATATATATATATATATATATATATATATATATATATATATATATATATCATGATGATTTTCGATTGGCATATACATGGCTACTTTTTTTTCTTTTTTTGGTTGTTCAAAACGTTACAAAGCTCTTGACATATCATATTTCATACATTAGATTCAAGTGGGTTATGAACTCCCATTTTTACCCCAAATAAAGATTGCAGAATCACATTGGTTACATATCCACATTTTTACATAATGCCCTATTAGTTACTGTTGCATTCTGCTACCTTTCCTATACTCTATGATCCCCCCACTTTTCCCCTCCCATCTTCTCTCTCTACCCCATCTACTGTAATTATTTTTTCTTCTTGTTTATTTTCCTATTCCCTTCACAACCTGTTATATGTAATTTTGTATAACAATGAGGGTCTCCCTCCATTAACATGCAATTTCCCTTTTCTCTCCCTTTTCCTCCCACCTCATGTCTCTGTTAATGTAAATCTTTTCTTCCTGCTCTTCCTCCCTGCTCTGTTCTTAGTTGCTCTCATTATATCCAAGAAGACATTTGGTATTTGTTTTTTAGGGATTGGCTAGTTTCACTAAGCATAATATGCTCTATTACCATCCATTTCCCTTAAAATTCCATGATTTTGTCATATTTTAGTGCTGCGTAATACTCCATGGTGTTTAAATGCCACATTTTTGTTATACATTCATCTATTGAAGGGCATCTAGGTTGGGCCCACAGTGCAGCAATTGTGAATTGTACTGCTAAGAACATCGATGTGGCAGTATCCCAGAGGTATACACTATTTTAAGGTCTTCAGGAAATAGTCCGAGAAGGGCAATAGCTGGGTCAAATTGTGGTTCCATTCCAAGCTTTCCCAGGAATCTCCATACTGCTTTCCAAATTGGCCACACCAGTTTGCGGGAACAGCTCTCCTCATAGGCCTGGTTTGGTCCATCTTCTCTACATTAAGAAGAGAGAGGCTTACTCAGACACAACCCTTCATCCTGAACAGGTTGTTTGCCATAGAAGATGACTTTTGGTCTTTCAGGTCTTTCATAGCTGCCTACATCTTCTCCAGGGATCAAATATGCATGGACCTTTGAGTTTCTCAGTAGGTGGCAGATCCCCTACATTGCTGTATTGCAAGACAAACCCTGTCCCTTCTCTTTTGTAAAGTTAGATTGAGGGAACAGTGTATGGTTAGGGTTAATAACATGTTCAATTTGGGTTCGGAATCATTCTGATGGATGAATAATGGTATTGGGAACCTGTGATATTTATAAAACTATAGAGGTGAAATATAAGTATGAAAACAGAAATCTAGGTAAGATTTGTAGCCCAGAAGGGAATGAGGCCCTTGATTGGGATACTTAGCTTTTAATTATGTTCTGCACGGTTGTCTCAGATAAATTGATAATCAATGGCATAGGACCTTGTACCTTGGAAGATTGATTGTAGAAGAGAACATCCACTCAAATTGGGATAGTGGGTAGGATAAGGAAGAGAGTCGGTAGGTTTAGGAAGAAGAGTGAGTATAAAATTTGGATCAAATGTTCTTTAGCAATAGGGTTTCATTTATACAGTGAATGTAAATGTCAGCACATGCGAAGAGTCAGTCACAATGATGAACTGCGGAAAATATAGGAAAGAAGATATCAATAGAGACATTACAAAATCAGGCAATTGTAAAGTGAGTGATAGGTTTAGACATTTTCAACAGGATCGAGATTGAATACATAATTTTAGGAAGAAACAAATATGTAGTCACCAATAGAAATGACATTTGAAAGCATTAGGCAAACTGGAAATGGAAGTTTTTAGTAATCCGTATTCAACTTCCATTTAGGATTTGGTACAATCATAAGTGTGACCTTAGCATTTTGTGCCCAGAAAATTATTGTGATAAAATATATATGTAGATCATGTGACATGAGTATTTTTTACACCATTTCTGTGAGCAATATTTGAAGACATATAAATTAGTGTTGGGGGTACAAAGTGGTGTACCCTGTGTCTATGAATATAGAGATAATGCATGAATAGAACATACTGTAAATAAATAATATAACTGGTTACACTTTAAATAATGGATTGAATTGTTATCTGAAAATATATAAGAAATCATATATTGACATACAATCATTAATTCCAACCAGTTATATATCTAATTGTAATCTTAGGGTTATTTCTTATCATGAAGTGTGTGTGAGTTTTGCTTCAAAAGTGATTATGGATCGAAAATAATGTGTTTGGAAAGAAGTCTCATGAAATTACCAATCAAGAAATATGGAGGAATCCATGTGTTCTGAAGCAGGAAGTGATTGAAAGTGAAACAAATGCCTATAAATTTGCTAAATTGTGGATGAAATATATATCCTGTGATGTGCATAAACTGATGAAATAGTATGTACCAGTGTTGAATAAAAATGAACGTCAAAATACACATCATGTACCATAGGAATCTACTTGCATTGATGTTAAACTGGGTCAGTTACTGTACAAATATTAGGATTCGCGTGCATCATTCACCGAAGTTAGTTTTCTTTTTTTTTTTTTAAATTTTTATTTATGCTTGTTCAAAACATTACATAGTTCTTGATACATCATATTTGTCACTTTGATTCAAGTGGGTTATGAACTCCCATTTGTACCCCGTATACAGATTGCAGAATCACATCAGTTACACATGCATTGATTCACATATTGCCATACTAGTGTCTGTTGTATTCTGCTGCCTTACCTATCCTCTACTATCCCCCCTCCCCTCCCCTCTCCTACCATCTTCTCTCTCTACCCCCTCTACCTTAATAAATTTCTCCCCATGTATTATTTTTCCCTTTCTTCTCTCTTCCTCTTGTATGTAATTTTGTATAACCCTGAGGGTCTCCTTCCATTTCCATGCAATATCCCTTCTCTCTCCCTTTCCCTCCCACCTCTCATCCCTGTTTTAATGTTAATCTTCTTCTCATCCTCTTCATACCTATTCTGTTCTTAGTTAATCTCCATATATCAAAGAAGACATTTGGCATTTGTTTTTAAGGGATTGGGTAGCTTCATTTAGCATAATCTGCTCTAGCGCCATCCATTTCCCTGCAAATCTATGACTTTTGTCATTTTTTAATGCAGAGCAATACTCCTTTCTGTATAAATGCCACATTTTTTTTAACCATTCATCTATTGAAGGGCATATAGGTTGGTTTCACAGTCTTGCTATTGTGAATTGTGCTGCTATGTACATCGATGTAGCAGTGTCCCTGCAGCATGCTCTTTTTAGGTCTTTAGGGAATTGACCGAGAAGGGGAATAGCTGGATCAAATGGTGGTTTCATTCCCAGCTTTTCAAGAAATCTCCATACTGCTTTCCAAATTGGATGCACCAATTTGCAGTCCCACCAGCAATGTACAAGTGTACCTGTTTCCCCACATTCTCACTAACACTTGTTGTTTGACTTCATAATGGCTGCCAATCTTACTGGAGTGAGATGGTATCTTAGGGTGGTTTTGATTCACCTTTCTCTGACTACTGGAGATGGTGAGCATTTTTTCATGTACTTGTTGATTATATGTCCTCCTCTGAGATGTCTGTGGAGGTCCTCGGCCCATTTGTTGATTGGGTTATTTGTTATCTTATTGTTTAATTTTTTGAGTTCTTTGTATACTCTGGATATTAGGGCTCTATCTGAAGTGTGAGGAGTAAAGATTTGTTCCCAGAATTTAGGCTCCCTATTTACCTCTCTTATTGTTTCTTTTGCTGAGAAACAACTTTTTACTTTGAGTAAGTCCCATGTGTTGATTCTAGTTATTAACTCTTGTGCTATGGATGTCCTATTGAGGAATTTGAAGCCCGACCCCACAGTATGTAGATCGTAGCCAACTTTTTCTTCTATCAGACGCCATGTCTCTGATTTGATATCAAGGTCCTTGATCCATTTTGAGTGAACTTTTGTGCATGCAAGAGAAAGGGATTCAGTTTCATTTTGTTACATATGGATTTCCACTTTTCCCAGAACCGTTTGTTGAAGATGCTATCCTTCCTCCATTGATGCTTTTAGCTCCTTTATCAAATAGAAGATTGTTGTAGCATTGTGGATTAATCTCTGTGTCCTCCATTCTGTACCTTTGGTCCACCCGCCTGTTTTGGTACCAGTACCATGCTGTCATTGTTACTATTGCTCTGAAATTTAGTTTGAAATCTGGTATCGCTATACCGCCTGATTCACACTTCCTGGTTAGAATTGCTTTTGATATTCTGGATATTTTATTTTTCCAAATGAATTTCATGATTGCTTTCTCTATTTCTACAAGAAATGCCGTTAGGATTTTGATTGGCATTGCATTAAACCTATAGAGAACTTTTGGGAATATCACCATTTTGATGATGTTAGTTCTCCCTATCCATGAACAGTGTATATTTTTCCATCTTCTAAGATCTTATTCTACTTCTCTTTTTAGGGTTCTGTAGTTTGCATTGTATAAATCTTTCACCTCTTTTGTTAGGTTGATTCCCAAGGATTTTATTTTTATTTTTTGAGGATATTGTGAATGGAGTGTTTTTTTTCTCATTTCCGTTTCAGAAGTTTTGTCACTGATATACAGAAATGCCTTTGACTTATGAATGTTGATTTTATATCCTGCCACATTGCTGAAATCATTTCTTAGTTCTAGTAGTTTTTTTTTTTTTGTAGACCCTTTTGGGTCTTCTATATATAGAATTATGTCAGCTGCAAGTAGTGATAATTTAAGTTATTCTTTTCCTATTTTCATGCCTTTAATTTCTTTCATCTGTCTAATTGCTCTGGCCAGTGTTTCGAGAACTATATTGAATAGAAGTGGTGGTAGAGGACATCTCTGTCTTGTTCCAGATTTTAGAGGGAATGCTTCAATTTTTCTCCATTCAGAATAATGCTAGCCTGAGGCTTAACATAGATAGCTTTTACAATGTCGAGGTAAGTTCCTGTTATCTCTAATTTTTCTAATGTTTTGAACATAAAGGGATGCTAAGGGTCTATTGTTCTTATTTATTTTTCGCAGAACCAAGCTTTAGTTTTGTAATTTTTTCAATAGTTTCTTTTGTTTCAATTTTGTTGTTTTCCGCTCTGATTTTAGTTATTTCTTGCCTTCTGCTACATTTGCTGTTGTTTTGCTCTTCCTTTTCTAGGGCTTTGAGATGAAGTGTGAGCTCATTTATTTGTTGTTCTTTCCTATTTTTGAGGAATGACGTCAAGGTGGTGAATTTCCCTCTTAAAACTCCTTTCATTGTGTCCCATAGATTCCGATATGTTGTGTCTGTATTTTCATTTATCTCGAAGAATTTTTTGATTTTCTCATTTATGTCTTCTGTAACACATTAATCATTCAGTAAAATGTTCTTCATTTTCAATGTGATGTAGGATTTTTCCTTCCTTCTTTTTCATTGGTTTCCAGTTTCATTCCATTATAATCAGATAAAATTCATGGTATTATGTCCACCACTTTATATTTATTGAGGGTTGCTCTATGGCATAATATATGGTCTATTTTTGAGAAGGATCCATGTGCTGCTTAAAAAAATGTATATCCACTTGATGATGGTTGATATATTTTATATATGTCAGTTAAGTCTAGGTTATTGATTGTGATATTGAGTTCTATAGTTTCTTTATTCAACTTTTATTTGGAGGATCTGTCCAATGGTGAGAGAGGTGTGTTGAAGTCACCCATAATTATTGTGTTGTGGTCTATTTGATTCTTGAACTTGAGGAGAATTTGTTTTATGAACGTTGCAGCACCATTTAATGGTGTGTAAATATTGATAATTTTTATGTCTTGTTGGTGAATGGTTCCTTTTAACAGTATATAATTTCCTTCATTATCCCTTTTGATTAAATTAGTCATGAAGTCGATTTAATTCGATTTGAGGATGGCCACCCCTGCTTGCTTATGAGGACCGTGTGCATGGTATATTTTTTCCCAACCTTTCACCTTCAGCCTGTGTATGTCTTTTCCATTCAGATATGTCTCCTGGAGGCAACATATTGTTGGATTTGTTTTTTGAATCCAAGTTACAAGCCTATGTTGCTTTATTGGAGAGTTTAAGCCATTAGTGTTTAGAGCTACTATTGATATATGGTTTCTACTGCCATCCAAGTTTGAATATTTATCGTTTTTTTAAATTTACTTTGTTTCTCCATGATTAGCTTTTCCCCCGCCCTCTGTCATTACTGAGGCACTTCCCACTGATGGTTTTGGTTGTTGTTTTTCATTTCTTCCTCGTGTAGTGTTTTGCTCAAGACACTTTGCAATGGTGGTTTTCTTGCTGCAAATTCTTTTAGCTTTTCTTTATCATGAAAGATTTTTATTTTGTTGTCGTACCTGAAGCTGAATTTTGCTGGATACAGAATTCTTGTTTGGCATCCATTGTCTTTCAATGTTTGAAATACGTTGTTCCAGGATCCTCTCACTTTCAGTGTCTGTGATGAAAAATAGGTTGTTAACCATATTGGTTTACCCCTGAATGTAATCTTCCTCCTTTCTCTTGAAGCTTTTAATGTTTTCTCTTTGTTCTGTATATTGGATATCTTCATAACAATGTGTCTTGGCGTTGGTCTACTGTGATTTTGTGTGCTCTGTGTCCTGTAAGCATCTTCAATTTGTATATCCGTTTCCTTTTTTATTTCTGGAAAATTTTCTGTAATTATTTCATTCAACAGGTTACTCATTCCCATGGTTTGAATCTCTGTACCTTCCTCTATCCAGATGACTCATAAGTTTGTTTTTTTTATGTTATCCCATATCTCTTGGATGTTTTTCTCGTGATTTTTTACCAGCCTTTCTGTGTTGGCTAGACTCTTTTTAAGATGATATATTTTGTCTTCATTATGTGACATTCTGTCTTCTACTTGCTCCACTCTGTTAGTGATACTCTCAATTGAGTTTTTAATTTGGTTTATCGTTTTCTTCATTTCTAGAATTATTCTTTGAATTTTTATAATCTCTATCTCCTGATAAAGAAGATTAACTTCTTCTTTTATCTGTTTATGTAATTCATTTTCAATGTGTTCTTTCACTGTATTTATTTGCTCTCTCGTATCCTCTTTAAGGTTTCATTCCATCTGTCTAAGGTATTCCTTGAGTTTTTTATATGACCATTTTTCTGATGATTCTAGGTCCTCCTGAATATTTAGGTTATCCTTCATTGTTTGTACTCCTTTTCTTTCTTGCTTTTTTATGCTGCTCATGTTACTTCTTGTTTGTTTGAGTGCTGAGTTACTGCTTATTCTTATAAATTTATTTGAAGCTTGGGAGGAAAGATATTAGAAGGGATGGGAAGAAGTCACTAAAGAGAATGAGAATAGGCAGGTAGAATTCAAGGATGAGGGAATAAGAAAATTGAAAAGAAATGAAAAGACAAAAGAAAAAAATAGAAAATAAAGAAAGAAATAATTTTTTTAAAATAATAATGATAATTAAAAATGAAAATTAAAATTTAAAATAATAATAATAATAGTAAAATTTAAAAAATAAAAACATTAAAATAAGTTAAAGAACAACAACAAAAAATGTAAATGAGAGAAAAAAAGTAAAAATAAAATAATAATAATAATAATACATGCAGTCATAGAGTTCAATTAACTTCTCTTCCAGTAGGTGGAGCTGTGCTCAGTGGGCCAAGCTTCTCCTCTCAATAGGTGGGAACCAATCACTGTGCAGCAGCTCTTCTTCCCAGACTGGGCGGTTCTCCAATCCTGAGTGCCTAGGACCTTCTCTAGTGTTTCCTCAAGCCAGGCTCCGCTCAACTGTGACACTCACCACAATACTTGCTACACGTCAGGTCTCTGTTCCTGGTAGTCCTGTTTTCATCAACGCCTGCCACTCTCTCCCTGTTTGCCTCCCTCAGACCCTAAGTTTGTAGAGCTTGGGGCTGGGAACCCCCAGCGAATTTGCTTGCTCTCTGGTATCCATGCCCACATTAGCTGGTGTAAGAGACCTCAGTTGTCAACACTGGTGGGAGCGGTAGCCGGGAATTCCATGCCACGAGTCCCACAGCACACATGATTTCCTCGGTCTGGCCATCTTTCTCACGGGAGACCTGGGAGGGCCCCTTAAAGGAGAGCTGGAAGGGGCCCTTAATGTTTCCCCGCTGTGTGGAGAGAGATGCGTAGGGAATTACACACCTGTCGTACTGGTTTCAATGAAGTTATCTCCTCTGCCCATGACGTCAGTTCTCTTCCATGGTGGTATCCCATGCAAATGGTGACCGTTCATTCCTTTTGCCAGGTGACCAATGCAACGGATGGGTCCTGACTGTGTCTCCGAAGCCCCATTTCAATTCAGTGGCCTTTTACCTCTGTAAATTCAGAAGGGCCGACCAGTTATTTCAGAGGGAATGTTAGTTCTGAGACACAAGAAGCAGGCAAATCTGAGCTTCTATGCAGCTGATCCAGGCTCTGTGTGTTTTCTGAGGGGCCCAGACTGTTCGCACCAGATCCATGTCAGGTCAGCATTGCCTAGTGATTCTGAACAAACAGCATTTAGACAGTTTATGACTCCCTATTCCTGCGCAGCTTAAGAGGTCAGAGACTTGATTTCTCCATGTTCGCCACCATGTTGGATCTCCTATATTGCTACTTTTTAATGTCTGTGCGTGTGCGTGCATATATATATATATATATATATATATATATATATATATATATATATACTCTCCAGATTTTTCAAAATATGAAATATATGTGTCTTATTATACGCTCCCTAAATTCATTCATATTCATATATGTGGATTTATAACAAACTTTCCACAAGATTATACTCAGAAATAATCATCCACCTGAAATATATATTTCTTTCCTAGTACTGAAAAGTAACTTCATAGAATGGTGAATACAAACTCTAATATTTCTACAGATACTTACCCAGTGTAACATCAATGCAAGTAGATTCCTAGGGGACATGATGTGTATTTTGACGTTCATTTCTATTCAACACTGGTACATTACTATTTCTTCAGTTTATGCACATCATAGGATATATATTTCATCGACAAGTTAGAAAACTTATAGGCATTTGTTTAATGATCAGTCACTTCCTGCTTCAGAACACATGTATTCCTCCATGTTTCTTGACTGGTCTTTTCATAAGACTTTTTCCAATCACAATATTTTCATTTTTCATTATCTCTTATGAAGCAAAACTCAAACACCCTTCATGATAAACCATAATCCTAAAATTACCATTAGATGTATAACTGGTTGGAATGAATGATTATATATCAATATAAGATTTCTTATATTTTTTTACATATCAATTCAATTCATTATTTAAAGTGGAACCAGTTAAATTATTTATTCACAGGATGGTCTATTCATGCATTATCTCTATATTCATAGACACAGGGTACACCTCTGTGTACCCCTAACACTAATGTATATGTTTTCAAAATATTGCTCCCAGAAATGGTGGAAGAAATACTCATGTCACCTGATCAACATATATATTTTATCACAGTAAAATTCTGAACAAAAAATGTAAAGGTCACACTTATGATTGTACCGAAGTCTAAAAGGAAAGTGAACATGGATAACTAAAAACATCCATGTGAAGGTTGCCTAATGCTCTCAAATGTCAATCCTATTGGTGACAACATATTTGTTTCTTCCAATGATTATATATTCAAACTAAACCCTGTTGAAAATGTCTAATCCTATAACTCACTTTATACTTTGCCTGATTTCATAATGTCTCTATTGATACCTGCTTTCCTACTTATTTTCCCCAGTTCATCGTTGTGACTGACTCTTCACATGTGCTGAAATTTTTATTCATTCTCTAACAGAAACCCTATTGCTAAAGAACTTTTGGTCCAAATCCTATACTCACTCTTCTTCCTAAACCTACCGACTATCTTCCTAATCCTACCGACTATCCATTTTGACTGGATGTTCTCTTCTACATTAAATCTACCAAGGTACAAGGTCCTGTGCTTCAAATCATACCTAGATTTCTGTTTCCATACTGATATTCCACCTCTATATTCTTGTAATTATCGCACGTTCTCAATACCATTATTCATTGCCCAGAATGATTCCTAACCCAAATTGAACCTGTTATTAACCCTAAACATACACTGTTCCCTAAATATCATTTTACAGAAGAGCAGCAACAGAGTTGTTCTTAAAATACAGGGAATTAGGGGACCTTCCACCTGCTGAAAACCTCAAAGATCCATGCAGAAATGATACCTGGAGAAGTTGTAGGGAGGTATGAAAGACCTGAGAGAGCAAAAGTCCTATTCCAAGTCAAACAACCTGGTCAGGATAAAGGGATGTGTCCGAATCAGCATCTCTCTACTTATTTTTGAGAAGATGGACTAAACCAGACCTGTGTGGAGAGCTGTTCCCAGGTGTCTATGGCTGATATACCATTCTAACTTGTGAAAGTGTTCCAGGAAGTAGGAGCAGCCTCCATCTCATGGGACCCTTGGAAGCAAGTGTTAGGACAAAGTGGTTGCCAAGGCAGTGGCCTCATTCAGTTCCAAAGAAAGTGACATACCTCATTTCCTTGGTGATGGAACACTCTGAACTTGCTATCCAAGAACCAAGACACCGAGAGGCAATCCCAGTCCATGTCCCTGTGGGCTCACTTGATTGGATTTTCCAAGGACAGAGTCAGTCTTTCTTGGTACCTCCTGATGTGAGTATAGCCAAATACCAGGAGAGCTCTGAAGAGATACTTTTCCTGCGAAAGCAGGTAGTAGCTGGCCACTTTTTCCTGACAACTTCACAGAGTTGGTCAAGGAAACCAGATCTGATAGAGGACACGCCATTTTGGGGGAACATAATATGGCCCACCAGTCAGAGTTAACTCCGGAGAGTCACAGACCTACTTGAAGGAAGGAGGTGCATTTGTGAGTGTGGGTTTGTTGTTTTGTCTCATGTTCAGAGAATAGGTACGAAAGGCGGTTTGTTTGATTTGAAGTGAACTGTTTCTAGTAAGTCATTTGACAAGATGAGTGTTTCTATGTCTGTGTATCCCACTGTGTCCGCGGTTGTAGACATGAGAAAAGAGAATGCAACAATGGATGTGTCCTGTCTAGTAGAAAGCTTCCCATTATGCATCCTGCCTAATTTATGAATAGAGTGTGGCTTGCCTTATGGATGGGCAATACCTACTACCTTCCTAAGTCTCTGTTTTCTTCTGAATTCTGGCCACTCTCCAGAATAGGCTCATGGTTTTGTGTCCAAGATATGTAACAACTCCAAGGTCTGTGACATGGCCATGTACAGGATAGCTGAAGGGAATGGCCAGCATCTCAGAAAACTCAGATATCAATGTGACCAGTAAAGTCTTAGTGGATATACCCTGCTTTTGGCCTTTTGCTTACCTATTGTTCTGTTGCCCTGAATATCAGGAAGGTCTTTGCCTCAGGCCACCCCTTTGTGAAGCCTGAAGAAAACAGTTTTCAAATGGAAATGAATGGGCAACACTTGTGGCTCTTTCTTAATTGCTTTGGAAAGGGATGTGTCTGAATTAGCCTCTTGGCCTTGTATGTGGCTGTGACTTTGATTCTCAGCAGCTGATGGATCTAAAGAATGATCCCATGTGTGCATCCAAAACCATAATTGCCAAAAGATCAGTCATTGTGGATGAAGTCTCTCGTCTTCCTCTGTTAGGTTCCTGACTTCCATCAAGTGAGAATTGGTATTCCTTGGGTCAAATGAGTTCTTCAAATCACTGCAGAGGTGCTTAGGTTTTTGCATGACTCCAAATCACATAAAGAATCTATAATTGAAAGTCAGTAGGCCACAAATTGGAGAAACAGAGCAGTATTAACGGGAGGCTTATTTGATCACTCCTGGTTCACAGGAAGGGTGTCCAGGCCAACATGACTTTAGGCAAATGAGGGGCAAGGGAGTTTATTTGGACACTGTCTTTGGGTGAGCCATTCATGGAGACCTTCAGCCAGAGGTTACGATGAGTGACTATATGGAAGAAGATGAGGACCTTGTTTGAGTGTTTTGGTTTTAATTGTGGTCATTTGTGTGGTGGTTGTAAGAAATATCTTGGTCCACCTGGGCTTGAACTCTGGTTGGATTCCCCTTAGAGACTGCGTTCTGGAACTGAACTCAGAGAAGTATTGCCATGAATTGTGTTGGGATATTAGGAGGCCACGCATGAGAGTCACCCTTGGAAACTGAGATCTAGGCCCAGGGTGGCTTTCCACAGAGCACTGAGAATCTCAGCCAGGATAACACATGATTTTATTCTGAAAGACTTGGCTGCCATAGTTGAGTGTCAACACACACATGGACCTCACATTGTAGACCTCAATTTACCTATCTTCATGTGACCTTTTGGCCACTCTTTGGGAAGCCTTGTCTGTGAGAGTTCTCCAGAGCTTTCATTGAAAATGAGCTTCCTCATTATTTAATGGTTTCTGAATGAATTGAAACCCACAGTGCCTCCAACTTCATCCTTAACAATGGCTAGATGAATACCATGTAGTTATTAAAATTTCCATGACCAGGTGGCACTGGAGAACCTTTGAATGTCCTGTTGCTGATCATGAGTATACCAGACAGTGCCTTGATTGACTGGATTTCATGAAAATGTTGTAGAAAAGAGATGCCAGTACGTTTGAGTCTGCTGAGTAGTGGGCCTAGAGCACTGGTGGGCAGGTGTGTGAAAAAACATCAGTAGTAGGGCCATGAGGATCTACCATTGGATTCCAAATGGCTTGTGACTGACATGGTGCAGCCAGCAGATCCTTATTTGTAAAGTCATCTTTTTATATGGAGAGGTTTCAGGGCAATGTTCAGAATAAGGGTCATATGGACAAGGGGGCAATGGGGCAAGCTATGAGGGATAGAAGCCTGGTTGGTGCGTTCTCCTGCACACCCTGACCCACCACACGTGACATAACTCCCTCCAGCACTGTGTCTCAGTTGGGCTCCTTGTATTTTATGAAGCAAATACTAAACTCTCAGTGCAGCAGGAAAAACACCACAAAAAGTGGAGGAGGACAAAATGGCTTCACAGTTCACATGGGGAGACATTTAGTCACCAGTGGTCACTGTTTACCAACAAAGAGAGGATTCAGGCCTCCTGCTTCATGTTAATTGGAAAATAAGAACCCATGTCCTTCAGGTCAAAGTGATGGAGACCCACCTTTGATGTTCTCACTACAAAAGAAGATAAAGCTCCTGAATACAACCTAAATTTCAAGTGCCCAACCTCAGAGTGAGATTCTCAAAAAGTCCTTAGGCCAGAAGAGCTCCATGTTTGTGGAGTGTTTACCCTGTCCCTTACTTTTAGAAAGTCCTCTACCTCCACCAAAGATGTGAAATCTGGAGCATTTTCCATTCCAGATAGGTATTCACAGATTTTCTAACTCTTCTCCTATAATTGTGTCTTACTTGAGGCGAAAGTAATGTTAAAGCATTGTTCTGGATGAGAGTGGGAAGATTTTTGTGTAGCATATATTTGCATACACATTGGATTCAATTTCCTATTTTCTATTCAAAATACTGAATCCCTGACACTAACACATACCCTATCAGACTCTGAATACTATTTCTAATAGGATGGAGAAAAATAACCCAAACAGAATAGAAATACAAACAGTTTAGAGGAGTCATGGTGTATATTTGGACTTGCCTTTTGCATGATACAGAGTAGGAGTTAAATCTAGTCAATTTTTTGTTGAAATAGTTCTCCATGTGTTTTTAAAGTTAACAAATTGTGAATTCCTGTCTCCCTTTCTCTGTAGCCCATTCAGCACATATATTTTTATATGGATATATAGAATCATACATGGTACCACACATACATTCTTGTGAGGTGGATGAGTTGGCAGATACAAATTTTGAGAAGAGATCACTCCTACTAAACCGTGTTGGAACTGAATATTCAACCAATGGGTGAGCTTTCATGTTCAGTAAAATGAATATTTTTGGATCTGTGGATGATATATATTTTATGATGAATTTTGATTGACATATATGTTGCTATTTTTTTTTCTGTGTGTGTGTGTGTTTTGTGTCACTCACCTGTTCTGTAAAACAACTTCAGAGAGAGAGGTTAAAAATTCATGCAAAGCTCTGATGGAGGTATCTAATATCTTAGTTTTGGTCTATTGCTTCTTCTAATTGGGTAATTTGTTGTGTCCCATGGACGAGGGCAGTGGTTCCTGTGCCCACCCCTGCAGCAACTCCTATTCCGAATAGGATGGCTAAAGTGAGGGATATATGTTCCCAGTGGAAACGGGTTGTATGCCCCCCTATTTGATCTTCAAATGAACCTGCATCATGATAGAGCACTCTGGGAAACATCTGCACCATTACACAATTAATCACATCTGTTGACCATTTCATGAAAACATAAACAATGTTTAATTATATACAATTATGCTGTTGTAGGGACGGACAAGGCAAGGCACATAAGATAGCAAAGAAGACAGCGAAACCGTGCTATTTGGTTGCAACCATATTCAGAGGGCATTGCTTCTGTTGTAATCAATTATTCTCCTGAAACTCAAGTATAGGTAGTTTCAGAATTTTGTACCCAACATGTAAGGGAAGGGGCTCAGAAGTTCACAGTCTGCAGAAGTTCAAAAAAGCCGTTGTTGTTTCTGTTTTTTCCTCGGTTCTGGGCAAGTTAACTTTTCAAGGACACCTGGGAGGGAAAGAGCTTTTTCCTACCTTTCTTATTTTTCGCCCCTGACAGCTGTTACCATGGAGCCCTGATGGTAACTTCTTTATCTTAGAAATATAGCCATCTCTGTAAAGCCCCAGCTCACGGCCAGAGGCCTTGTTCATATATTTTGTGGAAAACAAGTAATGGGGTGTCTAGCATAGAAGTGCTTATTTTTTTAGCCAGTGGCCAAGTAGAACAAGGCAACACTAAAAGAGGAAGTTTATCTACATTGAACTCTTTTATAGGGACTCTTTTGCTGAAAGTCCTAAAGTCAGCCATGATGAAGACTTCTGTAGAAAGTCAGTTAAGAATTTTCTGTAGTCCTGGTACTGAAGGGGAAGACAGGGAAGGTGGGGCTGACAGCAGCTCCGAGGATCTGAGAATAAGGAAGGAGAGATGTAAAAGAATAATGGGAAAGGGGTTTGGTATTTTCCTAGTAACAAAAACTTGAGCTGCAGAACAGGTAGAGCAGAGGGGAAGACAAGAGTGAGTATCCCAAAATGCATGTGAGGGACTTTAAATTTTTAGTAAACTGTTTTCAGTGATGACAAAGCAACTTTAAAGGCCATTTTCATTACATCTTTGATAGGAGTCTGAGGGCTCTCCTCTGCTAGTTTCAGCTTTGTGTTAGCTGGTAAGAGGACCTGGTGGGACCCGGTGCGGGCACGGACAGGAGAAGAGAGGAGTGAGTAGGTGGATGAGAACCTGAGTACTTGCTAACTCAGCAAGGGGGCGATGGTCTGAGAACTGGGAGAGGTTTGGGTTTTTGATCTAATAATTGGAGGGGAGAAATCAGGTTGCTGAGGTGAGAGTGACAGCAGAGACTCTGGAGCACAAGGCTGAAGGTGAGGATCTATTGGATAAGCATAGTTCAGGATATGAGTGAAGGATGGAAAAGGCCTGCCCATAGGGGAATCTCCTTTCACCCTTTTGAGCACTTGCAGAAGTTAAAAAGGTCACACAGGGCTGGGGATGTGGCTCAATTGTAGCACGCTCGCTTGGCATGCGTGCAGCCCGGGTTTGATCCTCAGCACCACATACAAACAAAGATGTCGTGTCCGCCAAAAACTAAAAAATAAATATTAAAAATTCTCTCTGTCTCTCTGTCTCTCGCCTCTCTCTTTAAAAAAAATGGTCACGCAGAATTTGAGGATCTAGAGACCCCTCTGGGGGCCATCGGTTTTGGTTATCTAATTGGTAATATGGCCAATGCTGTGTACTGAATTTGATGAGGAGTTTGTGTTCCATCAGGCAGCCCCTGTATGCTCACATCCCCATGACGTACAGAAAAAGTCGGCCAGGCATTCTGGAATTACTAAAAAGGAGTGATGGATTTTTCCTTTCCCCAGGTCCATGATCCTCTTAGTTGTACAAGTCCGATATTTACTGCCATTAGCCCCTTGAACTAGAGACCTTTTATTTGATAGAGGGCCCAATGGGGCCTTAAGCACTGAGTTTGTTGCCCCTGTATCCCCTTCAAAGTTTACTGGGGTCTCCTCCACTTCAAAAGATACGGTGAGCTCAGGGAGGTGATCTGAGCCCCGACTTTCGTAGTCATGCTGAAGAGTCAGAATGGCTGGCTGGCTTGGCTGCCTCTTTCTAGGGCACTCTTGAACCCAGTGTCCTCTTTCTTTACAGTAGGCACATTGATCTGAGGTCAGGGGTGGCCTCTGGCGTGGGACCAGGTATCCCTTCCTGTCTCCCTGTTTCTTAATTTCTGGCCCTTTTGTTGTTGTGACCGGGACCTTAGTCAACTCCTTAGTCTGTTTTTTGTTTCTTTTATCGTCCTTTTGCTCCCTTCTCTTCCTCAGTTTCTCTCTTATAGTATACTTTCTCGGCTTCTCTGACTAAATCTCTCAAAGTCATATCTTGTAATCCATCTAAGCATTGTAACTTTCTTTAAATATCCAAGGCAGCATGCCCAATAAAGGCCATTGTGACAGATGCCTTTTGATCCTCTGCATGAGGAACGAAAGGAGTATATCTCCTATATGCCTCCGTAATTCTCTGTAGAAACATAGAGGAAGATTCATCAGGCCCACAGGCGTGGTAGCCACGTCACCCCAAATGGAGTAGGGAAATAGCAGTGCCGCTGCCCGTGCCCAGATAAGGCCCAGTCACCAGCTGGTGTGGTAGTCACGTCACCCAAATTGTAGTAGGGGCCAAGCAGGCCTCCGCCCACGCCCGCAACAAAAGCAGACCTGTGACTTACCTGCGGAACAGGCACAGCAGCCTGCCACCATGGTAGACATGACACCCCAATTGGAGTAGTGGCAGAGCAGAGCTTTCTCCCGCGCCCAGTACAAGCACAACGGCCAACCGGCGTGGTAGTCACGTCAACCCAATTGGAGTAGGGGCAGAGCAGAGCCTTTGCCCGCACCCAGAACAGGCCCAGCGATCTGCCAGCATGGTAGTCACGACACCCCAATGGCAGTAGGGCCAGAGCAGAGCCACCACCCGCTCCCGCGAGGTAGGCAGACCTGCAACCGACAGGAGGAACAGGCCCAGCGGCCTGCAAGCGCGGCAGACACGTAAACCCATTTGGTTCTTTGAAAAAATAAAAAAAATCGACAGAACATTAGCAATGCTAACGAAGACAAGAAGAGAGAGAACTCAAATTACTAGCATATGGGATGAAAAAGACAACATCATAACAGATATTTCAGATATACAGAAGATAATCCGAAATTATTTTGAATCTTTGTACTCTAATAAAATAGAAGACAGTGAAGGCATCGATAAATTTCTTAAGTCATATGATCTGCCCAGATTGAGTCAGGAGGATATAGACAACCTAAACAGACCAATATCAATTGAGGAAATAGAAAAAAACATCAAAACACTACCAAGTAAGAAAAGCCCAGGACCTGATGGGTATATAGCAGAGTTTTACAAAACATTTAAAGAGGAACTAATACCAATACTTTTCAAGTTATTTCAGGAAATTGAAAAAGAGGGAATTCTTCCAAATTCATTCTATGAGGTCAACATCACTCTGATTCCTACACCAGACAAAGACACTTCAAAGAAAGAAAACTACAGACCAATATCTC
Source organism: Callospermophilus lateralis (assembly GCF_048772815.1). Classification (NCBI taxonomy): domain Eukaryota; kingdom Metazoa; phylum Chordata; class Mammalia; order Rodentia; family Sciuridae; genus Callospermophilus; species Callospermophilus lateralis. The sequence continues at coordinate 259,538 of NW_027512972.1, read as the reverse complement.
TAATGAACCTAGAGGCAAAAATCCTCAATTAAATTCTGGCAAATCAGATACAAAAGCATATCAAAAAAATTGTGCACCATGATCAAGTAGGATTCATCCGTGGGATGCAAGGCTGGTTCAATATACGGAAATCAATAAATGTTATTCATCACATCAATAGACTTAAAAATAAGAACCATATAATCATCTCGATAGATGCAGAAAAAGCATTCGACAAAGTACAGCATTCCTTTATGTTCAAAACTCTAGAAAAACTAGGGATAACAGAAACATACCTCAATATTTTAAAAGCAATCTATGCTAAGTCTCAGGCTAGCATCATTCTGAATGGAGAAAAATTGAAGGCATTCCCCCTAAAATATGGAACAAGACAGGGATGCCCTCTTTCACCACTTCTGTTCAACATAGTTCTCGAAACACTGGCCAGAGCAATTAGACAGACAAAAGAAATTAAAGGCATATAAATAGGAAAAGAAGAACTTATATTATCACTATTGCAGATGACATGATTCTATACCTAGCAGACCCAAAAGGGTCTACAAAGAAACTAATAGAGCTAATAAATGAATTCAGCAAAGTGGCAGGATATGAAATCAACACTCATAAATCAAAGACATTCCTGAATATCAGTGACAAATCCTCTGAAACGGAAATGAGGACAACCACTCCATTCACAATATACTAAAAAAAAAAATAATTGGGAATCAACCTAACAAAAGAGGTGCAAGTTTTATACAAGGAAAACTACAGAACCCTAAAGAGAAAAATAGAGGAAGATCTTAGAAGATGTAAAAATGTACCCTGTTCATAGACAGACAGAACTAACATCATCAAAATGGCGATATTACCAAAAGTTCTTTATATGTGTAATGCAATGCAATTCAAAATCCCAACAGCATTTCTTGTAGAAATAGAGAAAGCAATCATGAAATTCATATGGAAAAATAAAAGACCCAGAATAGCAAAAACAACACTAAGCAGGAAGTGAGAATCAGGCCGTATAGCGATACCAGACTTCAAACTATACTACAGAACAATAGTAAAAAAAATAGCATGGTACTGGTACCAAAACAGGTGGGTGGACCAATGGTAAAGAATAAAGGACACAGAAACCAATCCAAAAAAATACAACTATCTTATATTTGATAAAGGGGCTAAAAGCATGCAATGGATGAATGATAGCATCTTCAACAAATGGTGCTGGGAAAACTGGAAATTCATATGTAACAAAAAGAAACTGAATCCCTTTCTCTTGCCATGCACAAAAGTTAAATCAAAATGGAACAAGGAGCTTGATATCAAATCAAGACATGGTGTTTGATAGAAGACAAAGTTGTCTACGATCTACATACTGTGGGGTCGCCTCCAAATTCCTCAATAGGACACCCATAGCACAAGCGTTAATAACTAGAATCAACACATGGGACTTACTCAAACTAAAAAGTTTTTTCTCAGCAGAAGAAACAGTAAGAGGGGTAAATAGGGAGCCTACATCCTTGGAACAAATCTTTCCTCCTCACACTTCAGATAGAGCACTAATATCCAGAGTATACAAAGAACTCAAAAAATTAGTCAATAAGATAACAAATAACCCAATCAACAAATGGGCCAAGAACATGAACAGACACTTCTCAGAGGAGGACATACAATCAATCAACAAGTACATGAAAAAATTCTCACCATCTCCAGCAGTAAGAGAAATGTGAATCAAAACCACCCTAAGATACCATCTCACTCCAGTAAGTTTGGCAGCCATTATGAAGTCAAACAACAACAAGTGCTGGCGAGGATCTGGGGAAACAGGTACACTTGTACATTGCTGGTGGGACTGCAAATTGGTGCAGCCAAATGGGAAAGCAGTATGGAGATTTCTTGGAAAGCTGGGAACGGAACCACCATTTGACCCAGTTATTCCCCTTCTCGGTCTAAAACCTAAAGACCTAAAAAGAGCATGCTACAGGGACACTGCTACAACGATGTTCATAGCAGCACAATTCACAATAGCAGGACTGTGGAACCAACCTAGATGCCCTTCAATAGAAGAATGAATAAAAAAATGTGGCATTTATACACAATGGAGTATTACTGTGCATTAAAAAATGACAAAATCATAGAATTTGCAGGGACATGGATGGCATTAGAACAGATTATGCTAAGTGAAGCTAGCCAATCCCTAAAAAAACAAATGCCAAATGTCTTCTTTGATATAAGGAGAGTAACTAAGAACAGAGTAGGGACGAGGAGCATGAGAAGAAGATTAACATTAAACAGGGATGAGAGGTGGAAGGGAAAGGGAGAGAGAATGGAAACTGCATGGAAATGGAAGGAGAACCTCAGGGTTATACAAAATTACATACAAGAGGAAGTGAGGGGAAAGGGAAAAATAATACAAGGGGGAGAAATTTATTACTGTAGAGGGTGTAGAGAGAGAAGAGAGGAGGAGAGGGGACGGGAGGGGGGATAGTAGAGGATAGGAAAGGCAGCAGAATACAACAGACACTAGTATGGCAATATATGAATCAATGGATGTGTAACTGATGTGATTCTGCAATCTGTAAATGGGGCAAAAATGGGAGTTCATAACCCACATAAATCAAAGTGTGAAATATTATTTATCAAGAACTATGTAATGTTTTGAGCAACCATATATGAAAATTAAAAAAAAAAGTTAACTAAATTCGGTGAATAATGCACGAGAATCCTAATATTTCCACAGTAACTGACCCAGTTTAAAATCAATGCCAGTAGATTCCTATGGGACATGATGTGTATTTTGACGTTCATTTTTATTCAACAATGGTACATTACTATTTCATGAGTTTATGCACATCATAGGATATATATTTCATCCACAAATTAGCAAATTTATAGGCATTTGATTCAATTTCAATCGCTTCCTGCTTTACAACATATGCATTTCTCCAGGTTTCCTGACTGGTCTATTCATGAGACTTCTTTCCAAACATATTATTTTCGATTTCCATAATCACTTTTGAAACAAAACTCACACACTGTTCATGATAAACCAAAACACTAATATTACCATTAGATGTATAATTGGTGGGAATGAATGATTGTATATCAATATAAGATTTCCTGTAATTTTTAAGATATCAGTTCAATCCATTATTTAAAGTTGGAACAAGTTATATTATTTATTCACTGTATTGTCTATTCGTACTTTATCTCTAAATTCATAGACACAGGGTGCACCTCTTTGTAACCCCAATACTAATTTTACGTCTTGAATATATTGCTTCCAGAAATGGTGGAAGAAATACTCATGTCACCTGATCTACATATACATTTTATCACAGTAGTATTCTGGACAAATAATGTAATGGTCACGGTTATGATTGCACGAAGGACTAAATGGAAAGTGAACATGGATTACTAAAAACATCTATGTCCAGGTTGCCTAATGCTCTCAAATGTCAATCCTATTGGTGACCACATATTTTTTTCTTCCTAATATTATGTATTCAAACTCAACCCTGTTGAAAATGTCTAATCCTATCACTCACTTTATACTTTGCCTGATTTCGTAATGTCTCTATTGATATCTGCTTTTCTACATTTTTTCCCAGCTCATCATAGTGACTGACTCTTCATATATGCTGACTTTAACAATCACTCTGTAACCGAAACCCTATTGTTAAAGAACTTTTGTTCCAAATGGTATACTCACACTTCTTCCTAAACGTACTATCTTCCTATTTCTATCAACTATCCCTTTTTGACTGGATGTTCTCTTCTACATTCAATCATTATAGTAAATGTCCAGCGAGCTTCACAGGAGGAAACCACCAACAGACTATCTCATGCAACAGCAAAGGGTTTATTGAGTGTCCAGCATGCTGGTGCTCAGAGCTCACTTGAATAGAGCAGATAGCCCTGAGAATAGCTTAAGTAGAGCTTATATACATTACCTGGAGAGGGCAGGGAGGGAAGTTTATTGATGGATCGGGGTGAGTGGGCGATTTGCGTGCAACTGGGTGAGGGAGCACATTCTGCAGTTGGGCAGTTGGGGACAGCACATACTGGGAACAAGATTTGCAAGCATTTCTCAAGATTTCAACAGTGTTTTGTTAAGCATACAGAAAAACAGGAAGTGACAAGTACCTATTTTACTAACCTTTTATTCCCCACTTCTTCTTCTGGCTACTTTTAATCATAAAAATGATCATTGGGGGGGTGTCACATTCTATGTATACTAGTAGGGTATTACCATAAGTTTAACTCGTCCAATTTGAGCCTGAAGAAAAGAAATTACACGGATGAGAAAACAGGGTTTAATAGTTAGCAATAACATGAGGATTACTATTGGACCGGCCAGGGTTGATAAAAACGTAGTTAACCAGGAAGACTGTGTGAACCAAGACTCAAACCACCTTTTTTGGGCCTCTCTGTCTCGTTGATGCTTTTCAAGGCATCTTTTTAATTTACTCTTAGATTTTATTACAAGTCCAGTATGCTCGGCATACAAACAACTTTCTTTTCTCAATGTAGCACAAAGCCCCCTTCTCTCATGACGAGGAGGTCCAACCCTCGAGTGGTCTGAAAAACAACTTCAGAGAGAGAGGTAAAAGACTCATGCAAAGCTCTGATGGAGGTTTCTAATATCTTAGTTTTGGTCTATTGCTGTCATTTGTTGGGTCATTTGTTGAGTCCCTTGGACAAAGGCAGTGGTTCCCGTGGCCACCAGTGCAGCAATTTCTATTCCTAATAGGATGGCTACATTGAGAGATATATATTTTCAGTGGAACCGGGTTGAATGCCCCCCTATTTGATCTTCAAATTAATCTGCATCGTGATAGAGCACTCTGGGAAACATCTGCACGATTACACAATTAATCACATCTTTTGACCATTTCATGAAAACATTAACAATGTTTAAGTATATAGAATCATGCTGTAGTAGGGAAGGACAAGGCAACGCACCTAAGATAGCACTGAAGACAGGGAAACAGTCCTATTTGGTTGCAACCAGATTCAGAGGGCATTGATTCTGTTGTAATCAACTAATCCTCTGAAACCCAAGTTTAGGTAGTTTCAGAATTTTGTACCCAACATGTAAGGGAAGGGGCTCAGAAGTTCACAGTCTGCAGAAGTTGAAAAAAGCAGCTTTTTTTTCTGTTTTTTCCTCGGTTCTGGGCAAGTTAACTTTTCAAGGACACCTGGGAGGGAAAGAGCTTTTTCTTCCCTTTCTTATTTTCCCATTGCCAGCTGTTACTACGGAGCCCAGTTGCTAACTTCGTTAACTTAGAAATGTAGCCATCTCTGTGAAGCCCCACGTCAAGGCCAGAGGCCTTGTTCAAATATTTTTGTGAAAAACTAGTAAGGGGGTGTCTGAATTAGGAGTGCTGATTTTTTTAGCCAGTGGCCAAGTAGAACAGGGCAACATGAAAATAGGAAGTTTAACTACATTGAACTTTTTTATAGGGACTGTTTTGCTGAAAGTCCTAAAGTCAGCCATGGTGAAGACTTCTGGAGAAGGTCAGTTAAAGACTTTTCTGTGGGCCTGGTATAGAGAGGAAAGACAGAGAAGGTGGGGCTGAGAGCAGCTCCGAGGATCTGAGAATGAGAAAAGAGAGATGTAAAAAAATAATGGGAAAGTGGTTTGAAATTTTCCTAGCAACAAATATTTGAGCAGTAGAACAGGTCAAGCAGAGGGGAAGATGGTAGTGAGTATCCCAAAACGCAGAGGGACTTTAAATTTGTAGTAAACTGTTTTCAGTGATGACAAAGCAACTTTAAAGGCCATTTTCATTACATCTTGGATAGAGGTCTGAGGGCTCTCCTCAGCTGGTTTGAGCTTTGGGTTAGTTGGTAAGAGGACCTGGTGGGACCCAGTGCGGGCACTGTCAACAGAAGAGAGGAGTGAGTGGGTGGAGGGGTACCTCAGTACCTGCTACCTCAGCAAGGGGGCAATGGTCTGAGAACCAGCAGAGGTTTGGGTTTTTGATCTAATAATTGTAGTGGAGAAATCAGGTTGCTGAGGTGGGAGTGACAGCAGAGACTCTGGAACAGAAGGCTGAAGGTGAGGATCTATTGGATAAGCATAGTTCAGGATGTGAGCGAAGAAGGGAAAAGGCCTCCACATAGTGGAATCTCCTTTCACCCTTTTGAGCACTAGCAGATGTTAAAAAGGTCATGCAGGATTTGAGGATCTAGAATCCCCTCTGGTGGCCATCAGTTTTTGTTATCTAATTTGTAATATGGCCAATGCTGTCTACGGAATTTAATGCAGGGTTTGGGTTCCATCAGGCAGCCCCTGTACGCTAACATCCCCATGACTTACAGAAGAAGTCGGTTTTTCCCCCACACAGCCATGGCTGTTTTTGGCTTTGACAGTCGGCCGGGTAAACACAGTAATCTAGGCTAGCCAACCTGCATCTGGCTCGTGTGTACCTACATCCATAATATTTGTTTCCATTATCTATTGTAAGGAAGGGATTTAATGGAATTTTAGTGGGATCCTCTTCATCAGGGATATCCCATTAGGAAAGACCTATAGCCAGCTGACAAATGTCTGGGTGGAGAGATGGTCACCAGGTCCCTAAGTGGGCTGCATGCAAGATAGATTATACTTCTTTTCCAGTAGAATTTGTGATCAGCCATCGCTGCTGAACGGGCTGATGAGGGTTAGGACTACTTGTGGCCAAGGGGAGAGTCTATAGGCTTATCCACACGGTGAATATGCAATTTGAAAGTGTTACCAGTCTTTTCCAGTTTCCAGCCAGAGTGTGGACAGGGCGCAGGCTTGAGATGAGAGGCATGGATCCAGGAAGTGATTCCGTTTACCTTTACCACTATAGATGTTATAAATAGCACCTGGTATGGTCCTTTCCAGTGGGGTTCCAGGGATGACACCTGATATCATCTTACGTAGATGAAGTCTCTTACTTGATATCGATGTGGAGTCCCCTCGTCCCCAGTTTGGTAGGGAGTGGCCAGCTGTTTCCACAGGTATCACTGAGATCTTTCAAGAGCTTTAAGTCTGTCAAACAAGGGGGTGTGAAAGGGATTGTTAGGTCTTAGAGTTGGGCTTTGGTCCGTTACTGGAAGAGAGGCACCCTAGATATTCACAGGGGGTGTGGTTACTCAAAGAAACAGAGGGCATATTTCTTGCACGAAATATTGTATAAGGCATGAGCATAGTCCAATCATTTATGCTGGTCTCTAAGCTTAATTTCGTTGAGGTCTCTTTAATGGTTCTATTTATTCTTTCTACCTGTCCTGAACTCTAGGGTCTGTAAGCACAATTAAACTTCCAATGAATCCCCAGGTTCCTGGCTAACCCCTGACTTACTTGGGCCATGAACGCCGGTGCATTATCAGACCGTATTACCTTTGGCAGGCCGTATCTTTGAAAAATGTCTTTCAGGATCTGCTTGACCACCATTAGCACTGTTTCTTTTTTTTTCTTTTAGTGGGGAAGGCTTCAATCCATCCTAAAAATGTATCTACAAAGACTAGAAGATATTTATGTCCATACCTTGCTGGCTTAATTTCAGTAAAGTCAACTTCCCAGAATTGTCCTGGTCTGGTTCCTCTTAGGTGCTTTCCTGCAGGAAGCTTGGAAGGGTAAGAATTTACCAATTGATGGACTCGACAGGCTTTTTTTACCCATTCAGTTATTTCTTTTTGCTGTGAGTCAGTTAGTGGAAAACTCTGTTCTTGATACTTCAGAAATACCTGCAGTTTCTTTGAACCAAGGTGAGTGAGTTGATGTGCATTTTCTACTGACGTATTTAGAGCTGTGACTATAGGAGTTTTTACTGAAGGATTTAGAAATTCCACTTGGGGGCCTTCAGGGTTAAAAGTTATTTTGGCCCGGAACTTGGTGAGCAGATCTCTGCCCATCAATGGGGCTAGGAATTCTGGGATTACTAGGAAGGAGTGATGGATTTTTCCTTTCCCCAGTTCCATGATCCTCTTAGTTGTCCAAGCCCGATATTTACTGTCATTAGCCCCTTGAACTAGAGACCTTTTATTGGATAGAGGGCCCAATGTGACATTAGGGGTGAGTATATTGCCCCTTTATCCACTTCAAAGATTACTGGGGTCCCCTCCACTTCAAAAGATACCCTGAACTCGGGGAGGGGATCTGAGCCCCGACTTTCATACTCATCCTCCAGAGTCAGAATGGCTGACTGGCGTGGCTGTCCCTTTCTAGGGCACTCTTTGGCCCAGTGTCCTTTTTTTTTTACAGTTGGTACATTGATCTGAGGCCAGGGGTGGCCTCTGGCATGGGACCAGGTATCCCTTCCTGTTTCCCTGTTTCTTAATTTCTGGCCCTTTTGTTGTTGTGACCAGGACCTTAGTCAACGCCTTAGTCTGTCTTTTGTTTCTTTTATCCTCACTTTGCTTCTTTCTCTTCCTCAGTTTCTCTCTTAAGGTATATTTTCTTGGCTTCTCTGACTAAATCTCTCAAAGTCATATCTTGTAATCCATCTAAGCATTGTGACTTTCTTTTAATATCCAGGGCAGCTTGCCCAATAAAGGCCATCATGACAGATGCCTTTTGATCCTCTGCCTGTGGATCGAAAGGAGTATATCTCCTACATGCCTCCATAATTCTCTCTAGAAACATAGAGGGAGATTCATCAGGCCTTTGAATAATCTCTATTACCTTGGCCAAATTAGTTGGTCGCCTAGTGGCCACTTGGAGGCCCACTATTAGAACCTGGCGATAAGTGGACAGATGCTTTCTAACTTCAATGTTGTTGGTGTCCCAGTTGGGTTGTTTCAAGGGAAAACCAGCTTTGATTAATTTGGGAAGATGTGTCCGTCTCCAATCTGGTCGGAGGACATTTTTTTATAGCTTCCAGGAAGATTCTCTTTTGTTCCTCTGTCGTGAAGAGAGTCCCTAGGAATTGTTGACAGTCATCCCAAGTAGGCAGGTGTGAAAACATCAATGACTCAACCAGACCTGTGAGTCCGATGGGGTCCTCGGAAAAAGGGGGATTGTTATTTTTCCAGTTATATAGGTCGGAAGAGGAGAAAGGCCAATATTTGTAGGCTTGCATTTTCCCCCCATGACCTTCGTCAATCAATGGTCCGTAGGGACATAGGGGGAGCATCACAGGAGGTCCAGGGTTTTCAATCATTCGCCACCATCAAGTTCCCTTAGCTGGGCTAGCTTCCTCCTGCAGAGGAGGGGCTGTGTGTGCTGCGGAGGAATTATCTGGAGGGCGCTGGGCCACCTTAGATTCCTCCAATGGTAGAGAGGCTGAGTCAGCTGCAGGAGAATCACTTAGAGGGTGTTGGTGGTTGGGGGCCGAGGGCAGGGTATAATAAGGGGGAAGAGAGTACAGTAGAGTCAAATCTTGTGACTCAGGGATTACAAAGGGTGGAGGAGGAGGAGGAGCAGAGGGTTTGAGAGATCATGGGGGAAGGAGTAGGAGCAGGGGAAGGGACAAAGAAAGGCTTCACCCATTGAGGAGGAGATTTGCAGAGGTCCTGCAAAGTTAAGATATATGGCTGTTCATCCGGATGGCTATGTGTGGCTGGGTGAAAGACAATATCTCTGACTTCCTAAATTAGTGGGAAATAGAAAGATCCTTCTAGGGGCCATCCAAATTCAAAGGTGGGCCATTCTGAGGCACAGAGATTCCGAAAGGTCCAACGTTTTACTAAAAAAGAAAGATTCTGAGCCCTTAAGCGGACTTTGGTCCAGTGATCAAGGGTCAGGGACAGGGGCATTGAAGTGCTGTGTCCCATAATGAAAGATACACAAAGAGTGAATGCAAGACACACGACACAGACAAGACAAGACAATAAAGACATTCAATGGACATCCAAAACTGAGACCAGGACTGAGTAGCCAGCAAAACCCAATGGCCTGGCAATTCCGAATCCGATACAAAATATTACTGAGTCGAGGAGACTATTGTTCCTCGATTTCCCGAGTCTTTGGGAAGTCCCCCAGGGACGTGGCCTGCGGCTCTGTGACACGTCTGTCAGCCACCATCGGAGAGAACTCACGCTCTTCATCGACAGCCATTTTGCCAAGCCCTAACCTTAACACTGAAACAAGAAAGAGGGGCCTTACTTAACCCGAGAGGAACCCGTTAGGGTCTTTTGTCCGCCGCTGCCAAAACTCGGTGGAATCTCCATATGTAAAGGTCGGGCGAGCATGGCAGGAAGAGACCACTAACAGACTGTCTTATCCAACAGCAAAGGGTTTATTCTGGGTCCAGCATGCTGGGGCTTGGAGCTCACTTGAATAGATCAGAGAGCCCTGAGAACAGTTTAAGCAGAACATATATATTTTCCTTGGAGAGGGCAGGGAGGGAAGTTTACTGATGGTTCAGGGCGAGTGGTCGGTTTGCGTGCAACCGGGTGAGGGAGTACATTCTACACTTTGGCACTTGGGGACAGCACATTCTGGGAACAAGATTAGCAAACAGTTCTCAAGATTTTAACAGTGTTTTGTTAAGCATACAGAAAAACAGGAAGTGACAAGTACCTATTTTATTAACCTTTCACTACCGACTATCCTTTTTGACTGAATGTTCTCTTCTACATTCTATGATCCAAAGTACAAGGTCTTATGCCATTGTATATCAATTTATTCAAAGCTAAGTATCCCAATCAAGGGCCCAGTGCCCTTCTGGGCTTCAAATGTTACTTAGATTTCTGTTTTTATACATATATTTCACCTATATATTTTTATACATATTGCAGGTTCCCAATACCATTATTTATTCAGCATAATGATTCCTAACCCAAATCAAACATGTTATTAACCCTAACCATACATGGTTCCCTCAATCTAACTTTACAGAAGAGCAGGGACAGAGTTGGTCTTACAATACAGGAATATAGGGAATCTTTCACCTGCTGATAACCTCAAAGGTCCATGCAGATATAATCTCTGGAGAAGATGTAGGCAACTCTGAAAGACCTGAGAGTGCAAAAGTCATCTTCCATGGAAAACAACCTGGTCAGGGTGAAGTGTTCTGTCTGAATCAGGCTCTCCATTCTTAATGTAGAGAAGATGGACCAAATGAGACCTGTGTGGAGAGCTGCTCCTGGGTGCCTATGGGTGATATCCCATTCTAACTTGTGAAAGTGTCACAGGAAGCAGGGGCAGCCTCCATCTCATGGGAAGCTTGGAAGCAACTCTTAGGACAGATTGGTTGCCAAGGCAGTGAACTCATTCAGTTTCTGACGGAAGTGACCTCACCTCACTTCCTTGGTGATGGAACTCTGTGAACTTGCGATCCAGGAAGCCAGTCAAACATTGACAGTCCCAGTCCCAGTCTCAGTGGTTATACTTTTTGAATTTCCCAACGACAGAGTCAGTCTTTCTTGGTACCTACTAATGTTAGGATGGCCAAATGGCAGGAAAACTCTGAAGAGGGGCCTTTCCTGAGAAAACAGGTAGTGGCTCACCGCTGGCTCCTGACAACTTCAGAGAGTTGGCAAAGGACACAAAATCTGAGACAGGACAGACCATTTCGGGGGAACGTAGAATGGCCCACAGTCAGAGGACACTCCAAATAGTCACAACCTACTTGGAGGAAAGAGGTGCCTTTGTGGGTGTGGGTGTGGGTTTGTGGTTTTGGCTCATGTTCTGAGAAGAGGTAGGAAATGAGGTTTGTTTGGTTTGGGGTGAATTGTTTCTAGTAAGTCATTTGACAATGCGAGTGTTTCTGTGTCGCTGTATCCCGCTGTGTCCGTTATTGTAGATATTAGAAAAGAGAAAGCATCAATGGATGTGTCCTGTCTTTTAGAAAGCTTACCAGCATTCATGCTGCCCAATTTATAAATGGAATGCGGCTTGCCATAATGATGGGCAACACCTACGATCTTCCTTAGTTCCTGTTTTCTTCCTGAAATCTGGCCACTCTCCATAATAGGCTCATGGTTTTGTATCCAAGATATGCACCACCTCCATGCTCTGTGACATGGCCATGTACTGAATAACTGAAGTGAATTGCGAGCATCTCAGAAAACTCACATACCTGTTTAACCTGTAAAGTCTCATTGGAGAAACCCTGCTTTGGGCCTTTTGCTTACCTATTGTTCTGTTTCCCTGAATGTCAGGAAGGTCTTTGCCTCAGGACAACGCTTTGCGAAGTCTAAAGAAAACCTTTTTCAAATAAAAAAGAATGGGCATCAGCTGTGGCTCTTTGCTTAATTGCTTTGCAAAAAGATGTGTATGAATCAGCGTCTTGGCCCTGTGTTAGGCTGTAGCTTAGATTCTCAGCAACTGATGGATCTAAAGAAAGATCCCATGTGTGCATCCAAAACCAAAATAGCAAAAGAGCAGTCATTGTGGATGAAGTCTTTCGCCTTCCTCTGTAAGGTTTCTGACATCAATCAAGTGAGAATAGGGATCCTTTAGGTCAAATGAGTTCTTCAGTTCCCTGCAGAGGCTAGCCCATAGGTGGTTGGGTTTTCTCATGACTCCAATTCATATAAAGAATTTAAACCCCACAGTCAGTAGTTCTCAAATTTGAGAAGTGGATCAGTATTAACGGCAGGCCTATTTGATCACTCCTGGTTCACAGGAAGGGTGTCCAGGTCACGCAGAATTTGGTAAATGAGGGGCAAGAAAGCATATTTTGGACACTCTCTTGGGCTGCATTCCTCATGAAAATCTCCAGTCAGAGGTTATGATGAGTGTCTATATGGAAGAAGATGAGGGCCATGTGGGAGTGTTTTGGATTTAATTGTGGTTATTTTTGTGGCAGTTGGAAGGGATGACTGAGTCCACCTGGGTTTGAACTCTGGTGTGATTCCCCTTAGAGGCTGAGTACAGGAACTGAACTTAGAGAAGTATTGCCATGAATTGTGTTGGGATTTTAGAAGACCAAGCATGAGAGTCACCATTGGAAACTGAGATCTAGGCCCAGGGTGGCTTTCCAGAGACCACTGGGAATCTCAGGCTTGATATCACATGATTTTATTCTTAACGACTTGGCAGTCTTAGTTGAGAGTCAAAACACACATGGACGTTACATTGTAGACCTCAATGGGCCTGGATTTATGTGACACTTTGGCCAATCTTTGGGAAACCTTGCCAGTGAGAGTTCTCCAGAACTTCATTTGAAATGAACTTCCACAACATTTAACGGTCCCTGAATGAATTGAAACCCACATGCTGCCAACTTCATCCTTGAAAAATTGCTAGATAAATACCATGAAATTTTTGAAATTCCCATGACCAGATGGCACTGGAGAAACTTTGGTTGTCCTGTTGCTGAACATGATTATTCAGGACAGTCACTTGATTGACTGAGTTTCATGAAAATGGTGTATAACAGAGATTCTAGGAAGTTGGACCCTGCAGAGTAGTGGGCCTAGTGCAGTGAAGGGCAGGTGTGTGATAAAAAAAAAATCTGTGGTGGGGCCATGTGGATCTGCCATTGTCTTCCAATTGGCTTGTGACTGACATGGTGCAGCCAGCAGACGCTTCTATGTAAAGGTATCTTTTTAAATGGAGAGGTTTCAGGCCAATGTTCAGAATCCGGTTGCTATGGTCAAGGAGGCAAGCTATGTGGAAGAGAAGCCTGGTTGGTACATTCTTCTGCAGGCCCTGACCCACCCCAGGTGACAGAACTCCCTCCAGCACTGTGTCCCAGGTGAATTCCTTGTATTTCTTGAAGCAAATACGAAACTCCCAGTGCAGTAGCAAGAAACACCAGGAAAACTGGAGGATGACCAAATGGCTTCAGAGTCCACAAGAGTAGACAATTAGTCCCCAGTGGCCACAGTTTACCTACAAACAGAAAATTAAAGACAGCTTCCTCATGTTTATTGGAAAATAAAAAATCATGTATTCCAGGTCACATAGAAGCATACCCAGATTTGATTGTCTCACTACAAAGGAAGCTAAATCTCCTGACTACAACACATATTTCAAGTGCCCAACCTCAGAGGCAGTTCCTCAAGAAGTCTTTAGTCCAGCAGAGCTCCATGTTTGTGGAGTGTTTACCCTGTCCCTTACTTTTGGAATCTCCTCTACCACCTCCAAGTTTGTGAACTCCTGAGCATATTTGATTCCAGATATGTATTCACAGATTTTCTAACTCTTCTCCTCTAATTGTGTCTAACTTGGGGCCAAGGTAATCTCAAGGCATTGTTGAGAGTGGGAAGGTACTTTTGTAGCATATATTTGCATAAACATTGGAATCATTTTCCAAATTTTCATTCGAAATACTGAATCCCTGACACAAACCCATGCCAACTAGACTCTGACTACTAATTCTAATATGATGGAGAAAATTAACCCAAACAGAATAGAAATACAAGCAGTTCAGAGGACGAATGGTGTATCATTGGAATTGCCTTTTGCTTTATATAGGGTAGGAGTTATAAATCTAGTCAATTTTTTGTTGAAATGGTTCTCCATGTGTTTTTCAAGTTAACAAATATGTGAATTCCTGTCTACCTTTCTCTGTATCCTATTCAGCGCATGTATTTTTATATGCACATATAGAATCCTAGCTGGTACCACACGTACATTCTTGTGAGGTGGCTCACTTGGCAGACACAAATTGTGAAAAGAGATCACTCCTACTAAACGCTGTTGAAACTGAAAATTCAAACTATTGATGAGCTTCCTAGTACAATAAAATTATACATGAATCCATGTTCAGTAAAACGAATTTATCTGGATCTGTGGATGACATATATTTCGTGGTGAATTTCAATTGGCTTATATTGCTTCTTTTTAATGTCTGTTTGTGTGCGTGCCTGTGTGTGTGTGTGTGTGTGTGTGTGTGTGTGTGTGTGTGTGTGTGTTTATATATATATATACACACACACTCTACAGATTTTTCAAAATATGAAATATATGTGTCTTATTATACACTCCGTAAATTCATTCATATTCATGTATGTGGATTAATGATCAACTTTTCACAAGATTATTCTGAGAAATATTCATCCACCTGAACTACATATTTGATTCCTAGTACTGAAAACTAACAGTAAATGGTGCATACAAATCCTAATATCTCTGCAGTAACTGACACAGTTTTATATCAATGCAAGTAGATTCCTATGGGACGTGATGTGTATTTTGTCTTTCATTTTTATTCAATACTGGTACATTACTTTTTCTTCAGTTAATGCACATGGTAGGATATATATTTAATCCACTAGTTCAGAAATTTATAGGCATTTTGTCTTACTTTCCATCACTTCCTTATTCAGAAAACATGTTTTCCACAGGGTTTCTTGTCTGGTCTTTTCATGAGACTTCTTTCACAAAATGCAAAGGTCACACTTATGTTTGTACCGAAGTCTAAATGGAAAGTGAGTATGGATTACTAAAAACATCAATGTCCAGGTTGCCTAATGCTATCAAATGTCAATCCTATTGGTGACTACATATTTGTTTCTTCCTAAGATTATATATTCAACCTCAACACTGTTGAAAATGCCTGATCCTATCACTTACTTTATACTTTGCCTGATTTCCTAATGTCTCTATTGATATATGGTTTCCTACATATTTTCCAGAGTTCATCAATGTGACTGGCTCTTCACATGTACTGATATTTACATTCATTCTCTACCCGAAACCCTACTGTTAAAGAACGTTTGGTTCAAATCCTATACTCACTCTGCTTTCTAAACCTACTGAATATCTTCCTAATCCTACTGACTATCCTTTTGACTGGATGTTCTTTTCGACATTCAATCATCCAAGGTACAAGGTCCTATGCCATTGTATATCAATTTATCTGAGACATCTGTGCAGAATATAATTCAAAGCTGAGTATCCCAATCAAGGGCCCAATGCACTTCTGGGTTTCAAATCTTACCTAGATTTCTGTGTTCATACTTATATTTCACCTATATATTCTTGTAAATATCGCAGGTTCCCAAAACCATTATTCATCGCACAGAATGATTCCTAACCCAAATCAAACCTGTTATTAACCCTAAGCATACACTGTTCCATCAATCTATCTTTACAATAGAGCAGGGACAGAGTTGGTCTTACAATACAGGAATTTAGGGTATCTTCCACCTGCTGAAACCTCAAAGGTCCATGCAGAAATGATCCCTGGAGAAGACTTAGGCAGCTATGAAGGACCTGAGAGCGCAAAATCATCTTCCATGGCAAAAAAACCGGTCAGGATGAAGTATTGTGTCTGAATCAGTCGCTCTGTTCTTAATGTAGAGAAGATGGACAAAACCAGGCCTGTGTGGAGAGCTGTTCCATGGTGCCTGTGGTTGATATACCATTCTAACTTATGACTGAGTCAGAGAAAGTAGGGGCAGCCTCCATCTCATGGGACCTTTGTAAACAACTGTTAGGACAAAGTGGTTGCCAAGGTATTGACCTCATTCAATTCCTGAAGGAAGTGACCTACCTCACTTCCTTGGTGATAGAACTCTCTGAACTTGGGATCCAGGAAGCCAGGCACCCAGAGCCAGTGCCAGTCCCATTCCCAGTGGGCACACTTGTTTGAATTTTCCAAGGACAGAGTCAGTCTTTCTTGGTACCTCCTGATGTGAGGATGACCAAATGCCAGGAGAACTCTGAAGAGGGGCCTTTCCTGAGAAAGCAGGTAGTGGCTCATTGCTGGCTCCTGACAACTTAACAGAGTTGGCAAAAGGGACCTGATCTGATACAGGACAGGCCATTTGGGGGGAACATAGTATGGTCCACCAGTCAGAGGACACTCCGGATAGTCACAGACCTAGTTGTGGGAATGAGGTGCCTTAGTGGGTGTGGGTGTGAGTTCGTGCTTTTGTCTCATGTTCTGAGAATAGGTAGCAAAGGTGGTTTGTTTGGTTTGGAGTCGACTGTTTCTAGTAAGTCGTTTGAGAAGGCGAGTTTTTCTATGTCTGTGTATCCACTGTGTCCGTGGTTGTAGTTATTAGAAAAGCCAATACATCAATGGAGGTGTCCTGACTAGTAGGAAGCTTCCAGGCATTTATTCTGCCCTTTTTATGAATGGACTGCAGCTTGCCTTATGGATAGACAACACCTACTATCTTCCCAAGTTCCTGTTCACCTCCTGATTTCTGGCCTCTCTCCAGAATAGGCTCATGGTTTTGTGTCCAAGATATGTACCACCTCCAAACTCTGTGACATAGCCATGTACTGGATAGCTGAATGGAATGGGAACATCTCAGAAACCTCAGAGATCAGTGTAACCAGAAAAGTCTCAGTGGAGAAACCCTGCTTTGGGCAATTTGCTTACCTATGGTTCCCTTGCCCTGAATGTTAGGAATGTCTTTGCCTCAGGCCACCCGTTTGTGGAGCCTGAAGAAAACAGTTTTCAAATTGAAATGAATGGGCATCACCTGTGGCTCTTTGCTTAATTACTTTGGAAAGGGATGTGTCTGAATCAGCCTCTTGGCCCTGTGTGAGGTTGTGGCTTTGATTCTCAGAACCTGATAGATCTAAAGAAAAATCCCATGTGTGCATCCAAAACCAAAATTGCCAAAAGAGCAGTCATTGCTGATGAAGTCTTTCACCTCCCTCTGTAAGTTTTTTGACCTCTATCAAGTGAGAATAGGAAAGATACACCAAGTCAATTGATGGCTAATATTGGAAAAATTCTATCACTGATGACAGCATCAGCATAAGTACCCCAACACTACGACAATTCGCTGCAGCAGCAGATAGTTCACAATGCATACAAGTGAGTTCACAATGCATACAAGTGATACATAATCCAGGCAAGTTCTGCAAGCAGTTCAGTGATGGCTATTGCAGAATCTGTAGATTGGTTTTATCTTTGTCTTCACTGGCACTGGGATGAAAATAGGAATTCTGGCAGTAATGGCTAAAGAAAAAATTATGTAACATTCCTGAGGGCACTAAAAGAAAACAATTTTCTTAACAATTTACATTATCTTGAAGAGAATAATTAAATATAATGAAAAGGAAAAGTGAAAGTAAACAAGCACGTCTGTTAACCTCCTATTTTTTCACATATTAAGACAATCCTGAACAGTTGCTTTCCCAATTTAAATTAAACAATTTAATTCACGTGAATAAAAAAAAAATGGATATATTATTTCATTAGCACTCATCATATGTGATATATGGACATACGCACATTCAAATATATAACACAAAACACAAGTGTGCACACATAATAAATACATACAACACATAATATAATAGTAAAGGCCTTATAACTTTTAACATGTGAAATCATCATTGCAATGTTTAATAACTCTATAGTCAAAAAATAGAACTGATAAGCAAAACATTATCCTAGGTCTGTATGAGCTCAAAAAAAACAAAAGAGAACTTCATGATGTGGGAAAGGGCAATAATAAAATAGATATTGAAAAAAGCATCCCTGTTCTGTCACAGATGTAAGGATAGCCAAACTGGAGTTTTCGATATCAGCTGTTATGGATTTGAGCCAAATCATCTTATTTTGGTCTATTGAAAGCGCTTCAGTTAATCTCTCTGGAATCCAAATCGGCTGCAGTTCTCCTTGTGGAAACACATAAACAGACCCCCGACTCCAGGCAATCACTGGGTCGGGACCTTAGTTAATCTCTATGGAATCCAAATCGGCTGCTGTTCTTCCTGTGGAAACCAAAAAACAGACCTCCAACTCCAGAAAATTAATGGGTCAGGACCTTTCCATTTTCCTGTTAGAATATCCTTCCAAAGTACCTCGGGCTTATACACATTTTTTGGACACTTATGCCTTTCTGCAGCACTAAGTCCTGAAAATCCAAATTTAAAAAGTTTAGATTAAAAAGGGTTATTTTAATTTTATCTTTGGGGAATTTATATTCCTTCCCAATTCTGTCTTCTTACTTTAATGAGTACATTTTAATAGTGTGATGTGCTCTTTCAACTATGGCTTGTCCCTGTGGATTGTATGGGTTTCCTGTTATATGAGTAATGCCAAATGATGAGCAAAATGGTTTAAAAGAGGTAGAAGTATAACCGGGGGCATTATCTGTTTTTTACTGTTTTGGAATGACCACAGTGGCAAAATTTTGTAAGCAATGAGCTATAACATCTTTAGTTTTTTTTTCCCCAATGAAGGGAGCCCATCAAAAATCCAGAAGAAGTATCAACTGTAACATGCAAATATTTTACTTTTCCAAATTCTGGCAAGTGTGTGACTTCCATCTGCCATATATGGTAAGGTATCAATCCTCTAGGATTGACTCTAAGATTAAAATGTGGTAAAATGGTCACACAATTTTGACATTGTTTTATTATTTGTCTAGCTTGCTCCTTAGTTATTTTAAAATGCTTTTTTAAAGTATTAGCATTGAAATGGAACTTTTCATGAAAATTTATAGCTTCTTCTAGTGTAGAGAAAATATGTATGTATGTCATGTGTAGTTTTACCTGCTAAATCATTGCCCAAACTAAGGGCTCCAGGCAATCCTGTATGTGCCAAGATATGTCCTATTAAGAATGGATCTTTTCTGTCCCAGATTAGACTTTGTATACTGGAAAGCAAAGAGAAAACAGTAGAGGAAGGGGAAATCCTACCAGCATCTTCAAGGGATACTATAGCATTAACTATATACTGACTATTGGAAAATAAATTAAACACAGAATCTTTAAACATCACAAAAGCTTATAATACTGCATTAAGCTCTACATTTTGAGCTGATTGTTGGGGTGCTAAAAATGTAAAAATTTGATCAGGTGTAACTATTGCTGCTGTACCATTATTTGACCCATCAGTGAATATATTTGGAGCATTCATGATAGGTGTTTTCTTGTAATTTTTGGAAAAATTACAGGATGCAATGACCCAAAAGACAATAAAAGATTAGATGGTAAGTGGTTATCAAATGAAACATTAGATTTACACAGGATTATTGCCCAAGTATTTAACTCATTAGCTAATTCATCAATTTGATTCATAGTGTATGGAGTAATAATTTTATTGGGAGAAATTCCAAACACTCCCTTTGCTGCTTTTATTCCTATTAGTATTAATTGTCCCTAAGCCTCAGGATACCTAGTAATAATAGTGTTAGAAGAATAAGATAAATGTATCCATAATAATGGACCTTCTTGCCAAAATACTCCTGTAGGAATATTTTTTTGTTGGTAGCACAATGAATAATAGAGGCATTATTTTATCAAATCTATCCAAATGCATATTTCCCATATATGTTTCAATGATTTTTAATGCCTTTCTTGCTTCAGGCATTAACATTCTGGGTGAATTTGGATCAGATGGACCTTTTAGGATATCAAATATAGGTCCCAACTCTCCTGTTGGTATACCTAGATAAGGCCTTATCCAATTAATGTCTCCTAATAACTTTTGAAAGTCATTAATTGATTTGAGTTGATCTACTCGTATTTGAATTTTTGGTGGACTGACCATGGTTGAGGATGATAGAACTCCTAAATAATTAATTGGAAAATTTAATTTTACTTTATCAATTGATATCCCTAGATTATAATTTTTTAATAAGTTTGTAAGTGTGGCATAACATTCTAGCAATGGGTTTTTAACTTGTGTGCTAATAACACATCATCCATATTGTGAAATATTTGTAGTTCAGGATTTTGATTTCTAAGTGGCTGGATTACTTTGTTAACATAAATTTGACAAATAGTTGGGCTGTTAGCCATCCCTTGAGGGAACACTTTCCACTCATACCTCTGATCAGGACCTTCATGATTCAGTGCAGGGATAGTAAATGCAAAACTTGGACTATCCTCAGGAAGAATTGGAAATGAAAAAAAAAAACAATCTTTAATATGTATAACTAAAACATACCAAGTTTTTGAAAAAGCAGACAATTGAGGAATCCTTGATTGAGCAGGTCCCAAAATAACCATCTCATTATTAATGGCTCTTAAATCTTCCAATAATCTCCATTTACCAGATTTCTTTTTGATGACAAAAATGAAAGTATAATGGGGAGATACAGAAGGTTGTATATGTTCTTCCGCTAATTGTTGTTTGACCAGGAACTGGGCTGCTTGTATCTTTTCTTTAGTCAGGGTCCACTGAAGAACCCATACTGGTCTTTCTGATTTCCAAGTAATTTTTATTGTCTCAGTGGCCCTTTCTGAAAATCCAACCCATGTCTGTCTGTTGCTTGGTCTATTTGTATTGGTGCTGATATACCTTGATCTTGTTTTTCTAATCTTTTTCCTTTCCTAAAACCTTCTCTAGCCATAATAGTGGGTGCATTTTGATTGATGTTATTTGTTAATGTCAAACCTAATTGATCTAGGACATCTCATCCCCATAAATTTACAGGAAGATGATCCAATACATATGGCTGTATAGTTCTTTCACATTCTTCAGGATCCTTCCAATCCAATGCCATTGCACTTCTATGGGGATTAGTTGCCACTCCTAGGTCTCAAAGTATTTTAGTGTACTGTTGTAATGGCCAATGTTTTGGCCATTCTTGATGAGAGACGATGCTAACATCTGCACCTGTATCAAGTAGCCCATTAAATTCATGTCCTTGAATATTTAGTTTTAGCCTGGGGCGAGAATCTAAATTTAAAGAAAGCATAACCAAATCTACACCTGTGGAGCCTAATCCCTTGGAACCTCTTTCTACAGCACGACTGGAAAATTGATCATGCAGACTGAGTATTATTAGTAACTGTGCTATTCTATCTCCTGGTGAAATTACTGATATGTCCTTTGGAGAACTGGGTATAATTTTATTTCACCTTCATAATCGGGATCAATTACCCAAGGACTTATCATAAGTCCTTTTAGATTAGAAGAGCTGCGTCCCAATAATAAGCCTACCGTTCCTTTGAGAAGAGGTCCTCTCACCCTGTGTGAATGATTTGAACCCCCATCTCTACAGTTAGTACTGATCTGACGGAGGTGCAGATATCTAACCCTGCACTCCCTCTGATTTGTCTGATGAGGCGTCTGATGGACAATGTGTCCTGGGCACTACACTGATGGGGTTGCTGGGTTCCTCCAGTGCTCTGTATATTTGTGGTTTTGGGCCCCAGAGCATTGGGCTCCCCTGTCCATTTTTTGGCAATGGAGCCCGATGCCTTTCTCCATGATATCGTGGATAAACAGCTAGTCCTTGTTCATTTTTGATAATGAAGTACCCTCTATGGTGGTTTGAGAACGGCATTCATTAGCCCAATGTCTCCCTCTATGGCATCGTGGGCAAATACCCACGTATTCTACTCCTTTGGTACCTAGTTTTGTTAAACCCTCTTCCTATGGAGCAATTCCTTTTAAAATGTCCTGTTTGTTCACAATTGTAGCATGTTCCTGGTCTGGCATCTAAAGCCTGTTTTACTGCAGCTGCCACAAATTGCCCTTGTTCATTGATGTCTCTGGCATCTAAAGCCTGTTTTACTGCAGCTGCCATGACTTTCTCTTATTCATTAATGTCTTTACATAATTTAATATATGTGTTTAAATCTTCATGTTTCCATGGTCTAGTGATATCTCTGCACCAACAATTTGCTTGGTCATAAGCCAGTTTTTTATTAATGGCATTGCTTGTTCTGTATTCCCCAAAACTCTGGTAGCTGTTTGAATAAGCCTATCTACAAATTCAGTGTAAGATTCATTAGCTCCTTGTATTACCTTAGATAATTGACCTTGTAAACCTCCATGTCGTTGTAAAGTCTTCCATGCCCTAACCGCCTCTGCAGCAATTTTTGCGTATACGCCAGGATCATATGCAATTGGTTGCTGCTGATCCTCATAAGGTCCCTTTCTAACAACATATCTAGATTTCTCTGAGGATAACCAGTTTCTGCATTACGCCTAGCCGTCTCCTTGCAAAATTCCTCATTGGCAACCTTCCATAAAAGGTATTGACCTCCATTTAGCACAGCTTTACACATATTAGCCCAATCTACTGGCGTCATATTCAAGTTGTTAATGGATTCGACCAAGCTTACAATGAAGGGTGCTTGAGGACCATAGGTTGCTACAGCCCCTTTTAGCTGCTTCACTATTTTGAAATTTAAAGCATGGTGAATTCGCTGCCCTCCTACCTCAAAATCAGGGCATGTTCATACTTGAGATCCTGTCTCAGGATCCGAACTATCAACTGTGGGATTTGGGGGCCTCCCAGCATATGGAGGTGGCCTTGTTATTTGGACATTTACATCCTCTGGTGATAGAAAGGTGTTAGTAACAGTCTCCTGTAGAGGAGGCACTGTTGGTTGGACATTTACGCCCTCTAGTGATAGAAAGTTGTTAGTAGCAGTCTCCTTTTGTAACTTTGCCCCTGATGGCTTTTTCTGCCCTAAGCTTTGTTCTTCTATCTTTGTCTGAACTGAAGTCTTTGGACTAAGCAAACCAGATATGAACGTCCTCAGTGGCAATGTGCCAACTGGCAGAGTCCCTGGGCTGTTCTTTTACCCCCTTTTAAATCTTCACCATGATGGTTCCATTATGGTATATTTAACAACTCCTTAAAAATCCATGGGCTACATTTTTGTATTGTATCAACGTATGCCCTGACTGTTCTTGACTTTACTGAGATGCCTCCTTCCTCTAACAATTTACTTAACACTCTTTCAGTTTGTTTTTTTTTACTAATTTCTGATCCCCTATTTCTACTATAATACAACCCAACAAGACGATGCCAAACAAAACCGAGACAGAATAAAATAAAAAGGGAACAACAAAAAGTCATTATAGCCTTTATATCCTACTGACATGTGCATCCGTCCTTTCTCCCTATCTGTTCCTCAGAAGTAAATAATTTTTTCTCAGATGTGAGCGGTTTTTCATCCATCTCACTCATCTCCATGGACAGGCAACAAAAGTGAAGCAAAACAAAAGAGGAATCTTAAATGGCTACCCATCCTCTCGCCCTTCGCTCAGGGGCGAGCAGTTTACCTTATCACTTACCCTCAGTGGCTCCCCGTGCAAGCCATAAAAATGCTGCAGTCTGGCTGGGCACGATTCAAGAGCCACTTTTCAAAAGAAACAAACTTTATTTTTAGAACCACACATGCCAAACAAAACAGCTCGTCAGGAAAAACCCTCAGAGCCCAACTGCCACCACTGGCTTCCTTGCAAAGATTCTGTCACACCCACAAGCCTCTCCACCTCCCACAATCCTCCTGCTCTTGAGGCTATTTAGCTGAGTCAGGTGGGTGGAGCCAAAAAAGTCCCACAATGAGCAGCTCTGTGGTCTGAAAGGGCAGGGAAACTGCCCAATGAGCATCACCGCAGAGGAGCCAATCAGCTAGATGTTGCTGGGGCCGCTGTGAGCCAATAATCATCTGGCAGGGGAATGTTGCTGGTAGCTGGAAGTTTAATGGGGCCCCTTAAGCTGTGGCTTTCAACGAATTGGTGTCTCCTTTCTCTGTAGACTATTCAGCACATGTATTTTTATATGCACATATAGAATCCTACCTGTTATCACACGTACATTTTTGTGAGGTTGCTGACTAGGCAGATACAAGTTATGAGAAGAGATCACTCCTCTTAAATACTGTTGGAATTGAAAATTCAACCTATGGGTGAGCTTGCTAGTAGAACAACATTATATATAGATCCATTTTCAGTGAAATCAATATTTTTGCACCTGTGGATGATACATATTTCATGATGAATTTCGATTGGCAAATATATTGCTAGTTTTAATTTCTGTGTGTGTGTGTGTGTGTGTGTGTGTGTGTGTGTATATATATATATATATATATATATATATATATATATATACTCTCCAAATTTTTCAAAATATGAAATATATGAATCTTATTATACACTCCTTAAAATCATTCATATTTATGTATGTGGATTTATGATCAACTATTCACAAGATTATTCTCAGAAATATTCATCCACCTTAGATACAGATTTGTTTCCTAGTACTGAAGACTAACTTCAGTGAATGGTGCACACAAATCCTAATATTTCTACAGTAAAACCTAGTTCAACATCAATGCAAGCATTTTCCTAGGGGACATGATGTGTATTTTGCAGTTCAGTTTTATTAAACAGTGGTACATTACTATTTCTTCAGTTTATGCACATCATATGATATATATTTCATCCACAAGTTCACAAATTTATAGACATTTGTTTCAATTTCAATCACCTCCTGCTTCAGAACACATATATTCCTCCAGGGTTCTTGACTGGTCTTGTCATGAGACTTCTTTCCAAACACATTATTTTTGATTTTCATAATCATATTTGAAGCAAAACTCACACACTCTTAATGATAAACCATAACCCTAATATTACCGTTAGATGTATAACTGGTTGTAATGAATGTATGAATATCAATTTAAGATTTCCAGTATATTTTCAGATATCAAATCAATCCACTATTTAAAGTTGGAACCAGTTATATTATTTATTCACAGTATGGTCTATTCATACATTATTTCTATATCCATTGACACAGGGTACTCCACTTTTTTCCCCCAATATTTATACGTCTTCAAAATATTGCCCCCAGTAATGGTGGAAGAAATGCTTATGTCACCTGATCTACATATAAATTTTAACACAGTAATATTCTGGACAAAGAAAGCAAAAGTCACTCTTATGATTGTAGCAAAGCCTAAAAGAAAAGTGAGCATGGGTTACTAAAAATATCCATGTCCCGGTTTCTTAATGCTGTAAAATGTAAATCCTATTGATAAATCCTATGCATTTGTTTCTTTCTAAGATTATATATTCAAACTCAACCCTGTTCAAAATGTCTAATCCTATCCCTCACTTTATACGTTGCCTGATTTCTTAATGTCTCTATTGATATCTGCTTTCCTACATATTTTCCCCATTTCATCATTGTGTCTCACTCTTCACATGTGCTGATATTTACATTCACTCTCTTATTGAAAACCAATTGCTAAAAATCTTTTGGTCCAAATCCTATACTCATTGTTGTTTCTAAACCTAGAGAATATCGTCCTAAACCTACGGACTTTCCCTTTGTGACTGGATGTTCTCTTCAACTTTCAATCATCCAAGGTACAAGGTCCTATGTCATTGTATATCGATTTATCTGAGACATCTGTGCAGAACATAATTCAAAGATAAGTAACCCACTCAATGGCCCAATGCCCATCTGAGCTTCAAATCCTGCCTAGATTTCTGTTTTCATACTTTTATTTTACCTATATATTCTTGTAAATATTGCAGATTCCCAGAACGAATATTCATCCTGCAGAATGATTCCTAACCCAAATCGAACGTGTTATTAACCCTAACCATACACTGTTTCCTCAATCTAACTTTACAGAAGAGCAGGGACAGTGTGACCAGGAAAGTCTCAGTGGAGAAACCCTGCTTTGGGCCTTTTGCTTACCTATTTTTCTGTTGCCCTGAATGTCAGGAAGTTCTTTACCTCAGGCTAACCCTTTGTAAAGCCTGAAGAAAACAGTTTTCAAATGGAAATGAATGGGCATCACCTATGGCTCTTTGCTTAATTTCTTTGGAAAGGGATGTGTCTGAATCAGCCTCTTGGCCCTGTGTGAGGCTGTGACTTAGATTCTCAGCACCTGATGGATCTAAAGAAAGATCCCATGTGTGCATCCAAAACCAAAATGGCAAAAAGTTCACTCATTTTGGATGAAGTATCTTCCCTTCCTCTATTAGATTCCTGACCTCCATCAATTGAGAATAGGGATTTTTTGGGTCATATGAGTTCTTCAATCCCTAAAGAGGTGCTTGGGTTTCTCATGATTCCAATTCACATAAAGAATCTGTACCTATCAATCAGAAGTAGTCAGTCAATATTGCTCCCAGAAATGGTGGAAGAAATACTCATGTCACCTGATCTTCATATACATTTATTCACAGAAATATACTGGACACTAAATTCAAAGTTCACATTTATGATTGTACCAAAGCCAAAATGGAAAATTAACATGGATTACTAAAATCATCCATGTCCAAGATTACTTATGCTCTCAAATGTCAATCCTATTGATGACTACATATTTGTTTCTTCCTAAGATTGCATATTCAAACTCAACCCTTTGAAAATGTCTAAGCCGATCTCTCACTTTTTACTTTGCCTGATTTCATAATGTCCCTATTGATATCTGCTTACCTACATATTTTTCCCACTTCATCATTGTGACAGACTCTTCACATGTGCTGACATTTAAATTCATTTTCTAACCGAAACCCTATTGCTAAAGAAATTTTGTTCCAAATCATACACTCACCCTTTTTTCTATACCTACCTACTATCTTCCTATTCCTACTGACTATCCCTTTTTGACTGGATGTTCCCTTCTACATTCAATCATCCAAGGTACAAGGTCCCATGCCATTGTATATTGATTTATCTGAGACATCTGTGCAGAATGTAATTCAATGCTAAGTATCACAATCAAGGGCCCAATGCCCTTCTGGGCTTCCAATCTTACTTGGATTTCTGTTTTCATACACACTGTTCACCTCTATATTCTTATAAATTTCGCAGGTTGCCAATACCATTATTCATCCACAAAATGATTCCTAACCCAAATTGAACCTGTTATTAACCCTAAACATACATTGTTCCCTCAATCTTACTTTACAGAAGAGCAGGGACAGAGGTGGTCTTATAATACTGGAATGTAGGGATCCTCTACCTGCTGAGAACTTCAAAGATCCATGCTGAAAGGATCCCTGGAGAATATGTAGGCAGTTATGAAGGACCTGAGAGAGCACAAGTCATCTTCCATGGCAAACAACCTGGTCAGATTGAAGGGTTGTGTCTTAATCAGCCTCTCTCTTCTTAATGTAGAGAAGATGGACCAAATCAGGCCTGTATGGAGAGCTGTTCCCAGGTGCCTATGGTTGATATACCATTTTAACTTGTGAAATTGTCACATTAAGTAGGGGAAGCCTCCATCTCATGGGACCCTTGGAAGCAACTGTTAGGACAAAGTGGTTGCCAAAACAGTGACTTCATTCAGATCCTGAAGGAAGTAACCTCACCTCACTTCCTCGGTGATGGAAATTGACATCCAGGAAGCCAAGCACACAGAGCCTGTCCCAGTCCCACTCCCAGTGGTGTCACTAGTTTTGAATTACCAAGGACAGAGTCAGTCTATCTTGGTACCTACAGATGTGAGAATGGCCATATGCCAGGAAAGCTCTGAAGAGGGGGCTTGTATGAGAAAAGAGATAGTGGCTCACCACTGGTTTCTGACAAGTCTCAGTGAAGAAACCCTGCTTTGGTACTTTTAATTACCTATTGTTCTGTTGCTCTGAATGTCAGGAAGTTTTTTGCCTCAGGCCACCCCTTTGGGAAGCCTGAAGAAAAGAGTTTTCAAATGGAAATGAATGGGCATCATCTGTGGCTCCTTGCTTAATTGCTTTGGAAAGGGATGTGTCTGAATCAGCCTCTTGGCCCTGTGTGAGGCTATGGCTTAGATTCTCAGCACCTAATGGATCTAAAGAAACATCCCACGTTTGCATCCAAAACCAAAAAAGCCAAAAGAGCAGTCATTGTGGATGAAGTCTCTCACCTTCCTCTGTAAGGTTCCTGACGTCCATCTATGAGAATAGGGATCCTTTGGGTCCAATGAGTTCTTCAAAGCCCTGCAGAGACTAGACCATACGTTCATAGGTTTCTCATGACTCCAATTAACATAAAGAATCTAAACCCCACAGTCATTAGGCCTCAAAATGGAGAATCAGAGCAGTATTAAGGGCAGGCCTCTTTGATCACTCCTGGTTCACAGGAAGGGTGTCCCAGCCACACTGACTTTAGGCAAATGGGGGCAAGGGACCTTATTGTGGATACTGTCTTTGGCTGTGCCCCTCATGAAAAACTACAGCCTGAGGTTATGATGAGTGTCTATATAAAAGAAGATGAGGGCCATGTGGAAGTGTTTTGCTTTTAATTGTGGTCATTTTTGTGGCTGTTGGAAAAGATGATGGGTCCACCTGGTCTTGAACACTGGTGTGATTCCCCTTAGAGACTGAGTTATGGAATGGACCTCAAAGAAGTATTGCCATGTATTGTTTTGGGATTTTAGGATGCCACGCATGAGAGTTGCCCTTGGAAACTGAGATCTAGGCCCAGGGTGGCTTTCCACAGAGCACTGGGAATCTCAGGAAGAATATCACATGATTTTATTCTTAAAGAATTGGCAGCCATAGTTGCAAGTCAAAACACAAATGGACCACACATTGTAGACCTCAAACGCCTGGCTTAATGTGACCTTTTTGCCTGTCTTTGGGAAGCCTTGCCTGTTAGAATTCTCCAGAGCTTTTATTGAAATGAGCTTCCTCTCCATTTAATGGTTCCTGAATGAATTGAAACCCACAGTGCCTCCAACTTCATCCTTGACAAATGCCTGATAAAAAACATGAAATTTTTGAAATTCCCATGACCACTTCGCACTGTAGTATCTTTGGATGTCCTATTGATGATCACGAGTGTACCAGACAGTGCCTGATTGACTGGGTTTCATGAAAATGGTGTAGAACAGAGATGGCAGTAATTTGGAGCCTGCTGAGTAGTTGGCCTAGAAAAGTGGTGTGAAGGTGTGTGTTAAAACATCTGTGGTTGGGTGATGTGGATCTGCCATTGGCTTTCAAATGGTTTGTGACTGACATGGTGCAGCCACCAGACCCTTGTATGTAAAGGCATGGTGTTATATGGAGAGGTTTCAGTGCAATGTTTAGAATCAGATTGCTATGGTGAAGGGGACAAGCTATGTGGGATAGAAGCCTGATTCGTGCATTCTCCTGCAGACCCTTACCCACCACATGTGACAGAACTCTTTTCAGTACTGTGTCCCAGTTGAACTCTTCGTATTTCATGAAGCAAATACCAAACTTCCAGTGCAGCTGCAAGAAACACAACAAAATTGGAGGATGAGCAAATGGCTTCCAAACTGGAAGACACTTAGCCCCCAGTGACAACAGTTTACCTACAAAAAGAGAATTCAGCACTGCTGCCTCATGTCCTTTGGAAAATAAGAAACCATGTCCTCCAGGTAACATACATGCAGACCCAGCTTAATGGTCTCACTACAAAGGGAGCTAAATCTCCTGACAACAACATATATTTTAAGTGCCCAACCTCAGAGGCAGTTTCTCAAGAAGTCTTTAGTCCAGCAGAGCTCCATGTTTGTGGAGTTTTACCCTCTCCCTTACATTTGGAAACTCCTCTACCACCTCCAAAGTTGTGAACTCCTGAGCATTTTCCATTCTTGATGTGTATTCACAGATTTTCTAACTCTTCTCCTCTAATTGTGTCTTAGTTGTGGTGAAGGTAATGTCAAGGCATTGTTCTGAATGAGAGTGTGAAGATTTTTGGGTAGCACATATTTGCATACACATTGGATTCTTTCTCCAATTTTTCATTTGAAATACTGAATCCCTGACTGTAAGGGGTAGAAGGAATTCTTTTTCAAAGAATAGCCTGACACTTACAAGAAACAGCCCCCAGGGAGACATCCTGTCTGGGAGACATCCTGTAGTCATCTGTGTTCCTGAGACATCCTGTGGCCATCTGTCTTACTGAAATATTCTGAGGTTATCTCACCTTGTGAAGACATCCAGGAACTGCCGATAAGAGAGCTTTCAAATCTCCAGCATATAAATTCCCCTGTGTGAACAATAAAAGTTTGCATCTTGATGCGAACTTTTGTCTTGCTGTCATCTCTCATGTCTCTTGTCCCTTCATTCCTCCCCATCTAGGTTCGGCTACCCACGTTGATGTGTCCTGCAGGCTGGGACAACTGGCGCCCAACGACTGGGGCTCGAGCCTTTGACTGAGGGGGAACCCCGTCCTCCTGGAAGATTTGGACAAGTGGAGCTCACGATTGCCTCAGCAGACACCACTGAGAGATAGATCCAGGAGGAGAGTGGGGATGACGCACAGTGAGTGACCCACCATGGGAAAAGCAATTTTGTCACATGATTTGTTTTTGTCAGGCCAAAAGGAATCCTTAAATACATGGGGGCACGTGTTAAGAAAAAATGACTTAAAATTTTTCTTTTCATACATTGAAAAATTGTTTCCATGGTTTCCCCTTGAAGGGACCATTGATGGTAAAAGATGGCTTAGAGTTGGAGACATTTTAAAAGATTATTATGAATCCTTTGGCCCAGAAAAAGTGTCTGTTCCTACCTTTTCTTTCTGGAAATAAATTAGTGAAATTCTTAAAAGTTCACCCTTTGACAATGGTACCTTAATACTTGTCAGGATTGGGGAAGAGACTATGCAAAAGACCTCTCGTCCCTTCTCGGCATGCCCATCAGTTAGTATAGACATAGACCCTTCTTAGTCTCCCCAGGACCCTGGGAACCTTCCTGATCTTCCTCAAAATCCCACCCTAATGAATAAGGCTCCAATGGTTTCCAACAGCCTTTATGCAGTTTTAAATCCCAGAGAAACATTGACCCCTGGGGAGGAGGCTACCTTGGAGAAGGAAGCAGCTCGCTACCATTCAGAAGACCCGCCACCTCTCAGGACCCTGCCACAGCCTATAGGACTTACACATTCCCCTCCCTCCTATATCCCTCCTGCCTTTTGTGCTCTGGCCCTTCAGGGGCCAAATGTCCCCCCAGATATTTTTTCCCCACTTCCCTTGCCTAATCCGGCTCCCTTGAGAGAGTCTCTCCAACATGGATGGGAACAGATCCAATTTTTAAAAGAATAAAGATCCCTTGACTCTGAGCTCTCTCCATTAGCCTTAGGAATGGAGTCAACACAAGCTGACCCACAGTGGTCTAATACAAAGGCGAAGCCGCTCCATCGGCCTGTGCTCGCCTTCCCAGTCACCAACAGTCAGATAGATAAGCCTGCTCAGGCTGAGGTCAAAGACTTACAAGAGGATCAAGAGGAGGAAGCGGAGGAAATGGATCAAGGAGATCAGGACTTAGAGGATGAGAAGTTCACCCCTAGGCAGGAAGGAACCCAGAGTGTCTACAAAAAATTTAGCCTCCATTTTCTTGAAAAACATAAAAAGGCTTGTGCTCACTATGGCCCCACTGTGCCCTACACGTTGGCTTTATTAGAAAGCCACAACACACAATTTCTTACTCCCAATGATTGGAAATTTTTAGACCGAGCTGCCCTCAGTGCCGGAGACTTCCTACTATGGAATGCAGATTTCAAAGAGCCCTGTCAGAAACTGCTCAAAAAAAATTTAACAAAGGCCTCCTCTAAATCCTGGACTTATGTTAAGCTAGTGGGCAATGCAACTTTTGACACTAAAACTAAACAGGCACGTTTCCCTGCTGGACTTTTTGCGCAGATTTAGATGGCTGGCTTACATACTGGGAGACGCCTCCCTGAAAGGGCCTCGGCTATCACTTCCCTGGCCAGAATTCGACAAGGGCCCGACGAGCCTTATAGCGACTTTGTTCCCCGGCTTAACCTAGCTGCAGAATGCTTGCTTGGACCAAGCGAAAGCGAAAGCACCTTTGTAAAACATCTTGCCTTTGAAAACGCCAACCCAGCATGTCAGGATGTTCTTCGACATCATAAGGATAAAGGGAAACTTTTTGACTTTATTAGAGTCTGTGCAGGGGTGGGTGCAGCCCATGCTATGGGTCTCACTTTAGTGCTCCCTTTACCAAGGCCTTTTACAATCCTGGCTCACGTATTTGCTTTACTTGTAAACAACCAGGCCATTTTGCACGCAAGTGTCCGACAGGCAAACAAAGAGTAAGAATAGCGTCTCCTCAAACTGGAGCTAAACCGCCCCCAGCTACACTTTGTCCTTGATATGGTAAAGTTCATCACTGGGCCAGTGAGTGTAGATCAATGACAAATGCCCTTGGACAGCCTATTTCTTCCTGCTTCTCAGGAAACTCCCTGGGGCAATAAGGTTTGTTCCCTTCCAAACTCCCAACCTACCTCAAAATCCTTCTCCACAATTGGCTCCCTCCAACTACCCACTCCAGGCAGTGCAGGATTGAACCTCTGTACCACCACTGATACAACATTAGACTCAATGCAAGGGCCCCAGATAATACCAACTGGAATTATGGGTCCCCCTCCATCTCATACGTGTGCCCTTCTTCTTGGAAGAGCCTCTACTACCTTAGAAGGTGTTCAGGTCTTCCCTGGCATTAATGATAATGATTTCACTGGAGAAATAAAAATACTGGCCACAGTTATTAATAGAGTTGCGGCCATCCCAGGAGGAAAAAGTCTTGCACAATTAATACTCCTTCCCTTAGATTAAGGGGCACTTCCACCACCCAAACCTACTGTGGGGACTGCCTCCTTGGGCTCCTCTGAGGTATATTGGGTTCATCCCATTTCTCATAATAAACACACCCTTACCTTACTTATTGAAGGAAAGGAATTCCAAGCAATTTTAGTTACTGGAGTTGATGCGACAATTATTTCTCAAAAATACTGGCGATCAGGTTGGCCCCTCACCCCATCCTTGACTGACCTTAAAGGGATAGGAAAGTCAAAAAATCCTCTGGTCAGCTCTACTGCTCTTAGCTGGACTGATAAAGAGGGTAATAAGGGAACTGTCACTTCTTTCGTTGTTCCTGACCTTCCTGTTTACCTATGGGCCCGAGATATTTTGAGTCAAATGGAAGTTATTCTTGCCAGTCCCAATTCCATGGTGACTCATCAAATGCTCCGTATGAATTTTGTCCCTGGTACAGGCCTTGGGAGGCTGAGACAAGGACTGGTGGGGCTTATACAACCCATAAAAAAATACATATGGACTTGGATATTTGGATTTTTAGTGTCGGTCCCTGACCCTCCTGTACCCCATGCAGATAAAATTATTTGGGAGACTCAGACTCTTGTGTGGGTGGATTAGTGGCCCCTTACCCATGAAAATTTGGAGGCTGCCTCCATGTTAGTGAAGGAACAGGTGGCAGCCCGCCATGTAGAGCCCTCAACCTCACCATCGTACACTCCTATTTTTGTTATCAAGAAAAAATCAGGCAAGTGGTGCCATTTACAATATTTGTGTGCCATTAATAAAGTTATACTCCCGATGGGAGCACTACAGCCAGACATTCCCACACCAGTGGCTATTCACAAAAACTATTGTAAAATGGTTATGGACTTAAAAGTTTGCTTTTTTATCATTCCTTTACATCCTGAGGATAGACCCTATTTTGCCTTTAGTCTTTCTTGCATTAATATTCAGGGCCCTATGCAGAGACTTCAATGGAAGGTTCTTCCCCAAGGTATGGCCAACAGCCCTACTCTTTGCCAAAAATAGGTTGTTCAAGCAGTAGACCCTGTGAGAGAGTGAGGGCCACATATTTATATTTTACATTATATGGATGATTTGTTAATTGCTGCACCTAATACCCATGACCTTAATAATTGTTACTTGGACTTTTACAAAATCCTCACTACCTTGGGACTACAGATAGCTCCTAATAAGGTTCAAACACAGGACTCTTATAAGAGTTTGGGCCTTAAAATTCTAGAAAATCAAATCCAAATTTCTAAAATACAAGGACGTGTGGACCATCTTCACACCCTTAAAGATTTTCAGAAATTACTGAGGGATATTCAATGTCTAATAACATATTTAAAATTATGCACTTGTGTACTTTTGACCCTTAATGATATTTTGAGAGGTAATTTCCACCCCTCCTCCCCTCAAAATCTTACTCCCAAGGCATGACAGGCATTAAACCAAGTAACAGAAGCCATTGCCCAACAATTTGTTACACAAATTTCTTATAACCTTCCTCTGGTTCTGGTTATTTTACACACTCCTCATACACCCACAGGAATATTTTGGCAGCGAGATCCACATTTTAAAAATAAAGACTGCCCCTTGTTTTGGGTCCATTTACCCACCACATCCTCGAAGGTTATTACTGTTTATCTTGCTCAGGTAGCTTCTATTATTTTTAAAGGTCATTTGATTTCTCTACAACATTTTGGCAAACACCCTGATAATATTTTTATTCCATATACTAAGGACCAAACCCAATTTTTACTAGAGACAAGGGATGAATGTGGTATTGCCCTATCAGGCTTTTGGGAACAATTGATCACTACCTCCCCAAAGACCCCCTTTTACATTTTGTCCAGTTACATCCATTTACTTTTCCTGAAATTACTCAAAAGGCTTCCATTCCTCAATCCCTTACTGTCTTTACAGACGGTTCCTGTAATGGCTGTGCGGTCTTTGTTGTCAATAACAAGCCTACCACCTTTGATACTGTCTATCAGTCACCACAGTTTGTGGAATTGTTTGACATAACACAAGTTTTTATAACATTTTTTATAATCCTGTTAATATTTATAAAGACAGTGCCTACATTGCTCATTCTGTGCACCTGCTGGTGATTTCACCCCCCATTAAGGCTTCTAACAATGCGGCCTTTCTGTTTCACCAGCTTCAGCAGCTAATTCAGGCCAGACAACACCCATTTTTCTTAGGACACATCAGGGCACACTATGATCTTCCCAGCCCTCTAATTCAAGGTAATGCCCAAGCTGATGCAGCAACTCGTTCCATCTTTCCAATTTTTGTTGGCTCCATTCAAAAGGCCATGGAGTTACACAATATACACCATTTAAATTTCCAGAGCCTTTGATTACTTTGTAAAATTACCAGCAACAGGCACGAGAAATAGTAAAAGCATGCCCTGGTTGTGCTGTCTTTCTCCCCATTCAACACTTGGGAGTTAACCCCCGAGGATTACTGCCCGATCAGTTTTGGCAAATGGATGTTACTCATTTTCTTGAATTTGTAATAACCAAATATATACACGTTTCTGTAGATACCTTCAGCGGCTTTATTTTTGCATCACCACATTCTGGAGAGGCTACCAAAGATGTCCTTTCTCATCTTGTTT
Organism: Callospermophilus lateralis; assembly: GCF_048772815.1. NCBI lineage: Eukaryota > Metazoa > Chordata > Mammalia > Rodentia > Sciuridae > Callospermophilus > Callospermophilus lateralis. The sequence goes on along the minus strand of NW_027512972.1, from coordinate 223,866 downwards.
CAGCCTTTTCTGTTATGGGTAAACCAATACATATTAAAACAGATATTTATCCTACATTTACCATTGCCAAGTTTAAAAAGTTTTGTGCTACCTTGCAAATTTGTCATACTACTAGAATTCCATACAACCCTCAGGGCCAAGGCATTGTGGAACTTGCCCACCTTAACTTAAAAACTTGGCTATCCCTCCTTAAGGCTTCCTCCCTTGTATTTACCACACCCAGGCATCGCCTTAACAATGCATTATTTGCCCTTATTTTTCTTACTCTAGACAATGAAGGTGATTCGGCAGCAGACAGACACTGCCATCCCTCGTCCAATTCTGTTCGCCCACCTGTTATGTGACACAATCCACTTAGAAATAAATGGAAAGGCCCAGATCCTGTCCTCATCTGGGGAGGAGGCTCATCTTGTGTTTTGGACCAAGATCAAACAGCCCCAAGATGGTTACCAGAACTCCTGGTTAAACAGGTTAATGACTTACCTCAAAACAGGGACAGAGGCACTCCTCATGAGGACAAAATTTCCTCTTTTTCAGATGCAGCCAACAATCTGCCAGCCTTGGAAAAACAGTTCCTGTGGGCACAGGTACACTGGCTTAGGCACGTCTATTCACTCTTACCATCGCCTCTCTCAACAAATTATAAACTCTATCAGGAACAACTGATAAAAACTCTATCAGGAACCATTAAAGATTTGCAGGACCAAATAGACTCCCTGGCAGAAGTGTTCCCTCAAAAAAGACGAGGCTTAAATTTGCTGACAGCTAACCAGGGAGGTATTTGCTTGGCCTTAGGGGAACGATGCTGCATTTATGCCAATAATTCTGGCATAGTATGCACTAAAATTAAGCAGCTTCAAGAAGATCTAGAAAAGAGATGAAGGGAAATATTTGAAAATCCCCTCTGGACTGGGCTTAATGGATTTTTACCCTACCTTCTTCCCCTATTAGTCCCTTTGTTGGGTTTACTTTTAATGGTGTCCCTAAAACTCTGCATTATAAACAGGCTGGTACAATTTATTAAAGAACAGATTAATATTTTGGCCTCTAAGCCCATACAGGTCCACTATCATTGCCTGGATATGGAAGACCGTGCTGCCAACATTTAAAAGGATGTTCTACCCTCCTCACAAGCTTATTTCTTAAGTTTACATGCCCACAGATCTCGCTTTCTTACATAAAACTCTAAGTAACAGCTCTGACCAACGATCTTCTGCACTTGCCATAAGGGTTCGTCCTCCATGCGCCGCTCCACTTGGGGGAGGACGCACCCATGGAGTGAGAACGTTAGGGCATAATAACGGAGGGTGCAGGAAGGACTGCAGGAGGATGGATCCATGGTTCCCAAAATCCAAGTCTTCTGAGTGACACGCTCTGGTGCATGGCAGTTGGCATGCTTCCCCCTCAAAGCCGTCTCCTCAAAAAACATGCCAAGGCCACCACGAAATCTAGTAAACATGCTCGATCAGATCAGGAGATATTCTAAGGCCTGCTAGAGAAACAGAGCCTTTATAACCCCTAAAACATTGGCCTGTAAGGTATGGTCAAATATTTTATATAAGAAAGGGAGGAGATGTCAGGGGCTAGAAGGAAGTTCTCCTTCAGAGAATAGCCTGACACTTACAATAAATAGCCCCCTGCGAGATATCCTGCCTGGGAGATATCCCGCAGCCATCTATCACCCTGAGACATCCTGCAGCTATCCGTCTTCCTGAAATATCCTGAGGTTATCTCACCCTGTGAAGACATCCAGCAACTGCCGATAAGAGAGCTTTCTCATCCGCAGCATATAAATACACTGTGAGAACTATAAAAGTTTTCAGCATGATCAGAACTGTTGTCTTGCTGTCATCTCTCATGACTCTTTTCCCTTCATTCCTCCCCAACAAGGTTCAACGCCCACGTTGAAGTGTCCAGCCGGCCCGGACACCTGACACTAAACCATAACCTACTAGACTCTGACTACTAATACTAATATGATGGAGAAAAATAATCCAACAGAATGGAAATGCAAGCAGTACAGATGAGGCATGGTGTATAGTTGGACTTGCCTTTTGAATGATATAGGGTAGGTGTTATAAATCTAGCTAATTTATAATTGAAATAGTTCTCCACATGTTTTTAAAGTTAACAAATATGTGAATACCTGTCTCCCATTCTCTGTAGCCAATTCAGCACATGTATTTTTATATGCACATATAGAATCCTACCTGGTATCACACGTATATTCTTCTGAGTTGTCTGACTTGGCAAATACAAATTGTGAGAAGAGATCACTCCTCCTAAACTCTGTTGGAACTGAAAATTCAACCTATGGGTGAGCCTCCTAGTAGAAAATTCAACCTATGGGTGAGCCTCCTAGTAGAACAACAAGCCATACATAAATCCATGTTTAGTAAAATAAATATTTTTGCATCTGTGGCTGATGTACATTTCATGAAGAATTTCGATTGGCATATATATGCTACATCGTATTGTCTGTTTTTGTTTTTTTTAAAATATATATATTTATATATATATATATATATACAATCTTCAAATTTTTCCAAATATAAAATATATGTGTCTTATATACACTACCTAAATTCTTTCATGTTCATGTATGTGGATTTATAATCAACATTTCACAAGATTATTCTCAGAAATATTCATCCACCTGAAATACAAATTTGTTTCCTATTACTGAAAACTAACTTCAGTGAATGGTGCATACAATCCTAATATTTCTACATTAACTGACCCTGTTTAACATCAATGCAAGTAGATTCCTATGGGACATGACGTTTATTTTGAAGTTTCTTTTATTCAACACTGGTACAATACAATTTCTACAGTTTACGAACATCATAGGACATATATTTCATCCATAAGTTCCCAAATTTATAGGCATTTGATTCACTTTCAATCATTTACTGATTCAGAACACATGTATTCCTCCAGGTTTCTTAACTGGTCTTTTCATGAGACTTTATTTCAAACACATTATTTTCAATTTCCATAATCATTTTGAAGCAAAACTCACACACTCTTCATGATAAAACATAACCCTAATATTACCATTAGATGTATTACTGGTTAGAATGAATAATTGTATATCAATATAAGATTTTCTGTATATATTCAGATATCAATTCAATCTATTATTTAAAGTTGGAACCAATTATATTATTTATTCACAGTATGGTCTATTCATGAATTATCTCTACATTCATAGACAAAGGGTACATCTATTTGTAACCCCAATACTAATTTATTCGTCTTCAAAATGTTGCTCCCAGAAATGGTGGAAGAAATACTCATGTCACCTGATGTACGTATGCATTTATCACAGTAATATTCTGGACACAATAAGCAGAGGTCACACTTATGATTGTACCAAAGCCTAAATGGAAAGTGAGCATGGATTACTAAAAACATTCATGTCCAGGTTGCCTAATGCTCTCAAATGTCAATCCTATTTATGACAACATATTTGTTTCTTCCTAAGACTATATATTCAACCTCAACTCTGTTCAAATGTCTAATCCTATCACTCACCTTATACTTTCCCTGATTTCCTAATGTCTCTATTGATGTCTGCTTTCCTAAATATTTTCACCAGTTCACCATTTTGACTAACACTTCACATGTGCTGACATTTACGTTCACTGTCTATGTGATACCCTATTGCTAAAGAACTTTTGGTCCAATTCCTGTACTCACTCTTCTTCTGAAACCTACAGAATATCTTCCTAATCCTACCGACTATCACAGTTTGAGTGGATACTCACTTCTACATTCAATCATCGAAGGTACAAGGTCCTATGCCATTGATTATTGATTTATCTGAAACATCTTTGCAGAACATGTATCAAAGCTAAGTATCCCAATCAAGAGTGCAATGCCCTTCTGGGATTCCAATCTTACCTAGATTTCTGTTTTCATACTTATATTTCACCTATATATTCTTATAAATATCACAGGTTCCCAATACCATTATTCATCAAGCAGAATGATTCCTAACCCAAATCAAACCTGTTATTAAGCGAAACCATACACTGTTCCCTCAATCTAACTTTACAGAAGAGCAGGGACAGTGTTGGTCCTAAAATAGAGGAATGTAGGGAATCTTCCACCTGTTGAAAAACTCAAAGTTTCATTCAGAAGTGATCCCTGGAGAAGATATAAGCACCACTGAAAGACCTGAGAGAGCAAAAGTCAACTTCCATGGCAAACAACCTGGTCAGTATGAAAGGTTGTTACTGAATCAGCCTCTCTGTTCCTTTTTTTATTATTGGTTGTTCAAAACCTTACAAATCTTTTGACATAACATATTCATACATTAGCATACATTAGCTTCAAGTGATTTATGAACTCCCATTTTTACCCCAGATACAGATTGAAGAATCACATCGGTTACACATCCACATTTTTACATAATGCCATACTAGTAATTGTTGTATTCTGCTACCGTTCCTATCCTCTACTATCCCCCCTCCCCTCCCCTCCCATCTTCTCTGTCTACCCCATCTACTGTAATTCATTTCTCACCTTGTTATTTTCCCATTCCATTCACAACCTCTAATATGTAATTTAGTATAACAATGAGGGTCTCCCTCCATTTTCATGCAATTCCCCTTTTCTCTCTCTTTCTCTCCCACCTCATGTCTCTGTTTAATGTTAATCTTTTCTTCCTGCTCTTCCTCCCTGCTCTATTCTTAGTTGCTCTCATTATATCAAAGAAGACATTTGGTATTTGTTTTTTAGGGATTGGCCAGCTTCACTAAGCATAATCTGCTCTAGTGCCACCCATTAGAATATGGACCCAAACAGTCCTGTTTGGAGAGCTGGTCTTGGGTGCCTATGGTTGATATACATTCTAACTTGTAAAAGTGTCACAGTACGTAGGGGCAGCCTCCATCTCATGGGACCCTTGGAAGCAACTGTTAGGACAAAGTGGTTGCTAAGGCAGTGACCTCATTCAGTTCCTGAAGGAAGTGACCTCACCTCACTTCCTTGGTGATGGAACTCTAAGAACTTGTTATCCAGGAAGACAGGCACCCAGAGCCTGTCCCATTCCCAGTCACAGTGGTCTCACTTGTTTGTATATACCAAGGACAGAGTCAGTCTTTCTTGGTACCTACTGATATGAGAATGGCCAAATTCCAGAAAAGCTCTGAAGAGGGGCCTTTCCTGAGGAAAGCAGATAGTGGTTCACCACTGGCTCCTGACATCTTCACAGAGTTGGTTAAGGAGACCAGATCTGAGACAGGACAGGCCATTTCTGGGGAACATACTATGGCCCACCAGTCAGAGGACACTCTGGATAGTCACCGACCTACTTTGGGGAAGGAGGTGCCTCTGTGGGTGTCGCTGTGTGTTTGTGGATTTGTCTCATGTTCTGAGAATAGATAGAAAGGGCGGTTTGTTTGGTTTTGAGTGAACTATTTCTAGTAAGTCATTTGACAAGGCGAGTGTTTCTATGTCTGTGTATCCCACTGTGTTCATGGTTATAGACATTAGAAAGGAGAAGGCATCAATTGATGTGTCCTGTCTAGTAGAAAGCTTCCCATCATTTATTCTGCCAAATTGATGAATGGATTTTGGCTTGCCTTATCGATGGGCAACACGTGCTATTTTCCAAAGTTCCTGTGTTCTTCCTGAATTCTGGCCACTCTACAGAATAGGCTCATGGTTTTGTGTCCAAGATATGTACCACTTCCAAGCCCTGTTACATGGCCATGTACTGGATAGCTGAAGGGAATGGCGAGCATCTCAGAAAACTCAAATATCAGTGTGACCAATAAAGTCTCAGTGGAGAAACCCTGCTTTGCTTACCTATTGTTCTGTTGCCCTGAATGTCAGGAAGGTCTTTGACTCAGTCCACCCCTTTGTGAAACCTGAAGAAAACAGGTTTCAAATGGAAATGAATGGGCATCACCTGTGCCTCTTTGCTTAATTGCTTTGGAAAGGGATGTGTCTGAATCCGCCTCTTTGCCCTGTTTGAGGCAATGGCTTAGATTCTCAGCACCTGATGTATCTTAAGAATGATCCCATGTGTGCATCCAAAACCAAAATGGCCAAAAGAGCAGTCATTGTGGATGAAGTCTCTCCCCTTCTTCTGTTAGGTTCCTGACCTCCATCAAGTGAGAATAGGGATCCTTTGGGTCAAATGATTTCTTCAATCCCTGCAGAAGCTAGCCGATAAGTGCTTAGTTTTCTAATGACTCCAATTCACATAAAAAAATAAACCCCACAGTCAGTAGGCCTCAAATTAGAGAAGCAGAGAAGTATTAACAGCAGGCCTATTTGATCACTCCTGGTTCACAGAAACTGTGTCCAGGCAACCCTGATTTTAGGCCATTAAGGGGCAAGGGAGATTATTTTGGAGACTGTCTTGGGCTTCGCCCCTCATGGAAACATCCAGCCAGAGGTTATGATGAGTGTCTATATGAAAGAACATGAGGGCCATGTGGGAGTGTTTTGGTTTTAATTGTGGCCATTTGTTTGGTGGTTGGAAGAGATGACTGGGTCCACCTTGACATGAACTCTGGTGTGATTCCCCTTAGAGACTGAGTTCTGGAACTGAACTCAGAGAATTATTGCCATGAATTGTGTTAGGATTTTAGGAGGCCATGCATGAGAGTCCCCCTTGAAAACTGAGATCTAGGCCCAGGGTGGCTTTCAACAGAGCACTGGGAATCACAGCCAAGATATCACGTGATTTTATTCTGAAAGACTTGGCAGCCATAGTTGAGAGTCGAAACACACATGGTCCTCATTGTAGACCACAATGGGCCTGGCTTCATGTGACCATTTGGCCACTTTTTGAGAAGCCTTGCCTGTGAGAATTCTCCAAAGCTTTCATTGAAATGTGCTTCCTCTACATTTAATGGTTCTGGAGTGAATTTTAACCCACAGTGCCTCCAACATCATCATTGAAAAATGGCTACAAAAATACCATAAAATTTTTGAAATTCCCATGACCAGGTGGCAATGGAGGACATTTGGATGTCCTGTTGCTGGTCATGAGTATACCAGACAGTGCTTTGATTGACTGGGTTTTATGAAAATCGTGTAGAACAGAGATGCCAATAAGTTGGAGCCTGCTGAGTAGTGGGCCTAGAGCCGTGGTGGTCAGGTGTGTGATAAAACATCTGTGGTGGGGCCTTGTGGATCTTCCATTGGCATCCAAATGGCTTGGAACTGACATGGTGCAGCGAGCAGTCCCTTCAATGTAAAGGCATCTTGTAATATTGAGAGATTTCAGGGCAATGTTCAGAATCATGTTGCTATCGTCAATGGGGCAATATATGTGGGCTAGAAGTATGTTTGGTGCATTCTCTTGCAGAAAGTGACCCACCACATGTGACAGAACTCTCTCCAGCACTGTGATCCACTAAAACTCCTTGTATTTTTGAATCAAATAGCAAACTCCTAGTGCAGCAGCAAGAAACACCATGAAATTTGGAGGATGACCAAATGGCTTCACAGTCCACATGGGGAGACACTTAGACCCCAGTGGTCACAGTTTACCTACAAAGAACAAATTCAGCACTGCTGCCTCATCTTCACTGAAAAATAAGAAACCATGTCCTCCAGGTCACATAGATGCAGACCCAGCTTTGATGGTCTCACTACAAATGAAGCTAAAGCTCCAGAAAACAACATATTTTTCAGGTGCCCAACCTCAGAGGCAGTTCTTCAAGAAGTCTTTAGGCCAGCAGAGCTCCATGTTTGTGGAGTGTTTACCCTGTCCCTTACTTTTGGGAACTCCTCTACCACCTCCAGTGTTGTGAACTACTGAGCATATTCCATTCCAGATATGTATTCACAGATTTTCTAACACTTCTCCTCTAATTGTGTCTTACTTGGGGCAAAAGTAATGTCAAGCCATAGTTCTTGATGAGAGTGGGAACATTTTTGTGTAGCACATATTTGCATACACATTGGATTCATTTTCCAATTTTCCATTTGAAATACTCAATCCCTGACACTAACCCCTACCCTACTAGACTCTGACTACTAATCGTAATATCATGGAGAATAATAACCCAATCAGAATAGAAATACAAGCAGTTCAGAGGAGGCATGTTTGGTATTGTTGGACTTGCCTTTTGCATTATATACGGTAGGAGTTATAAATCTAGTCAATTTTTTTGTTGAAATAGTTCTCCGTGTGTTTTTAAAGTTAACAAATATGTGAATTTATTTCTCCCTTTCTCTGTAGCCTAGTCAGCAGATGTATTTTTATATTCATATATAGAATCCTACCTGGTATCACACGTACACTTTTGTGAGGTGGCTGACTTGGCAGATACAAATTGTGAGAAGATATCACTCCTCCTAAACGCTGTTGAAACTGAAAATTTAACCTATGGGTGAGCCTCCTATTTGAACAACATTATACATAAATCCATGTTCAGTAAAACTAATATTGTTGGATCCGTGGATGATATGTATTTCATGATAAATTTCGGTTGGCATACATAATGCTACATTGTAATGTCTCTGTGTGTGTGTGTATATATATATATATATATATATATATATATATATATATATATATATATATACTCTCCAGATTTTTCAAAATATGAAATATATGTGCCTTATTGTGCACTCCCCAAATTCATTCATATTCATGTATGTGGATTTATAATCAACTTTTCAAAAGATTATTCTCAGAAATATTCATCAACCTGAAATACATATTGGTTGCCTAGTACTGAAAACTATCTTCAGTAAATGGTGCCTACAAAACATAATATTTCAACATTGCAAGTTGGCCGCAAATAGAGTGCATCACACCCAGTGTACCACGCCACATTGCAGGTGAATAACGAGTTAAAATGACAAAAGACTACCTTGTTAGGATCTTATAGAAAAATGGGTGTGCACCGAAACCTAAAAGAATGATTTCCACCAACGAGGTCCAGTAATTGAGTCTCAAACGTGAGCTGAATATGCAACCGGAGATCCGGGCTTATTGATCCCTGTGGCCCGCCCCATGGCTGCAGACATCGAGGCACCACCGAGAAGCGACTAGCATCCAGGGAGAAACGTTGCTGCAGATTCTGTGGAATACTGCCGGCTGACACCGCACTGAGTCCCAGGCCGAGTTCGGGATTTCTGTCAGGGAAGGAAGCTCTACAGTTCTATCCCCCACAACGGAAACTCCACCAAGGAAACCAATGGCCACCATCTTGGAGAGCTGAAGTAACCACCGCCACTCTCCGATAGATTGCAACAATAAAACAGTTGTGTGTTTTCCGCTCATCTCCCATACAGTAGGAAATTTGCATAAAATCTCTCCTAAGCTTTCCAGGGGAGGGATTTTCAGAGAGAGCCTGCATAAAGATTGGGGGGGGGGGGAAACTAGAGGCACCTGACCTTCAACTCCCCCTCCCATCAGTGGTGAAAACGAAATCTGTCTAGCCAGGGATGGGGGAAAGGGCAAACGGAAAAAATAATAAAAATAGAGTGCTGGGGTTCCCAATAGACACAATCCACACCCAAGAAACGGCAAGCCAGAGTACAGTTTGAGCTGCTGAGGGCATTACTCAGGGGAAATCTGGTCTAGCAGGAGAAACCAGGACTAGCAGGAGAAACCAGGGGACTAGAGGCCAGGCCCGCGTGACTGGGCGCCTGGAGAACGCTCGCCCGCCGGCAACAGCCGGCCCGCTGCAGGTGCGACTGGACGGCTGGAGACTGCCTGCCCACCAGCGACCAATCGCCTGCCATATGCCCGCCCTAATGGGTGGCTAGAGATCGCACAACCGCCGGTGACAGCCCACCAGCTGACTGCGCGACTGGACAGCTCGTGACCACCTGCACGCCGGCGACCGGGAGCTGAAACCAAACAGAGACAGTACAGTCCCACACCCCCATGCGAACACCCGGGCAAAGAGCCTGGGGCCCACCATAGAAGAGAGGTGACATCACTGGAGCTCGGCCGTCGGAATTCCTTCCCAGTGGAATCCACTTTAGCATTCACAGTCTACCAACACAAAGGAGAGTCAATAGAGATATATAAAACCAAAACAAATATATAGAAGAGAGCAGAAACACAGCAATCAAATGGAGCTGGAAAGTAATGTGAACTTCATGAAAAAACAAGGGAAAAAGGTGTACAAATAATGCCGGACAACTTAATTTTACAGGAGGACCTAGAATCATCAGAAACAGGGATAGGGAAAAAAACTCAATGCATCCCTAACTCAGATGGAAAGAAATATTAGAGAAGACATGAGGCAGAAGTCCAAGCAATAAAAGAATATTTTGAAAATGAATGAAACAAACAAATTCAAATGGCAAAGAACGAGCTTCACCAAAAGACAGAGATCTTAAAAAAAATCAAACAGTAATCCTAGGAATGCAGAAAAATATAAACCACATTAAAAATTCAAACGAGAATATTGTAAATAGACTAGATCAAGTAGAAGTCAGAAGATCAGATAATGAAGACAAAGTTTATCAACTTGAAAAGAATATAGTCAACACAGAAAAGATGCTTATATCCCATGAGCAATCTATTTAAGAGATATGGGATGTCATAAAAAAACAAATTTGAGAGTCATTAGGATAGAAGAAGGCATAGAGATTCAAACCAAAGGAATGGACAACATATTAAATGAAATAATTCTAGAAAACTTCCCAGAGATGAAAGATGGAATGGATTGCCAAATCCTTGAAGCCTACATGACCTCAAACATTCAAAACCATAATAGACCAACTCCAAGACATAGAATTATGAAGATAGCCAACATGCAGAACGTGGATACACGTTCTTCTCAGCAGCACAAGGATCCTACTCAAAGATAGATCATATATTATGCCATAGGGCAACCCTTAGTAAATATAAAGGCGTGGAGATAATACCATGCACCATATCTGATCATATTGGAATGAAACTGGAAATCAATGATAAAAGAAGGAAGGAAAAATCCTACATCATATGGAAAAATGAACAATATTCTACTGAATGTTCAATGGGTTACAGAAGACATAAAGGAGGATATAAAAAATTCTTAGAGACAAATGACTATACAGACACAACATACTGGAATCTATAGGACACAATGAAAGCAGTTTTAAGAGGGAAATTCATTTCTTGGAGTTCTTTCCTCAAAAAAAAAAAAAAAACAAATAAATGAACTCACACTACACCTCAAAAACCTAGAAAAAGAAAACGAAAACAACAGCAAATGTAGTAGAAGACAAGAAATAATTAAAATTAGAGCAGAAATCAATGAAATTGAAACAAAAAAAACATTGAAAAAATTGATAAAACTAAAAGTTGGTTCTTTGAAAACATAAATAAGATTGACAGACCCTTAGCCATGCTAACGAAGAGAAGAAGAAAGAGAATTCAAATTACTAACATACGGCATGAAAAAGGCATTATCATAACAGACACTACAGAAATACAGAAGATAATTAGAAAGTATTTTGAAACCCTATATTCAAATGAAATAGAAGATAGTGAAGATATCAATAAATTTCCTAAGTCATACGATGTGCCCAGATTGAGTCAGGAAGACACACACAATTTAAACAGACCAATAACAAAGGAAGAAATATAAGAAGCCATCAAAAGACTACCAACCAAAAAAAGCCCTGGAGTGGATGGGTATAGAGCGGAGCTCTACAAAACCTTAAAAGAAGAATTAATACCAATACTTTTCAAGCTATTTCAAGAAATAGAAAAAGAAGGTGCTCTTTCAAATTCATTCTATGAGGCCAAAATCACCCTGATCCCAAAACCAGACAAAAACACTTCAAAGAAAGAAAACTACAGACCAATGTCTCTAATGAACTAGGATGCAAACATTCTCAATAAAATCCTGGTGAATGTAATACAAAAGCATATCAAAAAATTGTGCACCATGATCAAGTAGGATTCATCCCAGGGAAGCAAGGCTAGTTCAATATACGGAAATCAATAAATGCTATTCACCACATCAATAGACTTAAAGACAAGAACCATATGATCATTTTGATAGATGCAGAAAAAACATTCGACAAAGTTCAGCCTCCCTTTATGTTCAAAACACTAAAAAAACTTGCATCCCAGGGAAGCAAGGCTAGTTCAATATACGGAAATCAATAAATGCTATTCACCACATCAATAGACTTAAAGACAAGAACCATACGATCATCTTGATAGATGCAGAAAAAACATTCGACAAAGTTCAGCCTCCCTTTATGTTCAAAACACTAGAAATACTAGGATAACAATGTTGAGTTACCTCAACATTGTAAAAGCTATATATGCTAAACCTCAGGCTAGCATCATCGTAAATGGAGAAAAACTGAAGGCATTCCCTCTAAAATCTGGAACAAGACAGGGATACCCTCTATCACCACTTCTATTCGATTTAGTTCTTGAAATACTAGCCAGAGCAATTAGACAGACAAAAGAAATTAAAGACATAAAAATAGGAAAAGAAGAACGTAAATTATCGCTATTTGCAGATGACATGATAATATATTTAACAGACTCAAAAGGGTCTACAAAGCAACTGCTAGAGTTAATAAATGAATTCAGCAAAGTGGCAAGATATAAAGTCAACACGCATTAATCAAAGGCATTCCTGTATATCAGCAGCAAAACTTCTGAAATGGAAATGAGGAAAACCACTCCATTCACTATATCCACAAAGAAAATAAGATACTTGGGAATCATCCTAACGAAAGAGGTGAAAGATTTATATAATGAAAACTACAGAACCCTAAGGAAAGAGATAGAAGAAGATCTTAGAAGATGGAAAAATGTACCCTGTTCATGGATAGGCAGAACTAACATCATCAAAATGTTGATATTACCCAAAGTTCTCTACAGGTTTAAATCGGTGCCAATAAAAATCCCAACAGCATTTCTTGTAGAAATGATAAAGCAATCATGAAATTCATATGGAAAAACAAAAGACCCTGAATACCAAAAGCAATTCTAAGCAGGAAGTGTGAATCTGGAGGTATAGCGATACAAGAGTTCAAACTGTACTACAAAGCAATAGTAATAAAAACATCGTGGTACTGGTACCAAAACAGGCAGCTGGACCAATGGTATAGAATAGAGGACACAGAAACCAATCCACAAAATTACAACTTTCTTATATTTGATAAAGGGGCTAAAAACATGCAATGGAGGAAAGATAGCATCTTCAACAAATGGTGCTGGGAAAATTGGAAATCCATATGCAACATAATGAAACTGAATCCCTTTCTCTCACCATGCACAAAAGTTAACTCAAAATGGATCCAGGAGGTAGATATCAAATCAGAGACACTGTGTCTAATAGAAGAAAAAGTTGGCTACGATCTACATACTGTGGGGACGGGCTCCACATTCTTTAATAGGATGCCCATAGCCCAAGAGTTAATAACAAGAATAAACAAATGGGACTTACTTAAACTAAATTGTTTTTTTTCTCAGCAAGAGAAACAATAAGAGAGGTAAATAGAGAGCCTACATCCTGGGAACAAATTTTTACCCCTCAAACTTCAGATAGAGCCCTAATATCCAAAATATACAAAAAAACTCAAAAAATTAAACAATAAGATAACAAATAACCCAATCAACAAATGGGCCAAGGACCTGAACAGACACTTTACAGAGGAGGACATTCAATCAATGAACAAGTACATGAAAAAATGCTCACCATCTCTAGCAGTCAGAGAAATGCAAATCAAAACCACCCTAAGATACCATCTCACTCCAGTAAGATCGGCAGCCATTATGAAGTCAAACAAAATAAGTGTTGGTGAGAATGTGGGGAAAAGGGTACACTTGTACACTGCTGGTGGGACTGCAAATTGGTGAGGCCAATTTGGAAAGTACTATGGTGATACCTGGGAAAGCTGGGAATGGATCCACCATTTGACCCAGCTATCACCCTTCTCGGACTATTTCCTGAGGTTCTTAAAAGAGCGTACTATAGAGATACTGCCACATCAATGATCATAGCTGCACAATTCACAATAGCTAGACTGTGGAACCAACCTAGATGCCCTTCAATAGATGAATGGATAAAAAAAATGTGGCTTTTATACAAAATGGAGTATTACTCTTCATTAAAAAATGACAAAATCATAGAATTTGCAGGGAAATGGATGGCATTAGAGCAGATTATGCTAGGCGAAGCTAGCCAATCCTTAAAAAACAAATGCCAAATGTCTTCTTTGATATTAAAAGAGCAACTAAGAAAAGAACATCGAGGAAGAGCATGAGGAAAAGTTTAACATTAAACAAAGACGAGTGTGGGGAGAGAAAGGGAGAGAGAAGGGAAAGCATATGGGAATAGTAGGAGACCCTCAATGTTACACAAAATTACATATAAGAGGATTTGAGGGGAAATGGGGGGGAAACAGTGGAGAGAATTGAACAACAGCAGATGAGGTAGAGAGGGAAGATGGGAGGGGAGGGGAGGGGGGATATTGGGGGATAGGAAAGGTCGCAGAATACAACAGTCACTAATATGCTATTATGTAAAAATGTGAATGTGTAACCAATGTGATTCTGCAATTCATATTTGGGGAAAAAATGGGAGTTCATAACCCAATTGAGTCAAATGTATCAAAGATGATATATCATGAGCTTTGTAATGTTTGGAACAACCAATAGAAATAAATAAATAAATAACGGTTTAAAATTGAGTGGGAAGAAATCAGCTAAAAATGGGTTGAGATGCATTCATTTTGCTAAGCAAAACTTTGTTTTGTTTAGTTGTAACTATCACAAATTTATTTTACCAGGAAATTGGCTTTTGAAAATGCACATAAATTGAGATTAAAGGATAATTCACCTACCTTCTTGAAAAATTCATAGCATTTCCTATATTTTTCAAATTTTATTTTTTTCGTGAATATTTTGTCATGGACCAGGTCTAGTCTTAGGCTATTCTTCCAGAATACTACCTCATCTGACAAATTCGTACAATCTGTTGGATTGTTGTTTTCACCTTTTATTTAATAGTTTCTAGCTGATAATGTGTATTTTCTTTATCTTTATTTGTACGTATATACCCAACAATATCTTTGCATTTTATGTTTTGCTGGGGAAGAGACTGATCAAAAGCTCTTTGTTATATGTATCAACAATCAGACATTTAGAGCACGCAATTATTCTTAATTTTGCATGAAAATATCTTTGTACTATTTTCTTATACAGATTTAGAATTATTAATATGTCCCTACTGTAATAAGTAATTACTTACAAGAAGAATTAAACAATTGACTTTATATCAATTATGAATATGAAAAGTACTAAAATAAGGATTTGGCAATTAATACACAATTGATAGAAATTAAAATCACAAGAAAGCCATTTAAAATGTCAGTGCATATGGTCCTTAAATAATAGGTAATTCAAAAAACTTTTTTTTAATTCATAAGATTTAATATGCCGTATTACAGCTTAATGTGATATAAAACATTAAATTATCAGTATTGATAAAAAAGAATGATACCTGTTTATTTAAATATATTTATTTGATTTTCACTGTAAGATGTTAATTCTGGAAGGCTTGAGAATAAAGAAAGTTTTGGTCTATATTATTTTTAACAGGCTAATCAAAGCACTTTTAAATATATATGTGTATATATATATATATACACATATAATATATATATATATATATATATATATATATATATATATATATATATTATGTAATGCATATGCATGAATATAGATACATATGTATAAAAATGTATTTTAATATATCTATCAGGTGATTATAATTATTAAATTTTCTCAAGAAAAAAACAATGACTATAAAAAACAGTCTTAAATTTAAATTTCATAGCATACTACTGTTTGTAATGACATGAGAGAAAAACAGATATGAAAGGAAAACGAAAAAGGAAGAGAGAGAAGGGGGAAAATGAGGAAGAAAGTGAGTAAAGATGAGGGAGAGGCGTGTTCGATGTAAAGATAAAAGTGGAGGGGCTGGGTTTGTGGTTCAGTGGTAACATGCTTTTCTAGCATGTGTGGGACACTGGGTTCTATTCTAAGCACCACATACAAATAAACAAAATGAAGGTAAATCACAACTGAAAAAATAAAAAATAAAAAAGTAGAAATATTAGCAAAACTCCAAGCTTTTATGAATGTTAAATTTAAAAAAAAATTATGTAACATAGCCTTATGTAATTTCTAGACTATCCAAAAGAGTCATTAAATGTTAGATTATTAGTGCAATAACTAAAAATCCATTGCTCTTTCCTCAACATTCTGTGGCATGCTAGTGGTAAAATAAATTCTATTATAACACCAAAAAAAAAAAAAAATCTAATATTTCTATAGTAACTCACCCAGTTTAATATCAAGGCTAGCAGATTCCAATGGGACATGATGTGTATTTTGACATTCATTTTTATTCAACACTGGAACATTACTATTTCTTCAGTTTATGCACATCATAGGATATATATTTCATCCACAAGTTCGCTAATTTATACGCATTTGTTTCACTTTCAGTCACTTCCTGCTTCAGAACACATATATTTCTTATGTTTCTTGACTGCTCTTTTCATGAGACTTCTTTCCAAACACATTATTGTCGATTTCCATTATCACATTTGAAGCAAAACTCACACACCCGTATGATAAACCAAACCCTAATATTACCATTAGATGTACAACTAGCTGGAATGAATGATTGTATATCAATATAAGATTTCTTACTTAGTTTCAGATATCAATTAAATCCATTATTTAAAGTGGAACCAGTTATATTATTTATTCACAGTATGGTCTTTTCATGCATTATCTCTATATTCATAGACACAGGGTACACCTCTTTGTACCCCCAATACTAATTTATACGTCTTCAAAATATTGCTCCCAGAAATGGTGGAAGAAATGCACATGTCACCTGATTTACATATACATTTTATCACAGTAATATTCTGGACACAAACAGCAAAGGTGACACTTAGGATTTTACCAAACCTAAATGGAAAGTGAAGATGGATTACTAAAAACATCCATGTCCAGGTTGCCTAATGCTCTCAAATGTGAATCCTATTCTTGACTACATATTTGTTTCTTCCTAAGATTATATATTCAACCTCAAGCCCCTTGAAAATGTCTAATCTTATCACTCACTTTATCATTTGCCTGATTTCCTAATGTCTCTATTGATATCTGCTTTCCTACATATTTTCCCCAGATTATCACTATGACTGACTCTTCACATGTGCTCACATTTACATTCAATCTCTACCAGAAGCCCTATTGCTAAAGAACTTTTCGTCCAAATGCTATACTCACTCTTCGTTCTAAACCTACCGACTATCTTTCTAATAATACCAACTATCCCTTTTTGTCTAGAAGTTCTCTTTGACATTCCATCATTCAAGGTACAAAGTCCTATGCCATTGAACATCGATTTATCTGAGACATTTCTGCAGAACATAATTCAAAGCTAAGTATCCCAATCAAGGGCCCAATGCCCTTCTGGGCTTCAAATCTTACCTAGATTACTGTTTTCATTCTTATATTTCACTTTTACATTCTTGTAAATATTACAGGTTCTCATTACCATTATTCATCCCGCAGAATGATTCAAATCGAACTTTTATTAACCGTAACCATACACTCTTCCCTCAATCAAACTTTACAGAAGAGCAGGGACAGAGTTGCTTTTACAATACAGGAATGTAGGGGTTCTCAAACCTGCTGAGATCCTCAAAGGTCCATGCAGAAATGATCCCTGGAGAAGATGTAGGCAGCTATGAAGCAGTTGAGAGAGCAAAAGTCATCTTGCATGGCAAACCCCCTTGTCAGGATGAAGGGATGTGTCTGAATCAGTCTCTCTATTCTAAATGTAGAGAAGATGGACCAAACCAGGCCTGTGTGGGGAGATGTTCCCAGGCGCCTATGTTTGATATACCATTCTATCTTGTGAAATTGTCACCGAAAGTAGGGGCAGCCTCTATCTCATGGGACTCTTGGAAGCAAATGTTAAATCAAAGTGATTGCCAAGGTAGTGACCTCATGCAGTTCCTGAAGAAAGTGACCTACCTCACTTCCTTGGTGATGTAACTCTCTGAACTTGGAATCCAAGATGCCAGGCTCCCAGAGCCAGTCCCAGTCCCAATCCCAGTGGGCTCACTTGTTTGGATGTACCAAGGACAGAGTCAGTATTTCTTGGTATCTACTGATGTGAGGATTGCCAAATGCCAGGACAGATCTGAAGAGGGGCCTTTCCTGAGAAAGCAGGTAGTGGCTCACCGCTGGCTCCTGAGAACTTCACAGAGTTGGCAAAGGAGACAGATCTGAGACATGACAGGACATTTCATTGCAACATAATATGGCCCAACAGACAGAGGACACTCCAGATAGTCAGAGACATACTTGCGGGAAGGAGATGCCTTTGTGAGTGTGAGTGTCAGTTTGTGGTTTGTCTCATATTCTGAGAATAGGTAGGAAAGACAGTTTGTTTGGTTTGGAATAGACTGTTTCTAGTAAGTTTTTTGACAAGGTGAGTGATTCTATATCTGTGTATCCCACTGTGTCCGTGGTTGTAGACATTAGAAAAGAGAATGCATCAATGGATATGTCCTGTCTAGTAGAAAGCTTCCCAGCATTCATCCTGCCCAATTTATGAATGAACTGCAGCTTGCCTTATGGATGGACAACACCTACTATCTTCCTAAGTTTCTGTTTTCTTCCTGAATTCTGGCCACTCTGCAGAATAGGCTCATGGTTTTGTGTCCAAGATATGTACCACCTCCAAGCTCTGTGACATGCCCATGTACTGGATAGCGGTAAGGAATGGGAACATCTCAGAAAACTCAGATATCAGTGTGACCAGGAATTTCTCAGTGGAGAAACCCTGCTTTGGGCCATTCTCTTACCTATGTTTCTGTTGCCCTGAATGTCAGGAAGGTCTTTGCCTCAGGCCACCTCTTTGTGAAGCCTGAAGAAAACAGTTTTCAAATGAAAATGAATGGCCATCTCCTGTGGCTCTTTGCTTAATTTCTTTGGAAAGGGATGTGTCTTAATCAGCCTCTTGGACCTGTGTGAGGTTGTGGCTTAGATTCTCAGCACCTGATGGATCTAAAAAAAGATCCCATGTGTGCATCCAAACCAAAATGGCAAAAAGATCCGTAATGGTAGATGAAGTGTCTTGCCTTCCTTTGTTAGGTTCCTGACCTACATCAAGTGAGAATAGGGATCCTTTGGGTCAAATGAAATCTTCAAAGCCCTAAAGAAGTGCTTGGGTTTTCTCATTATTCCAAATCACATAAAGAATCTATACCTGACAGGCAGTAGGCTTCAAAATGGAGAAGCAGAGCAGTATTAACTGCAGTCCTATTTTATCACTCCTGCTTCAAATGCAGGGTGTCCAGGCCCCCATGACTTTAGGCAAATTAGGGGTAAGAGAGCTTATTTTGGACACTAACACATACCCCACTAGAATCTGACTACTAATCCTAACATGATGGAGAATAATAACCAAAACAGAATAGAAATACAAGCAGTTCAGAGGAGTCATGTTGTATAATTGGACTTGCCTTTTGCATTATATAGGGTAGGAATTATAAATCTAGTCAATTTTTAATTAAAACAGTTCTCCATGTGTTTTTAAAGTTAACAAATATGTGAATTCCTCTCTCCCTTTCTCTGTGACCTATTCAGCACATGTGTTTTTATATGCACATATAGAATCCTACCTGGTATCACATGTACATACTTGACAGGTTGCTGACTTGGCAGATGGAAATTGTGAAAAGAGATCACTCCTCTTAATGCTGTTGGAACTGAAAATTCAAACTATTGGTGACCTTCCTAGCTGAACAAAATTATATATAAATCCATGTTCAGTAAAAAGTATATTTTGGGATGTGTGGATTATATATATTTCATGATAAATTTTGATTGGCATATGTATTGCTACTTTTTAATGTCTGTGTGAGTGTGTGTGTGTGTGTATATATATATATATATATATATATATATATATATATATATATATATATATATATACACTCTCCAGATTTTTGAAAAAATGAAATATATGTGTCTTATTATACACTCCCTAAATTTATTCATGTTCATGTATGTGGATTTATTATCAACTTTTCACAAGATTGTTCTCAGAAATATTCATCCACCTGAAATACATATTTGTTTCCTAGTACTGAAAACTAACTTCAGTGAATGATGCATACAAATCCTAATATTTCTACAGTTACTGACCAAGTTTAAGATCAATGCAAGTAGATTCCTATGGGACATGACATGTATTTTGATGTTCATTTTTTTTCAACACTGGTACATTACTATTTCTTCAGTTTATGCACATCATAGGATATATATTTCATCCACAAGTTCGCTAATTTATATCAATTTGTTTCACTTTCAATTACTTCCTGCTTCAGAACACATGTATTCCTCCATGTTTCTTAACTAGTCTCTTCATGAGACTTCTTTACAAACACATTATTTTCGATTTCCATAATTACTTTTGAAGCAAAACTCACACACCCTTAATGACAAACCATAACCCTAATATTACCATTAGATGTATAACTGATAGGAATGAATGACTGTGTATCAATATAAGATTTCTTATATATTTTAAGATATCAATTTAATCCATTATTTAATGTGGAATCAGTTATATTATTTATCCACAGTATCATCTATTCATGCATTATCTCTATATTCATAGACACAGGGTACACCTCTTTGTACCCGCAATACTAATTTATACATCTTCAAAATATTGCTCCCTGAAATGGTGGAAAAAATACTTATGTCACCTGATCTACATATACATTTTATCACAGTACTATTTTGGATACAAAATGCAAAGATCACACATATGTTTGTACAAAAGCCTAAATTGAATGGGAGCATGGATTACTAAAAACATTGATGTCTAGGTTGCCTAATTCTCTCAAATGTCCATCCTATTGGTGACTACATATTTGTTTCTTTGAAGATTATATAGTGAATATCAACCCTGTTAAAATGTCTAA
This sequence comes from Callospermophilus lateralis, assembly GCF_048772815.1. Taxonomy (NCBI): domain Eukaryota; kingdom Metazoa; phylum Chordata; class Mammalia; order Rodentia; family Sciuridae; genus Callospermophilus; species Callospermophilus lateralis. Next base: position 202,890 of record NW_027512972.1, on the reverse strand, counting down.
TCTTATCACTCACTTTATACTTTGCCTGATTTCCTACTGTCTCTATTGATGTTTCCTTTCCTACATATTTTCCCCAGTTTACCTATGTGACTGACTCTTCACATGTGCTGACATTGACATTCATTCTATTACCGAAACCCTATTGATAAAGAACTTTTGGTCCATATCCTGTACTCACACTTCTTGCAAAACCTACTGACTATCTTCCTAATCCTATGGACTATCCCTGTTTGAGTGGATGTTCTTTTCTACAATCTATCATCCAAGGTACAAGGTCCTATGTCATTGATTATCGATTTATCTGAGACATCACTGCAGAACGTAATTCAAAGCTAAGTATCCCAATCAAAGGCCCAATGCCAATATGGACTTTAAATCTTACTAAATTTCTGTTTTCATACATATTTTTCAACTCTATATTCTTATATATATCACAGATTCCCAATACCATTATTCATCCAGCAAAATGGTTCCTAACCCAAAACAAACATGTAATTAACCCTAACCATAAACTGTTCCCTCAATCTACCTTTATAAAAGAGCAGGGACAGAGTTGGTCTTACAATACAGGAAAGTAGGGGATTGTCCACCTGCTGAGAACCTCAAAGGTCCATTCAGAATTGATCCCTGGAGAAGATGTAGGCAGGTATGAAGGTCCTGAGAGATCAAAAGTCATCTTCCATGGCAAACAACCTGGTCAGGATGAAGGCTTTTGTCTGAATCAGCCTCTCTCTTCTTAATGTAGATAAGATAGACCAAATGAGGCCTGTGTGGAGAGCTGTTCCCGGGTGCCTATGGTTGATATACCATTCTAACTTGTGAAAGTGTCACAGAAATACGGTCAGCCTACATGTCATGGGAACCTTGGATGCATGTGTTAGGACAAACTGGTTGCCAAGGCAGTAACCTCATTCAGTTCCTGAAAGAAGTTACCTCACCTCACTTTTTTGGTGATGGCACTTTCTGAACTTGGGATCCAGGAAGCCAGGCATCTAGAGCCTGTCTCAGTCCCAGGCCTAGTGGTCTCACTTGTTTGATTTAACAAGGACAGAGTCAGTCTTTCTTGGTATCTACTGATGTGAGGATGGACAAATGACAGGAAAGCTCTGAAGAGGGGCCTTTCCTGACAAAGAAGGTAGTGGCTCACTGCTGGCTCCTGACAACTTCACAGAATTGCCCATGGACACCAGATGTGAGATAGGAGAGGCTATTTCGGGGGAACATAGTATGGCCTATCAGTCAGAGAACACTCCGGATAGTCACAAACCTACTTGGAGGAAGGAGGTGCTTATCTGGCTGTGGGTGTGGGTTTGTGGTTTTTTTCTCATGCTCTGAGAATATGTCCGAAAGTCGGTTTGTTTGGTTTGAAGTAAAGTGTTTCCAGAAAGTCGTATGAAAAGGCGAGTGTTTCTATGTCTGTGTATCTCACTGTGTCCGTGGTTGTAGACATTAGCAAAGAGAATGCATCAATGGATGAGTCTTGTCTAGTAGAAAGCTTCCCAGCATTCATCCTTCCCAATTTATGAATGGACTGCGTCTTGCCTTATGGATCGGCAACACCTGCTATCTTCCTGAAAACTAACTTTAGTGAATGGTGCATACAAATCCTAATATTTCTACAGTAGCTGACCTAGTTTAACATCAATTCAAGTAGATTCCTATGGGACATGATGTGTATTTGGATGTTCGTTTTATTCAACACTGGTACATTACTATTTCTTCAATTTATTCACATCATGGGATATATATTTCATCCACAAGTTCGCAAGTTTATAGGCATTTGTTTCACATTCAATCATTTTCTTCTTCAGATCACATGTATTCCTCCATGTTTCTTGACTGGTCTTTTTATGAGACTTCTTTCCAAACACATTATTTTCGATTTCTAGGATCACTTTTGAAGCAACACTCACACACCTTTCATGATAATCCATAACCCTAATATTACATTTAGATGTATTACTGGTTGAAATGAATGATATTCTATCAATACAAGATTTCTTATAATATTTCATATATTAATTCAATGCATTATTTAAAGTGGGAACAGTTAAATTATTTATTCAAAATGTGGTCTATTCATGCATTATGTCTATATTCATGGACACAGGGTACACCTCTTTGTACCCCCAATACTAATTTATAGCTCTTGAAAACCTTACTCCCAGAAATGCTTGAAGAAATGCTCATGTCACCTGATCCACATATACATTCTATGACAGTAATATTCTGGACAAAAATGCAAAGGTCACACTTATGATTGTACCAAAGCCTAAAAGGAAAGTGAACATGGATTACTAAAAGCATCCATGTCCAGGTTTCCTAATGCTCTCAAATGTCAATCCTAATGGTCACTGCATATTTGTTTCTTCTTAAGATTATATATTCAAACTCAACAGTGTACAAAATGTCTAATCCTATCACTCACTTTATACTTTGCCAGATTTTTTAAAGTCTCTATTATTATCTGCTTTTCTACATATTTTTCAAAGTTCATCATTGTGACTGAATTTTCATATGTGCTGACATTTACATTCACTCTCTAACTGAAACCCTATTGCTAAAGAAATTTCCGTCCAAATCCTGTACTCACTCTTCTTCCTAAACCTACCGACTATCTACCTAATCCTACCGACTATCCCTTTTTGACTGGATGTTCTCTTCCTCATTCAATCATCCAATGTACAAGGTCCTATGCCATTGTAAATGGATTTATCTGAGACATCTGTACAGAACCTAATTCAACACTACGTATCCCAATCATGGGCCCAATGCCCTTCTGGGCTTCAAATCCTAGATTTCTGTTTTCATACATATATTTTACCAATATAATTTAATAAATATCGCAGGTTCCCAATAAAATTATTCATCGCTCAGAATGATTCCTAACAAAATCGAACCTGTTATTACCCAAACCATACACTGTTCCCTCAATCTAACTTTATAGAAAAGCAGGGACAGAGTTGGCCTTACAATACAGGAGTGTAGGGAAACTTCCACCTGCTGAGAACCTCAAAGGTCCATGCAGAAATGATCCATGGAGAAGATGTAGGCAGCTATGAAGGACCTGAGGGAGGAAAAGTCAACTTCCATGGTAAACAACCTGGTCAAGATGAAGGGATGTGTCTGAATCAGCCTCTTTCATCTTAATGTAGAGAAGATGGACCAAACCAGGCCTGTGTGGAGAGCTGTTCCCGGGTGCCTATGGTTGATATACCATTCTAACTTGTGAAAATGTCAGAGCGAGTAGGTGCATCCTCCATCTCATGGGACTCTTAGAAGCAACTTTTAGGACAAAGTTGTTGTCAAGGCAGTGACCTCATTTAGTTCCTGAAGGAAGTGGCCTCACCTCACTTCCTTGATGAAGGAACTCTCTGAACTTGGGATACAGGAAGTCAGGCACCCAGAGCTAGTCCCAGTTCATGTCCCAGTGTTCAAACTTGTTTGGATTTTCCAAGGACAGAGACAGTCTTTCTTGGTACCTACTGATGTGAGGATAGCCTAATGCCAGGAAGGTCTGAGGAGGGGCCTTTCCTGAGAAAGAATGTACTGGCTCACCGCTGGCTCCTAACAGCTTCACAGAGTTGGACACGAAGACCAGATCTGAGACAGGACAGCCCATTATGGGGGAATATGTTATGGCCCACCAGTCAAAGGTCACTCCATATTTTCACAGACCTACTTGGGGGTCTGTGTGGGTCTGGGTGTGGGTGTGGGTGTGGGTTTGTCATTTTGTCTCATGTTCTGAGAATAGGTAGGAAAGTCGTTTTGTTTGGTTTGGTGTGAAATGTTTCTAGTAAGTCTTTTGACAAGGCGAGTGTTTCTATGTCTGTGTATCCCACTGTGTCCGTGGTTGTAGACATTAGAATAGAGAGTGCATCAATACATATGTCCTATCTAGTAGAAATCTTACCAGCATTCATCCTGTCCTATTTATGAATGGTCTGCGTCTTGCCATATGGATCGGCCACTCCTAATATCTTCCTAAGTTCCTATTTTCTTTCTGAATTTTGGCCAAACTCCAGAATAGTCTCATGGTTTTGTGTCCAAGATATGTACCACCTTTAAGCTCTGTGACATGGCCATGTACTGGATAGCTGAAGGCAATGGTGAGCATCTCAGAAAACTCAGATATCAGTGTGACCAGGAAAGTCCCAGTGGAGAAACCCTGCTTTGGGCCTTTTGCTTACCTATTGTATTATTGCCCTGAATGTCAAAAAGGTCTTTGCCTCAGGCCACCCCTTTGTGAAGACTGAAGAGTTTTCAAATGGAAGTGAATGGGCATCACCTTTGGCTCTTGGCTTAATTGCTTTGGAAAGGGATGTGTCTGAATCAGCTTCTTGGCCCTGTGTGAGGATGTGGCTTAGATTCTCAGCACCTAATGGATCTAAAAAAATCCCACGTGTGCATCCAAAACCAAAATAGCCAAAAGAGCAGTCATTGTGGATGAAGTCTCTCACCTTCCTCTGTAAGGTTCCTGACCTCCATCTTTGAGAATAGTGATCCGTTGGGTCAAATGAGTTCTTCAAATCACTACAGAGGCTAGGCCATAGGTGCTTGGGTTTTCTCATGACCCCAATTAACATAAGGAATCTAAACCCCACAGTCATTAGGCCACAAAATGGAGAATCAGAGCAGTATTAAGGGCAGGCCTCTTAGATCACTCCTGGTTCACAGGAAGAGTGTCCCTGCCACACTGACTTTAGGCAAATGGGAGAAAGGGACCTTATTTTGGATACTGTCTTTGGCTTTGGCCCTCATGGAAACCTACAGCCTGAGGTTATGATTAGTGTCTATATGGAAGAAGATGAGGGCCATGTGGGAGTGTTTTGGTTTTAATTGTGTTCATTTTTGTGGCCGTTGGAAGAGATGACTGAGGCCACCTGGGCTTGAACACTGGTGTGATTCCCCTTAGAGACTGAGTTATGGAACTGACCTCAAAGAAGTATTGCCATGTATTGTGATGGGATTTTAGGAGGCCACACATGAGAGTCGCCCTTGGAAACTGAGATCAAGGCCCAGGGTGGCTTTCCACAGAGCACTGGGAATCTCAGGAAGGATATCACATGATTTTATTCTTAAAGAATTGGCAGCCATAGTTGCAAGTCAAAACACAAAAGGATCACACATTGTAGAACTCAAACGCCTGGCTTAATGTGACCTTTTAGCCGGTCGTTGGGAAGCATTGCCTGTTAGAATTCTCCAGAGATTTCATTGAAATGAGCTTCCTCTCCATTTAATGGTTCCTGAATGAATTAAACCCCACAGTGCCTCAAACTTCATCCTTGAAAAAAGGCTAGATAAATACCATTAAATTTTTGAAATTCTCATGAACAGGTGTCAGTGGAGAACCTTTGGATGTCTTATAGATGATCATGAGTGTACCAGACAGTGCCTTGATTGAGTGGGTTTCATGAAAATCGTGTAGAACAGAGATGCCAGTAATTTGGAGCCCGATGAGTATTCGGCCTAGAGCAGTGGAGTGTAGGTGTTTGTTAAAACATCTGTGATGGGGTCATGTGTATCTGCCATTGGCTTCCAATTGGTTTGTGACTGACATGGTGCAGCCCCCATACCCTTGTATGTAAAGGCATCTTGTTATACGGAGAGGTTTCAGGGCAATGTTTAGAATCAGATTTCTATTGTCAAGGGCGCAAGCTATGTGGGATAGAAGCCTGGTTGGTGCACTCTCCTGCAGACCCTTAACCAACACACGTGACAGAACTCCCTCCAGCACTCTGTCCTAGTTGACCTCCTCGTATTTCATGAAGCAAATACCAAACTCCCAGTGTAGCTGCAAGAAACACCATGAAAAGTAGAGGAAGACCAAATGGCTTCAAAGTCCACACTGGGAGACACTTTGCCCCCAAATGGCAACAAATTACCTACAAAGAGAGAATTCAGCCCTGCTGCCTCATGTTTATTGGAAAAAAAGAAACCATGTGCTCCAGGACACACAGAAGCAGACCCAGATTTGATGGTCTCACTACAAAGGAAGTTAAAACTCCTGACAACAACATATATTTCAAGTGCCCAACCTCAGAGGCAGTTTCTCAAGAAGTCTTTAGGCCAAGAGAGCTTCATGTTTGTGGAGTTTTTACCATGTACCTTACTTTTCGAAACACCTCTACCACCTCCAAGGTTGTTAACTACTGAGCATTTTCCATTCCAGATGTGTATTCACAGATTTTCTAACTCTTCTCCTCTTATTGTGTCTTACTTGGGGTGAAGGTAATGTCAAGGCATTGTTCTGAATGAGAGTGGGAAGACTTTTGGGTAGCATATATTTGCATACACATTGGATTCATTTTCCAATTTTCTATTCGAAATACTGAATCCCTGACTGTCAGAGGTAGAAGGAATTCTCCTTCAAAGAATAGCCTGACACTTACAAGAAACAGCCACCAGGAGACATCCTGTCTGGGAGACATCCTGTAGCCATCTGTCTCCCTGAGACATCCTGTGCCCATCTGTCTTTCTGAAACTTCCTGAGGTTATCTCACCTTGTGAAGACATCTAGGAAGTGCCGATAAGAGAGATTTCCCACATCCAGCATACAAATACCCCTGTGTGAACAATAAAAGTTTGCAGCTTGATCAGAACTCCTGTCTTGCTGTCATCTCTCGTGTCTCTTGTCCCTTCATTCCTCCCTATCTAGGTTCGCTGCCCACGTTGATGTGTCCTGCCGGCCGGGACATCTGGCGCCCACTGACTGGGGCTCGAGCTTTTGATTGAGGGGGACCCCGTTCTTCTGGAAGATTTGGTCAAGCGGAGCTTGCAATAACCGCAGAAGACACCACCGAGAGACAGATCCAGGAGGAGGGTGGGGATGACACACGGTGATTGACCCACCATGGGGCAAGCAGTTTCGTCACATGATTTGTTTTTGTCAGGCTACAAGGAGTCCTTCCAGACATGGGGGCGCGTATTAAGAAAAAAGACTTAAATTTTTTTTCTTTTCACACATAAGAGAGCAGTGTCCATGGTTTCCTCTTGAAAGGACCATTGATGGTAAAAGATGGCTTAGAGTAGGAGACTGTTTAAAAGATTATTATGAATCCTTTGGCCCAGAAAAAGTGCCTGTTCCCACCTTTTCTTACTGGAACTTAATTAATAGAATTCTTAAAAGTTCACCCTTTGACAATGGTACGTTAAAAGTTGTCAAGGTTGGGAAAGAGACTATGCAAATACTTCTCATATCCCCTCGGCATGCCCATCAGTTAGTATAGACATAGACCCTTCTCAGGCTCCCCAGGACCGTGGGAACTTTCCTGGTCCCCCTCAAAATACCACCCTAATGAATAAGGCTCCAATGATTACCAACTGCCTTTATCCAGTTTTAAATACCGGAGACTCATTGACCCCTGTAGAGGAGGCTACCTTGGAGAAGGAAGCAGCTCGCTACCATTCAGAAGACCCTCCACCTCTCAAGACCCTGCCACAGCTTATAGGACTTTCACATCCACCTCCCTCCTATGTCCCTCCTGCCTTTTGTGCTCTGGCCCTTCAGGGAACAAATGCCCCCCCCCCCCGATATTTTCTCCCCATTTCCCTTGCCTAAACTGGCTCCTTTGTGAGCATCCTTTCAACATACACAGGAACAGATCCAACCTTTAAAAGAATTAAGATCCCTTCACTCTGAGCTCTCTTCATTAGCCTTAGGTATGGAGTCAAAGCAACTGGCCTACAGTGGTCTAATACAAAGGCGAAGCCACTCCATTGACCTGTGCTCGCCTTCCCAGTCACCACCAGTCTGATAGATAAGCCTGCCCAGGCTGAGGTCAAAGAATTAGACGAGGATAAAGAGGAGGAAGAGGGGAAATGGATTAAGGAGATCAGGACTCAGAGGATGAGGAGATCAGCCCTAGGCAGGCAGGAACCCAGAGTCTACAAAAAATTAAGCCTGCATTTTCCTGAAAAACTTAAAAAGGCTTGTGCTCACTATGGCCCCATTGCACCCTACACGTTGGCTTTATTAGAAAGCCACAGCACACAATGACTTACTCCCAATGATTGGAAATTTTTAGACGAAGCTACCCTCAGTGCCAGAGACTTCCTGTTATGGAATGCAGATTTCAAAGAGCACTGTCGGGAAACTGCTCAAAAAATTTTAACTAAGGCCTTCTCTAAATCCAGGACTTATGTTAAGCTAGTGGGCAATGAGCCTTTTGACAATAAAACTAAACAGGCACATTTCCCTGCTGGACTTTTGATGCAGATTCAGATGGCTGGCTTACATGCTTGGAGACACCTCCCTCAAAAGCCTCGGCTACCACTTCCCTGGCAAAAATTTGACAAGGGCCCGACGAGCCTTATAGCGACTTTGTTCCCCGGCTTAACCTAGCAGTGGAATGCTTGCTTGGACCAAGCGAAAGCAAAAGCGCTTTTGTAAAACATCTTGCCTTTGAAAACGCCAACCCGGCATGTCAGGATGTTCTTCAACCACATAAGGATAAAGGGAAACTTTCTGACTTTATTAGACTCTATGCAGGGGTAGGTGCAGCCCATGCCATGGGTCTTGCCCTTGGTGCCACCTTTACCAAGACCTTTCACAATCCTGGCTCACGTACTTGCTTTACTTGTAAACAACCTGGCCATTTTGCACGCAAGTGTCCGACAGGCAAAAAAAGCCTAGGAATAGCGTCTCCTTCAACTGGGGCTATACCGCCCCAAGCTATCCTTTGCCCTAGATGTGGTAAAGGTCATCACTGGGCCAGTGAGTGTAGATCTAAGACAAATGCCCTCAGACAGCCTATTTTTTCCTGCTTCTTGGGAAACTCCCTGCGGGGCCAGCCCCGGGCCACGACATCCCCCAGGACAAACCCAGGGGCAATAAGATTTGTTCCCTCCCAAACTCCCAACCTACCTCAAAATTCTTCTCCACAATTGCCTCCCTCCAACTAGCCACTCCAGGCAGCGCAGGATTGGACCTCTGTGCCACCACCGATACTATATTGGACTCAATGCAAGGACCCCAGATAATACCCACTGGAATTATGGGTCCCCCTCAATCTCATATGTGTGCCCTTATTTTTGGGAGAGCCTCTACTAACTTACATGGTGTTCAGGTCTTCCATGGCATTAAAAATAATGATTTCACTGGAGAAAAAAAATACTGGCCACAGCTATTAGTGGAGTTGTGGCCATCCCAGCACGAACAAGTCTTGCACAATTAATACTCCTTCCCTTGAATCCAGGAGGCACTTCCACCGCCCAAACCTACCGCAGGGGACTGCCTCCTTGGGCTGCTCTGATGTAAATTTGGTTCAACCCTTTTCTCACAAAAGACCCACAATTTCCTTACTTATTGAAGGAAAGGAATTCTAAGGAATTCTAGATACTGGAGCTGATGACACAATTATTTCTCAAAAATATTGGCCATCAGCTTGGACCCTCACCTCATCCTTGACTGACCTTAAAGGGATAGGACAGTCAAAAAATTCTCTGGTCAGTTCTACGGCTCTTATCTGGACTTATAAAGAGGGTAATAAGGGAATTGTCACTCTTTTCGTTGTTCCTGACCTCCCTGTTAACCTATGGGCCCAAGATATTTTGAGTCAAATGGAAGTTATTCATGCCAGTCCCAATTCCATGGTAACTCATCAAATGCTTCATATAAATTTTGTCCCTGGTACAGGCCTTGGGAGACTGAGACAAGGACTGGTTGAGCCAATAAAACCCATACAAAAAACAAATACATATGGACTTGGGTATTCGGATTTTTAGTGTCGGTCTCTGACTCTCCTGTACCCCATGGAGATAAAATTATTTGGGAAACTCAGACTCTTGTGTGGGTGAATCAATGGCCACTTACCCAAGAAAATATGGAGGCTGCCTCCATGTTAGTGCAGGAACAGCTGGCAGCCGGCCATGTAGAGCCCTCAACCTCAACATCGAATACTCCAATTTTTGTTATCAAGTAAAAATCAGGCAAGTGGTGCCTTTTACAATATTTGTTTGCCATTAATAAAGCTATGTGCCCAATAAGAGCACTACAGCCAGGCATTCCCACACCAGTGGCTATTCCCAAAAACTACTGTAAAATGATTATTGAGTTAAAAGATTGTTTTTTTACCATTCCTTTACATCCTGCGGATAGACCCTATTTTGCCTTTAGTCTCCCTCTCATTAATTTTCAGGGCTCTATGTAGAGATTTCAATGGAAGGTTCTTCCCCAAGGTATGGCCAACAGCCCTAGTCTTTGCCAAAAATACGTTGCTCAAGCAGTAGACCCTGTGAGAGAGCTATGGCCACAAATTTATATTTTACATTATATGGATGATTTGTTAATTGCTGCACCTAATAACCATGACCTTAATAATTGTTACTTGGACATTTACAAAATCCTCACTTCCTTGGGACAACAGATAGCTCCTAATAAGGTTAAAACACAGGACTGTTATACCTATTTGGGCCTTAAACTTCAAGATAATCAGATCCAAATTCCTAAGATACCACTATAAGTGGACCATCTTCACAACCTTAATGATTTTCAAAAATTACTGGGGAATATTCAATGGCTAAAAACATATTTAAAATTACCACCTTGTGTACTTTTGTCCCTTAATGATATTTTGAGAGGTGATTCCCACCCCTCCTACCCTCAAAAACTTACTCCCGAGGCATGACAAGTCACAGAAGCCATTGCCAAACAGTTTTTTACAGAACATTCTTATAACCTTCCTCTGGTTCTGGTTATTTTATTCTGGTTATTTTACACACTCCTCATACACCCACAGGAATATTTTGGCAACGAAATACACATTTTAGAAATAAAGGCTGCCTTTGCTTCGGGTCCATTTACCCACCACATTCTCCAAGGTTATTACTGTTTTTCTTGCTCAGGTAGCTTCTATTATTTTTAAAAGTCGTTTGCTATCTCGACAACATTTTGGCAAAGACCATGATAATATTTTAATTTCATATACTAAAGACCAAATCCAATTTTTACTACAGAAGGAGGATGAATGGCGTATTGCCTTATCAGGCTTTTTGGGAACAATTGATAACCACCTACCCAATGACCCCCTTTTACATTTTGTCCAGTTACATCCATTTATTTTTGCCAAAATTACTCAAAAGGCTCCCATTCCTCAAGCCCTTACTGTCTTTACAGACAGTTCCAGTAATGGCCGAGCAGTCTTTGTTGTCAATAACCAGCCTAACACCTTTGATACTGTCTATCATTCAGCACAGTTTGTGGAATTGTTTGCAATAACACAAGTTTTTAAAACATTTTTTGATAATCCTGTTAATATTTATACATACAGTGCCTACATTGCTCATTCTGTGCGCCTGCTTGAGATTTCACCCACCATTAAGGCTTCTTCCAATGTCGCCCATCGGTTTCACCAGCTTCAGCAGCTAATTCAGGCCAGACAACACCCATTTTTCTTAGGACACAGCAGGGCACACTCTGATCTTCCCAGCCCTCTAACACAAGGTAATGCCAAAGCTGATGCAGCAACTCTTTTCATCTTTCCAATTTTTGTTGGCTGCACTCAAAAGGCCACGGAGTTACACAATCTCCACCATCTAAATTCCCAGAACCTTCGATAACTATGTAAAATTACCAGGCAACAGGCATGAGAAATAGTAAAAGCATGCCCTGGTTGCCCTGTCTCCCTCCCCATTCAACACTTGGGAGTTAACCCCCGAAGATTACTGTCCAATCAGTTTTGGCAAATGGATGTTACTCATTTTTCTGAATTTGGAAAAACCAAATATGAACACGTTTCTGTAGATACCTTCAGTGGCCTTATTTTCGCATCACCACATTCTGGAGAGGCTATCAAAGATGTCCTTTCTCATCTTGTTTCAGCGTTTTCTGTAATGGGTAAACCAATACATATTAAAAAAAGATAATTGTCCTGCATATACCAGTGCCAAGTTTAAACAGTTTTGTGCTACCTCGCAAATTTGGCATACTACTGGAATTCCATACAAGCCTCAGGCATTGTGGAACATGCCCACCTTACCTAAAGACTTGGCTAACCCGCATTAATGCTTCTGCACTTGTATTTACCACTCACAGGCATCGCCTTAATCATGCATTATTTGCCCTTATTTTTCTTTCCCTAGACAATGAAGGCCATTCGGCTGCAGACTGACACAGGCAATCCTCGTCCAATTCTGTTCGCCCACCTGTTATGTGGCACAATCCCCTTACAAATAAATGGAAACGCCCAGGTCCTGTCCTCATCTGTGGACGAGGCTCAGCTTGTGTTTTGGACGAAGAGCAAGCAGCCCCAAGATGGTTACCAGAACGCCTGGTTAAACAGGTTAATGGCTTACCTCAACACGGGGATGGAGGCCCTCCCCCTGAGGACAAGTTTTCCTCTTTTTCAGATGCAGCCAACAATCTGTGTGAGGATCCTACTTAAGGCACTTCTGCTGAACAGGATTGTACACGGAGGCTTTGGCCCTCCACCTTCCAACATCATGGAGTACCTTTTTGGCCCTCCCTGTGAACGCAAGGGAGGATCTTGGACTCAGGCTCCCACTAGTTTGACCCAGACTGCTGACTGCGTGACTAAGGTGGCTTACCTCCGGGCCGAGGTTGACCATAAACTCAGAGGAGTTCATCAGCCTAAATTGGTATGTGTTAACAAGCCAAAGATTATTCCCCCTAGTACAAGTAAAGCTCTCCAAAATTGTTCTGCAACTTGAACGCATACCCAAGCGATGCATGCCACTTGTTATGTGTCGGCCTCAATTTGTGTTAACAAGCAGGGAGAACAATTTTTTGAAGCGTCCCTAACTAAAACTCATGCAGCAGGAGGGACCACTATTCATTATACCCCCGTTCTTTTTGACCGGGGAGGAGAAGGCAAATACACCAAGCTACAGTCAGCTGGGTGCCAAGGCCCTGTTGGTAAACCCTCCTGCTGCCCCATTAAGGCACCTACAGGGGTCACTGATGGTGGAGGATTCCCTTATGCTGTCAAGCATCCTCAGATAATCAAACTTTTGAAACCCCAAATCCCTGAGCTCACATATCATCCCTTAATATAGCCAAAATGCCAGCTCCCAGGTTTAGATAACAATACATTAGATATTTTGGAAACTACCTTCTCCTTGCTTAATAATTCCAACCCCACCTTTGCTGGTGATTGCTGGCTCTCCATGACAACAGGGGCAATCATGCCTATGGCAGTTCCTATTAATTCTATCATAGATGATGATAATACATGCCAACCCAGATTTCATTTAAAAGTACAGTCTATAGGCACTTTTACAATATGTCTTTTAGGCGCGATGCAAAATAATACCTATGATATTGATGTTGGAGTTACTTCCTTTGGAAATTGCTCAACAGTACAAAACTATTCCTCATCCACCCCATCTCTTTGTCTCTCCAATGGCACAGTTTTTATGTGTGGAGGAAACTCGGCCTTCCCGAGGCTTCCATCGAATTGGACCGTTGGCTGTGTTCTTGACTTATTACTCCCTGATATAACTATTGTCCCAGGAGACGAAACTCTATGCATTCCTAGTCTAGACACCTCAGTCAAAAGACACAGGCGGGCAATACAGGCCTTACCCCTCGTTGCCAGCCTTGGAATAACAGCTACTGTGGCCACAGGTACGGCTGGCTTAGGCATGGCTATACACTCTTAGCGTCGCCTGTCTCAACAACTTATAAATGATGTAAAAACTCTATCAGGAACCATTAAAGATTTGCAGGACCTAGTAGACTCCCTGGCAGAAGTGTTCCTTCAAAACAGAGAAGGCTTAGATTTACTGACAGCTAACCAGGGAGGTATTTGCTTGGCCTTAGGGGAACGATGCTGCTTTAATGCCAATAAATCAGCCATAGTACGCACTAAAATTAAGCAGCTTCAAGAAGATCTAGAAAAGAGATGAAGGGAACTTTTTGAAAATCCCCTCTGGACTGGGTTTAATGGATTTCTACCCTACCTTCTTCCCCTATTAGGCCCTTTGTTGGGTTTACTTTTAATGGTGTCCATAGAACCCTGCATTATAAACAGGCTTGTACAATTTATTATAGAACAGATTAATATTTTGGCCTCTAAGCCCATACAGGTCCACTATCATCGCCTGGAGATGGAAGACCATGCTGCCAACATTTAAAAGGATGTTCTACCCTTCTAACAGGCTTATTTCTTAAGTTTACATCCCCACAGATCTCTCTTTCTTACATTAAACTATAAGTAACAGCTCTGACCAACCATCTTCTGCCATTGCCATAAGGGTTTGTCCTCCATGGGCCCCTCCACTTGGGGGAGGATGCACCCATGGAGTGAGGACGTTAGGCCATAATAACGGAGGGTGCAGGATGGACTGCAGGAGGATGTATCCACGGATCCCAAAACAGAAGACCTCTTAGTGACACGCTCTGGTGCATCGTGGTCAGCCTGCTTCCCCCTCAAAGCCGTCTCCTCCCAAAACATGCCAAGGCCACCACGAAATCTCCTAGTAAACATGCTCTCTCGAATCAGGAGATATTCTAAGGCCTGCTAGAGAAACAGAGCCTCTATCACCCCCTAAAACATTGGCCGGTAAGCTATGGTCAAATATTTTATATAAGAAAGGGGGAGAGGTCAGGGGCTAGAAGGAAGTTCTCCTTCAAAAAATAGCCTGACACTGAAAAGAAACAGCCCCCTGGGAGATATCCTGCCTGGGAGACATCCCGCAGCCATCTATCTCCCTGAGACATCCTGCGGCCATCTGTCTTCCTGCAACATCCTGAGGTTATCTCACTTTCTGAAGACATCCAGCAACTGCCGATAAGAGAGCTTTCCCATCCACAGCATATAAATTCCCATGTGAGAACAATAAAAGTTTGCAGCATGATCAGAACTCCAGTCTTGCTGTAATCTCTCTTGTCTCTTGTCCCTTCATTCCTCCCCAACTAAGTTCCTTGCCCACGTTGATGTGTCCGGCCGGCCGGGACAACTGACACTAACCCATACCCTACTACACTCTGACTACTAATCGTAATATGATGGAGAAATATAACCCAAACAGAATAGAAATACAACCAGTTCAGAGGAGGCATGGTGTATATTTGGACTTGCCTTTTGCATGATATAGGGTAGGTGTTATAAATCTAGTTATTTTTTAATGGAAATCGTTCTCCATGTGTTTTTAAAGTTAACAAATATGTGAATTCCTGTCTCCATTTCTCTGTAGCCTATTCAGCACATGTATTTTTATCTGCACATATAGAATCCTACTTGGAATCACACGTACATTCTTTTGAGGAGGCTGACTTGGCAGATACAAATTGTGAGAAGAGATCACTCCCCATAAACACTGTTGGAACTCAAAATTCAATCTATTGGTGAGCTTTCTAGTAGAACAACATTTTACATTAATCCATGTTCAGTAAAATAAATATTTTTGTATCTATGGATGATATATATTTCATGATGAATTTCGTTTGGCATATATATTGCTACTTTTTATTGTCTGTGTGTGTGTTTTGTATGTATATATATATATATATATATATATATATATATATATATATATATATACACACACTCTCCAGATTTTTAAAAATATGAAATATAGGTGTCTTATATACACTCCCTAAATTCATTTATGTTCATGTATGTGGATTTATAATCAACTTTTCACAAGATTATTCTCAGAAATATTCATCCACCTGAAATACATATTTGTTTTCTAGTACTGAAAACTAACTTAAGTGAATGGTGCATGCAATCCTAATATTTCTACAGTGACTGACACAGTTTAACATCAATGCAAGTAGAAATCTATCGGACATGATGTGTATTTTGAAGTTCATTTTGTTCAACACTGGTACATTACAATTTCTTCAGTTTATTCACATCATAGGATAAATATTTCATCCACAAGTTCACAAACTTATACGCATTTGATTCATTTTCAATCATTTCCTGCTTCAGAACACATGTATTACTCCTAGTTTCCTGAATGGTCTTTTCATGACACTTATTTCCAAACACATTCATATTGGTTTTCATAATCATTTTGAAGCAAAACTCACACATTCTTCATGATATACCATAACCCTAATTTTACCATTATATGTGTAACTGAGTGGAATGAATGATTGTATATCAATATAAGATTCCCTGTATATTTTCTGATATCAATTCAATCCATTATTTAAAGTTTGAACCACTTTTATTATTTATTCACAGTATGGTCTATTCATGCATTATTTCTATATTTATAGACACAGGGTACATCTATTTGTATCCCCAATACTAATTTATTCATCTTCAAAATGTAGCTCCCAGAAATGTTGTCAGAAATACTCATGTCACCTGATCTACATATACATTTTATCACAGTAATATTCTGGACACATTATGAAAATGTCACACTTATGATTGTACCAAACCCTAAGTGAAAGTGAGCATGCATTACTAAAAACATCCATGTCCAGGTTGCCTAATGCTCTCTAATGTCAATACTATTGGTGAATACATATTTGTTTCTTCCTAAGATTATATATTCAACCTCAATCCTGTTGAAAATGTCTAATCCTACCACACAATTTATACTTTGCCTGATTTCCTAATGTCTCTATTGATTTCTTCTTCCCTACATATTATCCCAGTTCATTATTGTGACTGACTCTTCACATGTGCTGACATTTACATTCACTGTCTACCCGAAAGCCTATTGCTAAAGAACTTTTGGTCCCACTCTTATACTCACTCTTCTTTCTAAACCTACCGACTTTCGTCTTAATCGTACCGACTATCACTTTTTGACTGGATGTTCTCTTTGACATTCAATCATCCAAGGTACAAGGCAATTGTATATCGATTCATCTGAGACATCTGTGCAGAATATAATTCAAAGCTAAGTATCCCACTCAAAGGCCTAATGCCTTTCTGGGCTTCAAATCTTACCTGGATTTCTGTTTTCAAACTTTTATTTCCCCTGTATATTCTTGAAAATATTGCAGGTTCCCAATACCATTAATCATCTTGCACAATGATTCCGAACCCAAATAGAACCTGTTATTAACCGTAACCATACACTCTTTTCTCAGTCTCACTTTACAGAAGAGCAGGTACAGAGTTCGTCTTACAATACAGGAATGTAGGGAATCTTCCACCTGCTGAGAACCTAAAATGTCCATGCAGAAATGATCCCTGGATAAGATGTAGGAGGCTATTGAGGAACTAAGAGAGCAAAAGTCATCTTCCAATGCAAAAACCCTGGTCAGAATGAAGGGATGTGTCTGAATCAGCCTCTCTCTTCTTAATGTAGAGAAGATGGACCAAACCAGGCCTGTGTGGAGAGCTGTTCCTTGGTGCCTATGGTTTACATACCATTCTAACTTGTGAAAGTGTCACAGGAAGTAGGGGCAGCCTCCATCTCATGGGACACTTGGAAGCCACTGAAGCAATTGTTAGGACAAAGTGGTTGTCACGGCAGTGACCTCACTCAGTTCCTGAAAGAATTGACCTACTTAACTTCCTTGTTGATGGAACTCTCTGAACTTGGTATCCAGGAAGCCAGGCACCCAGAGCCAGTCCCAGTCCCAGTCCCAGTGGGCTCAATTGTTTGTATTTACCATGGACATAGTCAGTCTTTCTTGGTACCTACTGATGTGAGGATGGTCAAATGACAGAATAGCTATGAAGAGGGTACTTTCCTGGGAAAGTAGGTAGTTGCTCACCACTGGCTGCTGGCAACTTCACTGAGTTGAAAAAGGAGACAAGATCTGAGACCGTTCAGGCCATTTCGGGGGAACGAAGTATGGCTCACCAGTCAGAGGACACTCCATATAGTCAGAGACCTACTTGGGGGAAGGAGGTGCCTTTTTGAGTGTGGGTGTGAGTATGTGGTTTTGTCTCATGTTCTGAGAATAGGTAGGAAAGTCGGTTTGTTTGTTTTGGGGTAGACTGTTTCTTGTATGTCGTTTGGCAAGGCGAGTGTTTCTATGTCTGTGTATCTTACTGTGTCAGTGGTTGTAGTCAATAGAAAAGAGAATGCATCAATGGATGTGTTGTGTCTAGTAGAAAGCTCCCAGCATTCATCCTGCCCAATGTATGAATAGAGAGTGGGCAGCCTTATTGATGTGCAACACCTATTATATTCCTAAGTTTCAGTTTTCTTCCTGAATTCTCTCAACTCTCCAGAATAGGCTCATGGTTTTGTGTCCAAGATATGTACCACCTCCAAGCTCTGTGAAATGGCCATGTACTGAATAGCTGAAGGAAATGTGATCATCTCAGAAAACTCAAATATCAGTGTGAATAGAAAAGTCTCAGTGGAGAAACCCTGCTTTGGGCCTTTTACTTACCTATTTTTCTGTTGCCCTGAATGTCAGAAAGGTCTTTGCCTCAGGTCACACTTTGTGAAGCCTGAAGAAAATAGTTTTCAAATGGAAATGAATGGGCATCACCTGTGGCTCTTTCCTTAATTGCTTTGGAAATGGATGTGTCTGAATCAGTATCTTGGCCCTGTGTCAGGTTGTGGCTTAGATTCTCAAAACCAGATGGATCTAAAAAAGATGCCATGTGTGCATCCAAAACCAAAATGGCAAAAAGATCAGTTATAGTGGATGAAGCTTCTTGCCTTTCTCTATTAGTTTCCTGACATCCATCAAGTGAGAATAGGAATCCTTTGGGCAAAATTAGTACTTCAAAGCCCTGCAGAGGTGCTTGGGTTTCCTCATGACTCCAAATCACATAAAGAATCTATACCTGACTGTCAGTAGGCCTCAAATTGGAGAATCAGAGCAGTATTAAGAGCAGGCCTATTTGATCACTCCTGGTTCACAGGAAAGGTGTCCCGGCCACAATGACTTTAGGCAAATGAGGGGCAAGAGAACGTATTTTGGACACTGTCTTTGGATGTGCCCCTCATGGAAACCTCCAGCCAGAGGTTATGATTAGTATCTATATGGAAGAATATGAGGGCTATGTGGAAGTGTTTTGGTTTTAATTGTGGTCATTAGTGTGGTGGTTGGAAAAGATGACTGGGTCCATCGGGGTTTAAACTCTGATGTGATTCCCCTTTGAGACTGCATTGTGGAACTGACCTCAGAGAAGAATTGCCATGATTTGTGTTGGCATTTTTGGAGGCCACGCATGAGAGTCGCCGTTGGAAACTGAGATCTAGACCAAGGGCGGCTTTCCACAGAGCACAGGGAATCTCAGCCATGATACCATATGATTTTATTCTGAAAGCCTTGGAATCCATAGTTGAGAGTCAAAACACACATGGACCTCACATTGTAGACCTCTATGTGCCTGGCTTCATGTAACCTTTTGCCCACTCTTTGGGAAGCCTTGCCTGTGAAATTTCTCCAGAGCTTTCATTGAAATGATCTTCCTCAACCTTTAATGGTTCCTGAATGAATGGAAACCCACAGTGCCTCCAACTTCATCCTTGAAAAATGGCTACATAAATACCATGACATTCTTGAAATTCCCTTGACCAGGTGGCACTGGAGAACCTTCGATGTCCTGTTGCTAATTCGAGTGTACAAGACAGTGCCTTGATTGACTGGGTTTCATGATAATGGTGTAGAACAGAGATGTCAGTACGTTGGAGCCTCCTGATTAGTGGTCATAGAACAGTGTTGTGCATGTGTGTGATAAAACATCTGTGGTGGGGCCATGTGGATCTGCCATTTACTTCCAAATGGGTTGCGACTGACATGGTGCAGCCAGCAGAACCTTGTATGTAAAGGCATCTTGTTATATGGAGAAATTTCAGGGCAATGTTCAGAATCAGGTTGCTATGGTCAAGGGGGCAACCTATGTGTGATAGAAGCCTATTTGGTGCATTCTCCTGCAGACCCTGACACACGACACATGACAGAACTCACTCCAGCACTGTGTCCCAGTTGAACTTTTTGTTTTTCGAGAAGCAAATACCAAACTCCCAATGCAGCAGCAAGAAACACCACAAAAAGTGGAGGATGACCAAATAGCTTCACAGTCCACACGGAGAGACACTTAACCCCCAGTGGCCACAGATATCTATAAAGAGAGAATTCAGCACTGCTGCCTAATGTTCATTGGAATATAAGAGACCATGTCCTCCAGGTCACATATATGCAGACCCAGCTTTGATGGTCTGACTACAAAGGAAGATAAAGCTCCTGACAACAACATATATTTCAAGTGCCCAACCTCAGAGGAAGTTTCTCAAGAAGTCTTTAGGCCAACAGAGCTCCATGATTGTGGAGTTTTATCCTGTCCCTTACTATTGGAAACTCCTCTTGCACCTCCAAAGTTGTGAACTCCTGAGCAATTTCCATTCCAGATATGTATTCACAAATTTTATAACTCTTCTCCTCTAATTGTGTCTTAATTGGGGCGAAGGTAATGTCAAGTAATTGTTCTGGATGAGAGTGGGTGGATTTTTGTGTAGCACATATTTGCATACACATTGGATTCATTTTCCAATTTTCCATTTGAAATACTGAAACACTGACACTACCCCATACCCTACTAAACTCTGTCTACTAATCCTAATATGATGGAGAAAAATAACCCAAACAGAATTGAAATACAAGCAGTAAAGAAAAGGCACAGTGTATAGTTGGACTTGCCTTTTGCATTATATAGAGTAGGAGTTATAAATCTACTCATTTTTTTGTTGAAATAGTTCTCAATGTGTTTTTAAAGTTAACAAATATATGAATTCCTGTCTCCCTTTCGCTGTAGCGTATTCAGCACATGTATTTTTATAAGCACATGTATAATCCTACCTGGTACCACATGTACACTATTGTGTGGTACCTGAATAGGCAGATACAAATTGTGAGAAGAGATCACTCCTCCTAAACGCTGTTGGAACTGAACATTCACCCTATGGGTGAGCTTCCTAGCTGAACAACATTATATGTAAATCCATGTTCAGTAAAATAAATATTTTTGATCTGTGGATAATATATATTTCATGGTGAATTTCAATTGGCATATAGTGCTAATTTTTAATATCTGTGTGTGTATATATATATATATATATATATATATATATATATATATACTCTCCAGATTTTTCAAAATATGAAATATATGTGTCTTATTATACATTTCCTAAATTCATTCATATTCATGTATGTGGATTTATAATAATCTTTTCACAAGATTATTTTCAGAAATATTCATCCACCTGGAATACCTATTTGTTTCCAACACTGAAAACTAACTTAAGTGAATGGTGTATACAAATCCTAATATTTCTACAGTAACTGACTCAGTTTAACATCAATGCAAGTAGACTCCAATGGGACATGATGTGTATTTTGAAGTTCATTTTTTTCAACACTTGTACATTACTATTTCTTTAGTTCATGCACATCATTGGATATATATTTCATCCATAAGTTTGCAATTTTATTGGCATTTGTTTCACTTTCAATCACTTTCTACTTCAGAACACATATATTTCTCCATGTTTCTTGACTGGTCTTTTCATGAGAATTCTTTCCAAACACATTATTTTTGATTTTCATAATTACTTTTGAAGGAAATCTCACACACCCTAGATAATGAACCATAACCAATATATTACCATTAGATGTATAACTGGTTGGAATGAATGATTGTATATCAATAAATGATTTCTTATATATTTTCAGATATCAATTCAATACATTATTTAAAGTGGAACCTGTTATATTATTTAAACACAGTATTGTCTATTCATGAATTATCTCTCTATCCATAGACACAGGGTACACGTCTTTATAACCCCAATACTAATTATTAGGTCTTGAAAATATTCCTCCCAGAAATGGTGGAAGAAATACTCATGTCACCTGACCTACGTATACATTTTATCACAGTAATATTCTGGACACAAAAAGCAAAGTTCACACTAATGATTGTACCAATGGAATGGTCGAGTGAGCATTTTAGGAAGAGACCACCAAGAGACTGTCTCATGCAACAGCAAAGTGTGTATTGGGGGTCCAGCATGCTGCAGCTCAGAGCTCACTTGAATTTAGCAGAGAGCCCTGAGAATAGCTTAAGCAGAGCTTATGTACTTTCTTTGGAAAAGGCAGGGTGTGAAGTTTATTGATGGGTCAGCGTGAGTGGGCGGTTTGCTTGCAAATGTGTGAGGGAGTACATTCTGCAGTTTGGCAGTTGGGGACAACACATTCTGGGAACAAGATTAGCAAACAGTTCTCAAGATTTCAACAGTGTTTTGTTAAGCATACAAAAAAACAGGAAGTGACAAGTACCTATTTAATAAACCTTTCATTTCCCACTTTTTGTTCTGGTTACTTTTAATCAAAAAAGTGATCATTGGGGGGTGTCACATTTTATGTCTGCTAGTGAGTTATATTGTTGTCTGATTACCATAAGTTTAACTTGTTCAATTTGAGCTTGGAGAAAGGAAACTACACGGTTGAGCAAACAGGGCCCCACAGTTAGCAATAATATGAGGATTATTAATGGACTGGCCAAGGCAGATAAAAGCGTAGTTAACCCAAGGGACTGTGTGAACCAAGACTCAAACCACGCTTTTTGGGCCTCTGTCTCTCGTTGAAGCTCTTCAAGGCGTTTTCTTAATTTACTCATAGATTCTTTTACAACTCCAGTATTGTCAGCATAAAAAAAGAATTCTTCCCTCATTGCAGCACAAAGGCCCCCTCTCTCATGAAGAGGAGGTCCAACCGTCGCCTATTCTGTGAAACTACTTTGGAGAGAGAGGTTAAAGGTTCCTGTAAAGCTGGGATTGAGGTTTTTAATATCTTTAAGCTTTGGTCTATTGCTGCTTCTCATTGAGTCATTTGTTGTGTCCCATGGACTAGGTCAGTGGTTCTTGTGCCCACACCTGCAGCAACTCTTATTCCAAATAGGATGGCTAAAGTGAGGAATACATGTTCCCAGCGGAACCGGGTTTTATGCCCCCCCCCCATTTGAACTTTAAATGAACCTGTGTCATGATAGAGCACTCTGGGAAACATCTGCACCATTACATAACTAATCACATCTATTGACCATTTTATGAACACATAAACAATAATTAAGTATATAGAATTATACTGTTGAAGGAACAGACAAGGAAAGGCACCTAAGATAGCACCGAAGCTAGGGAAGCAGTCCTATTTGGTTGCAAAAGGATGTAGAGAGCATTGCTTCTGTTGTAATCAATTAATCCTCTGAACCCCAAGTTTAGGTTGTTTCAGAATTTTGTAGCCAACATGTAAGGGAATGGGCTCAGAATATCACAGTCTGCAGAAGTTCACAAAAAGCAGTTTTTGTTTCTGTTTTATTTCTTCTATTTTGGCAAGTTAACTTTTTAATGACACCTGGGAGGGGGAGAGCTTTCGTCTTCTCTTTTTTTTTTCTCCCTGCCAGCTGTTAAAATGGAGCCCAGTTGGTAACTTCTTTATCTTAGAAATGCAGCAATCTCTGTGAAGCTCCAGCTCAAGGCCAGAGGCCTTGTTCACATATTTTGTGAAAAACTAGTAAGGGGTGTCTAGCTTAGGAGTGCTGATTTTTCCAGCCAGTGGCAACTAGAACAGGGCAACAAGAAAAGAGGAAGTTTATCTACATTGAACTCTTTCATAGGGATTATTTTGCTGAAAGTCCTAAAGTCAGTCATGGTGAAGACTTCTGGAGAAGGTCACTTAAGAATTTTCTGTGGTCTTGGTACAGAGGGGGAAGAGTGGAAGGCAGGGGGTGAGAGCAGCTCCATGGATCTGAGAATCAGGAAGAAGAGATTAAAAGACTATTGGGAAAGGGGTTTGGGATTTTGCTAGCAAAAAAAACTTGAGCAGTAGAGCAAGTAGAGCAGAGGGGAAGATGGGAGTGAGTATCTCAAAAAGCCTGTGAGGGATTTTAAATTCTTAGTAACCTGTATTCAGTGTTGACAATGCAACTTTAAAGGTAATTTTTATTACATCTTGGATAGGGGTCTGAGGGCTCTTCTCAGCTGGTTTGAGCTTTGGGTTAGCAGGTAAGAGGACCTGTTGGGACCCGTTGTGGGCACTGACAGAAGAATAGAGGAGTGTCTGGGTTTAGGGGTACCTAAGTACCTGCTACCTCAGCAAGGGGGCAATGGTCTGAGAAAGGGTAGAGGTTTGGGTTTTTGATCTAGTAATTGGAGGGGAGAAATCAAATTCCTGAGGTGAAAGTGACAGCAGAGAGTCTGGAGCAGAAATCTGAGGGTGAGGATCTATTAGAGAAGCATAGTTCAGGATGTGAGCAAAGGAGGAAAAAGGCCTGCACATAGGGGAATTTCCTTCAACCCTTTTGAGCACTTGCCGAAGTTAAAAAGTCCATGCAGAATTTGAGGATCTAGAGACCCCTCTGGGGGACATGGATTTTGGTTTTCTAATTGGTAATATGGCCAATGCTGTGTACTGAATTTGATGAGGAGTTTGGGTTCCAGCAGGCAGCCCCTGTATGCTCAGATCGCCATGACTTACAGAAGAAGTCGGCTTTTCCCCACACAGCCATGGCTGTTTGTGGATTTGATAGTCCGCCGGGCAAACATAGTAATCTAGGCTAGCCAAACTGCATTTGGCTCACGTGTCCCTACATCCATAATGTTGGTTTCCATTACCTATGGTACAAAAGTGATTTAATGGAATTTTAGTGGAATCCTGTTCATCAGGGCTATCCCAATATGAAAGACCTATAGGTAGCTGACAAATGTCTGGGTGGAGGGATGGCCACCAGGTCCCTCAGTGGGCTGTATTCGAGGTAGACCATACTTGTTGTCTAGTAGGATTTTTGATCAGCCATCGCTGCTGAACGGGTTGATGATGCTTAGGAATACTGGTGGCCAAGGGGAGAGTCTATAGCCTTATCCACATGGCGAACACACAGTTTGAAAGGGTTACCAGTCTTTTCCAGCTTCCAGCCAGAGTGGGGACATGGCGCAGGCTTGAGATGAGAGGCATTGATCCAGGAAGTGATTCCGTCTACCTTTACCACTGTAGGTGTTATAAGTAGCACCTGGTATGGTCCTTTACACCGGGGTTTCAGGAATGACACCTGATGTCGTCTTTAGTAGATGAGGTCTCTTACTTGATATTGATGTGGAGTCCCATCATACCCTGGTTGGTAGGAAGGGGCCAGATGTTTCAACAAGTACCGCTAAGTTCTTTCAAGAGCTTTAAGTCTGTCAGGCAAGGGGGTGTGGAAGGGATCGTTAGGTCTTAGAGTTGGGGTTAGGTCCCTTACAGGGGCACCATAGAGAATTTCATAGGGGGTGAGGTTAGACAAAGAAACTGAGGGAGTATTTCTTGCATGAAACAGTGCAGAAGGCAGGAGCATAGTCCAATCTTTTATGCCAGTTTCTAAGCTTAATTTCGTTAAGGTCACTTTAATGGTTCTTTTTATTTTTTTACCTGTCCTGAGCTCTGGGGTCTATAAGCACAATGTAACTTCCAATAAACCCCTAGAATTCTGGCTAACCCCTGTCTTACCTGGGCCATGAACGCCGGCCCATTATCAGACCCATATTACCTTAGGCAGGCAGAATCTTGGAAAAATATCTTTCAGGATCTTTTTGACCACCATTTGGGCCGGTTTTTTTTTTTTTTTTCTTTTCTTTTCTTTTCTTTCTTTTTTCTTTTCTTTTCTTTTCTTTTTTTTTTTTTTTTTTTCGTTGGGGATGCTTCAATCCATCCTGAAAATGTATCTACAAAGACTAGGAGATATTTAAGTCCATACATTGCTGGCTTAATTTCAGTAAAGTCAACTTCCCAATTCCCAGAATTGTCCTGGTCTGGTTCCTCATAGGTGCTTTCCTGCAAGAAGCTTGGAAGTGTAAGCATTAACCAATTGACAGACCCGACAGGCTTTTGTTACCCATTCAGTTCTTCCCTTTCTCTTTGAATCGGTTAGTGGAAAACTCTGTTCTTGATCCTTCAGGAATGCCTGCAATTTCTTTGAACCAAGGTGAGTGAGTTGATATACATTTTAACTTAGTGTAGGGCTTTCTGAAATTGCAGGCTAAGCTCAGTGAAGTTGAGGGTTCAGTGTCAGAGTCTTTAGGTGTTATCAAAAGCTTCCTGGTTCTCAGGGGTTCATTGGAAATGGGCATCTCCCTTTAGCACCAGGTATAAAGGAGAAGCTAATGATGCAAACCCAGGTATCCATAACCTGCAAAAGCCAGCAGTCCCAAGAAACTCTCTGAGTTGTCTGCTGTTAGATCTGTGTGGTATCTGCACAACAGTTTGTTTTCTTTGCTCAGTGAGCCATCCTTTACCGCCCCTAAGTGAATAGCCCAGGAAGATTACTTCATGCTGGCAAATTTGGGCCTTTTTGGCAGAAGCTCTACACGCCAGTTTAGCAAGCTCAGATAATAGTGCTTGGGTCCCAGATTCACAGTTTTCCTTAGTGTTGGCTGCCTGTAGCAGGCCATCCACATGTTGAGGCAGGGTGTATAGTTCTGAAGTTGTTGAGATCTCTGTGGAGAGCTTCATCAAAGAGAGTGGGGGAGTTTTTGAACCCCTGTTCGAGTCTAGCCCAAGTTAGTTGACCAGACGTTCCGGTTTCTGGGTCTACCCACTCGAAAACAAACAGCAACTGACTATCTTTATGCAGAGGCAAGCAAAATAAAGCATCTTTTAAGTACAGAACAGTATGCCATTTCTGCTCAGGGTTCAGAGTGCTAGGCAGATTGCACAGATTAGGTACCATGCGGTGAATGTCCTGCACTCTGTTGTTGATCTCTCGTAGGTCTTTAACAGGGTGATAGTCCCCGGTTCCTGGCATTTTTTAATGGTAGCAGGGGAATGTTGCAGGCTGATTAACAGGGCCTTAGGACCCCTAAGATCAGATATTTCTGAATATGGGGCCTTATCCCATCTTTAGATTTTTGCCCAGAGTATATTTTTTGACATTGATTGGAGAGGCTGAGGTTTTTAACTCCACTGTTATTGGAGGTTTTTTAATGGGCAGGCCTAAGCCATCAGTTTTTGTCCAGGCATCTGGGTAATATGTTATCCAATTCTGGGGTAACGTGCCTGTTTGATCAGTCTTGTGTGGTGTGAAGAGTTGATATTCATCTTCTACTGACAGTTAAAGCTGTGACTATAGGAGTTTTTACTGAAGGATTTATAATTTTCACTTTGGGGCCTTCAGGGATAAAAGTTATTCTGGCCCGGAGCTTGGTGAGCAGATCTCGGCCCATTAATAGGGCCGGGCATCTTGGGATTACTAGGAAGGAGTGATGGATTTTTCCTTTCCCCAGGTCCATGATCCTCTTAGTTGTCTATGCCCGATATTTACTGCCATTAGCCCCTTGAAATAGAGACCTTTTATTTGATGGAGGGCCCAATGGGGCTTTAAGGGCTGAGTATACTGCCCCTGTATCCACTTCAAAGTGTACTGGGGTACCCTCCACTTCAAAAGTTACCCTGAGCTCGGGAAGAGGATCTGAGCCCCGACTTTCTTAGTCATCCTCCAGAGTCAGAATGTCTGGCTGGTGTGGCTGTCTCATTCTCGGGCTCTTTTTGGCCCAGTGTCCTTTTTCTTTTGAGTAGGCATATTGATCTGAGGCCAGGGGTTTCTTTTGGCGTGTGCCCAGGTATCCCTTCCTGTATCCCTGTTTCTTAATTTCTGTCCTATTTTTTGTTGTGACCAGGACCTTAGTCAATGCATTAGTCTATCTTTTGCTTCTCGCATCCTCTCTTTGCTCCCTTTCTTTCTTCCTCCTTTGTTCCTTCTCTTCCTCAGTTTATCTCTTATAGTTTACTTTTTTAGGCTTCTCTGACTAAATCTCTCAAAGCCATATCTTGTAATCCATCTACGCATTTTAACTCTCTTTTAATATCCAGGGCAGCTTGCCCAATGAAGGCCATCATGACAGATGGCTTTTGATCCTCTGCCTGAGGATCGAAAGGAGTATATCTCCTATATGCCTCCATAAATCTCTCTAGAAACATAGAGGGAGATTTATCAGGCCCTTGAATAATCTCTCTAACCTTGGCCCAATTAGTTGGTCACCTTAGCGGCTGCTTGGAGACCCGCTATTAGAGCCCGGCAATAAGTGGACGGATGCTACCTACCTTCAAACGTGTTGGTGTCCCAGTTCGGTTGGTTCAATGGGAAGCCGGCTTTGATGATGTGGGAAGAGGTGTCTGTCACCCATCTTGTCCGAGGATATTTTTTTTTAGCTTCCAGAAGGTTTTTCTCTTGTTCCTCTGTCATGAAGAGAGTCTGTAGGAGTTGTTGGCAGTCATCCCAAGTAGGCAGGTGTGACAACGCCGGCAAGTTCTTTGAGTTCTTTTACCGGGGCCAGCTTTGTCCAGGGAAGGAGTGGCTTTGTGTGCTGCCGGGTAGTAATCTGGAGGGCGCTGGGCCGGCCTAGCTTCCTCCAATGGTGGAGAGGCTGAGTCAGCAGCAAGGGAATCACTTAGAGGGTGTTGGGTGTTGGGGGAAGAGGGTAGGGGATAAGGAGGGTGCGGAGAGTCTAGTTGAGTCTTGAGACTTAGGAAGAACAAAGGGTGGAGGAGGAGGAGCAGAGGGTTTGAGAGATAGAATCATGGGGGAAGGTGGAGGAGCGGGGGCAGGGAAAAGGAAAGGCTTCACAAATGGAGGAGGAGATTTACAGAGGTCCTGCAAAGTTAAGATATATGGCTTTTGATCTGGATGGCTATGTGGCCCCAGTTGAAGACAATATTTCTGACTTTTTGAATTAGTGGGGAGTAGAAAGTTTCTTTAGGGGCCATCTGACTCCAAAGGTGGGTCATTTTGAGGCACGGAGAGTCTGCCAGTTCCGGCGTTTTACTGAAACAGAAAGATTCTGAGCCCTTAAGTGGACTTTGGTCCACTGAACAAGAGTCAGGGACAGAGGCATTGAAGTGCTCTGTCCCATAATGAAAGATATACAAACAGTGAAAGCAATGACACACAACACAGACAAGACAAGACAATAAAGACAGGCAATGGACGTCCAATACTGAGACCAGGACTGATTAGCCAGCAAAACCTGATGTGCTGGCAAAACCGAATCCGAAACAAAAAAATCACTGAGTCGAGGATACTATTGTTCCTCTATTTTCCGAATCCTCTGGGGGCATCCCCCAGGAACGTGACCTGTGGCTCGGTGACACGTCTGTCAGCCAGCATCTGAGAGAGCTCACGCTCATCACCGATAGCCATTTTGCAAAGCCCTAACCTGAAACCTGAAACACGAAAGTGGTACCTTATTTATCCTGATAGGAGCTCGTTCGGAGTCTTTCGTAAACCACTGATGGATCTTGCTGGGGGTTTCAGATGTGAAGTTCTGGCAAGCATTGGAGGAAGAGACCACCAAGAGACTGTCTCATGCAATAGTATAGGGTTAATAGGGAGTACAGCATGCTGGGGCTCAGACCTCACTTGGATAGAGCAGAGAGCCCTGAAAGAGCTTAAGCAGAGCTTATATTCTTTTCTTGGAGAGGACAGGGAGGGAAGTTTATTGATGGGTCCGGGCGACTTGTCGGTTTGTGAGCAAATGGGTGAGAGAGTACATTCTGCAGTTTGGCAGTTGGGGACAACACATTCTGGGAACAGGATTGGCAAACAGTTCTCAAGATTTCAACAGTGTTTTGTTAAGCATACAGAAAAATAGGAAGTGACAAGTACATATTTTATTCACCTTTCACCAAAGCCTAAAAGGAAAGTGAGCATGGATTACTAAAAACATCCATGTCCAGGTTGCCTAATGCTCTCAAATATCAATCGTATTGGTGACTACATATTTGTTTCTTCCTAAGATTTTCTATTCAACCTCAACCCTGTTCAAAATATCTAATTCTATCACTCACTTTATACTTTGGCTGAATTCCTAATGTCTCTATTGATTTCTGCTTTCCTACATATTTATCCCAGTTCATCATTGTGATTGACTCTTCACATGGGCTGACATATACATTCACTCTCTACCCGAAACCCTATTGCTAAAAAACTTTTGGTATCAATCCTATACTAACTCTTCCTTCTAAACCTACCAATTATCTTCCTAATTCTACTGACTATCGCTTTTGGACTGGATGTTCTCTTCGACATTCAATCATCCAAGATACAAGGTCCTATGACGCTGTATGTTGAATTATCTGAGACACCTGTGCAGAACGTAATTCAAAGCTAAGTATCCCAATCAAGGGCCAAATGCACTCTGGGCTTCAAATTTTACCTAAATTTCTGTTTTCATACTTATATTTCACCTCTATATTCTAATTAACAAGGCAGGTTCCCAATACCATTATTCATCCTGCAGAATGATTACTAACATAAATCAAACATGTTATTAACCCTAACCATACACTGTTCACTCAATATAACTTTACAGAAGAGCAGGGACAGAGTTGGTCTTACAATACAGGAATGTAGGGAATCTTCCACCTGCTGGGAACCTCAAAAGTCCATGCAGAAATTATCCCTGGAGAAGATGTAGGCAGCTATGAAGGACCTAAGAGAGCAAAAGTCATCTTCCATGGCAAACAACCTGGGCAGGATGAAGGGTTGTGTCTGAATCAGCCTCTCTGATCTTAATGTAGAGAGGATGGAACAAACCAGGCCTGTGTGGAGAGCTATTGCCAGGTGAGTAGGGTGGATACACTATTTGAACTTGTGAAAGTGTCACAGGAAGTAGGGGCAGCCTCCATCTCATGGGACCTATGGAAGCAACTGTTAGGACAAAGTGGTTGCCAAGGCAGTGACCTCATTCAGTTCCTGGAGGAAGTGACCTACCTCACTTCCTTGGGAAAAAAAAACTCTCTGAACTTGGGGTCCAGTAAGCCAGGCACTCAGAGCCACTCTCAGTCCCAGTTCCAGTAGGCACACTTGTTTGGATTTACCAAGGACAGTGTCAGTCTTTCTTGGTACCTACTGATGTGAGGATGGCCAAATGCCAGCAGAGCTCTGAAGAGGGCCCTTTCCTCAGAAAGCAGGTAGTGGCTCACCACTGGCACCTGACAACGTCACAGAGTTGACCAAGGAGACAAGATCTGAGACAGGACAGGCCATTTCCGGAAAACATACTAAGACCCACCAGTCAGAGGATACTCCGGATAGTCACAGACCTACTTGGGGGAAGGACATGACTTTGTGGGTGTGGGTGGGAGTTTATGGTTTTGTCTCATGTTCTGAGAATAGGGAGGAAAGGCGGTTTGTTTGGTTTGGAGGGGACTGTTTCTAGTAAGTCGTTTGACAAGATGAGTGTTTCTATGTCTGTATGTCCCACTGTGTTCGTGGTTGTAGACATTAGAGAAGAGAATGCATCAATGGATGTGTCCTGTCTAGTAGAAAGCTTCACAGCATTCATCCTGCCCAATTAATGAATGGACTTTGGCTTGCCTTATGGATGGGTAACACCTACTATCTTCCAAAGTTCCTGTTTTCTTCCTGAATTTGGGCCACTCTCCAGAAAAGGCTCATGGTTTTGTGTCCAATATATGTACCATCTCCAAGCTCTGTGATATGGCCATGTACTGGATAGCTTAAGGGATTGGGGGAATATCAGAAAACTCAGATATCAGTGTGACCAAAAAAGTCTAAGTGGAGAAACCCTGCTTTGGGCCATTTGCTTACCTATTGTTCTGTTGCCCTGAATGTCAGGAAGGTCTTTGCCTCAGGCCACCCCTTTGGGACGCCTGAAGAAAACAGTTTTCAAATGGAAATTAATGGGCATCACCTGTACCTCTTTGCTTAATTGCTTTGGAAAGGGATGTTTGTGAATCAGCCTCTTGGCCATGTGTGAGGCTGTGGCTTATATTCTCAGCACCTGATGGATCTAAAGAAAGATTCCATGTGTGCTTCCAAAACCAAAATGGCCCAAAAAGCAGTCTTTGTGGATGAAGTCTCTCGCCTTTCTCTATAAGGTTCCTGACATCCATCTAGTGAGAATAGGGATTCTTTGTGTCAAATGAGTTCTTCAAAACTCTGCAGTGGCAAGTCTTTAGGTGCTTGGGTTTTTTCATGACACCAATTCAGATAAAAAATCTAAACCCGACAGTCAGTAGGCCTCAAATTGGAGAAGCAGAGCAGTATTTACGTCAGGCCTATGGTCACTCCTGGTTCTCAGGAAGGGTGTCCAGGCAACCCTGACTTTAGGCAAATGAGGGGCTAGGAAGGTTATTTTGTACACTGTCTTGGGATGAGTCCCTCATGGAAAACTCCAGCCACAGGTTATGATGAGTGTCTATATGGAAAAAGATGAGGGCTTTGTGGGAGTGTTTTGGTTTTAATTGTGGGGATTTGTGTGGCGGTTGGAAGTGATGACTGGTTCTACCTGGGTTTGAACTCTGGTGTCATTCCTTTAGAGTCTGAGTTCTGGAACTGATCTCAGAGAAATATTGCCATGAATTGTGTTCGGATTTTAGGAGGCCACGCATGGGATTCGCCCTTGGAAACTGAGATCAAGGACCAGGTTTGTTTTCCACAGAGCCTGAGAATCTCAGCCAGGATATCACAAGATTTTTTTCTGAAAGATTAGGCATCCATAGTTGAGAGTCAAAACACCCATGGACGTCACATTGTAGACCTGAATGGGCCTGGATGCATATGAGCCTTTGGCCACTCTATGGGAAGACTTGCCTGTGAGAGTACTCCACAGCTTTCATTGAAATGACCTTCTTCACCATTTTATGGTTCCTGAATTAACTGAAACCCACAGTGCCTCCAACTTCATCCATGAAAAATTGCTAGTTAAATACCATGAAATTTTTGAAATTCCCTTAACCAGGTGGTACTGGAGAGCCTTTGGATGTCTTGTTGCTGATCATGAGTGTACCATAGAATGCCTAGATTGTCTGGGTTTCATGAAAATGGTGTAGAACAAAGATGCCAGTAAGTTGGAGCCTGCAGAGTAGTGGGCCTATTGCAGTGGTGGGCAGGTGTGTGATAATACATCTGTGGTGTGGCCATGAGGATTTGCCATTGCCTTCCAAATGGCTTGTGAGTGACATGGTGCAGCCAGCAGGCCCTTCTATGTAAAGGCATCTTTTTATATGGAGAGGTTTCAGGGCAAATTTCAGAGTCAGATTGCTATGGACAAGGGGGCAAGCTCTGTGGGATAGAAGCCTGGTTGGTGCATTCTCCTGCAGACTCTGACCCACCACAAGTGACAGAACTCCCTCCAGCACTGGGTCCCAGTTGAACTCATTGTATTTCATTAAGCAAATACCAAAATCGCAGTGCAGCAGCAAGAAACACCACTAAAAGTTTAGGATGACAAAATGTCTTCACAGTCCACACGGGGAGACACTTAGGACCCAGTGGCCACAGTTTACCTACAAGGAGAAAATTCAGCACTGCCGCCTCATGTTCATTAGAATATAAGAAACCATGGCCTCCAGGTCACACAGATGCAGACCCAGCTTTGATGGTCCCACTAGAAAGGAAGCTAAAATTCCTTACAACAACATATATTTCAAGTGCCCAACCTCAGAGGAAGTGTCTCAAGAAGTCTTTAGGCCGGCAGAGCTCCATGTTTTGTGAGTGTTTTCCTGTTAGATCTGGACACAAGAGAAGACCACTGACACCAATAAAAATTAAATTAAATTAAGCTTATTATTTCCACTGGCCATCCTGCCTCTCCCTCGCAAAATGGCGGGAACAAGACAGCAACCCCAGCTTTCCTACAGCCCAGCTTCATGGACCAGAAATTTACACAAAATGGGCATTACATTTAACAGAACTCTGACAAGCATCACACTAATGGTAGTTTATATATATATATATATATATATATATATATATTTTTTTTTTTTTTTTTTTTTTGCTGTCCCTACATCAGAATTTATGAGGACCATTAGAGCCTCAGAGAGGGTTTTTGTCTGGCCAGGGAGGGCAAATATTTATGATATGTCACTAAAGTTTCAGAGAGGGCTGCTATCAGGTCGGAGAGCCAGACATGGCTCAGTTCAAACACTGGCAGGCATTCCAAGCAGGTTCAGAATTTTCAGTAATTTATGGTAAAGCCAAAATTATCTTTTCATGGCTTTTTGGCAAGATGGCTTCCAATTTTAATAAAAGATCAGTTGGGTCTATCATTCCCCCCTTTTCTCTGTGTCCCTTTCAAATCTTTGATAGATTAGGGGTAGAGCACTGAGGAAATTTTAATCCCTCAGGTAAAAGTCTCCAAATTTTTAGAACTCACCCAAAACCAGTCTCCCTGATTTTACCTGACTTAATTAATTACTTATATTGATTGTCTATTTATATTTGGCTCCATTGTTGTAATAAGAGAGGCGTCACCCATTTTGGCTTCTTCTGAGCTGAGAGAGGATGACGTGAGTAGGCATGGTGTGAGAGACATGAGTTGCCTTTTAGAAGTAGTTGAGGGACATGAGTTGCCTTTTAGAAGTCAGTTCGGTTTGAAGTCTGGTTGGGGAAGAACAGGTTGTAAAGTCATCTGGGGATTGGTTATTACATGAGAGAAACAAAAACCATGAGTACTGAATAAATGTTGCAGCAGCTGGAACATGTCACTGTATAGAAGTTCCCTCTCCAGTCTTTAATATCCCCAGTTATAAAGACTGTCAATTTAATATTTAACTTTTAGTATTAGAGTTGTCCCTTCCCATAAGATATAGTTTAATAATTTAGTGTCATCTGATCTTGCAAAATCCTTTAACCAGTATGACCTCTGTGTCTAATAGAGAAACCTTTAATTTTGATACTCAGGACTGGATAATCGTACTAGCAAACACCAAGCTTACCTGTGTAGGTTAGGAATATATTTAGGCCTTAAACTGAAAATTTCTGACTCTGGCAGCTCTTCTTGATAGTCTCTTTTAATAAGTATCAGGCATTCCTGTCAGAGAATCCTTCTTTGTAGCCTCCAGTCTTACTTATTTTGGGAGGCTAACATAAAGTGTGTACCTTAAAATATTATTATTATTATTATTATTATTATTATTATTATTATTATTATTATTCAAAATGTCCAGGAATGGCTGTATTTTGGTTTTCACTGTCTTTGCTAAGTGTTTAAGATGAAGCATTCAAACTGACTTTTGTTTCTATCTATTGTTAACAGTCAGGTGAGCTTTTATGGGAGTCATAAACTGGGTAAACTTGAGAGCACTTTCTCAGTTCTGCTGGAGCCATTTGCGCTAGGTGGGTCCAGGTCTTGTTTGACCATGTGGCTTCCCTCGGAAGCATCAGGGATTTCTTTCTTCTCTGATGACTCTTCTCTTCATAGCAAATGCACTGATTGGCTTTCTGTTCTCCAGTGGTCTCATTAATCTCCCTGATGGGGAGTTTTTATAGCCCAGAGTTGCAAAACTCTTTAGAGAAGTCCCCTGTTCCCTGGATTCAGACTGACTCAGAGGGCAAGAGCCAAATATTGGTTTCCTTGGCCCTTTTAAATTAATTTTAATTTAAAATCCTAATCTTAAACATCTATCAAATGAATTTTAACACCCTGATATTAAGAGCACCAGGCTTTAATGTCTATAACTTTATAATTATTTATCTTTTTATTAATTGGGATCTGTATTATTCTGTCTGTCTTGTAGGTGATAACTTACTCTCTGAAATTAACCCATGTTTTGTTCTTAAAGCAACACTTCTTTAAAACACTAACAGGGAATCTTTAGATCACATATAAGAAAATTACAAAATAAAATTTTTTAACAACAGTAAAAATACTTAGTTCGTTTAATAGCTACCCTGAATTTTTTGGCTGAGTCATACATTATATCCCCTGTTTGAGATCCTAGGAATCTTGACATTAAAAAAGAACTTTTAACATAACTTTAAAGAAATAAAATCTGACCTACTGCTTTTGTATTCATTCTCACATGAAATAAGATGGGACACACAGCCTTATCTCAGGTAAGGCAGGGCTCTTTATAAATCTTAAGTGTTTTAGTTCTAAAGCTGATCTTTATTTTTTAAATATTATTTTTAAAAGTTTACATAAATTGTTTGAGGTCACATGAACATTAGCTAACACCATATAAAATCACTTTAAAATATGAATTAAACAAATGCTGAAAGTTTTTAACCTTTACATAGATTAGGCTCTCATTAACATAAAGTACATTTAAATTGTTCCCCAATGTAAAAAGTAAGATTAAACTTTACATATCTTATTGATAACAGGTGAATAAATCCCCATAAAACTTCAGAACACCAGCTTGATATAATGCTCTTTTAAAATTTTTACCTTACAGACTTGCATACCTGTAAGATATGAGCACATTAGTAGCATCACAATTACATTGATGTTTCTACATTAACCAAGTTTAGCTTTTAAAGAAATGGCAGTACAGTGCTCTAAAATAACAGTTCTAATTTAATCAGTTGTTTAATTTCTATGGTTGCTTGCACAAGAAAAAATAAAACTTAATAAACACAATGTTATGGGTAAACTTATGTTTTAAGAAATGTTTGTCTCTTTAACACATGATTGATTTTTACAATCTTTTACAGAATTTAGTCAGACGTTAGTAAGTCAATCAGATATCTAACAAAAGTACTCGTGAATGAGTAATCCCATATCAAATTTACTTTACTTATTTATCAAAATATTAGACACATGTATTGAAGAGTGTAAACCATTTTTATGTTGAAGAAAAAGTCCTAGAACCAAGGCATATTAGACATTTTGTAGATATTAATATTTTATCAGATTTTTGAATACCTAGAAAAACTTGAAAGCTTAAATTTAAAGACATTTATTTTTATCTGTTTATCAAATTTAATTGAATTATTTAAATCACGTGAATTGAAGATCTTTAGATCAACTTTTTAAAATTTGTTTTTATGAGTGCTTTTTTTTAATGAGTGCTCCTTATATATATTAATTTGTATATCATATATAAAATATACGGACATATGTATATATAGACATACAACACATAACAAAATTGAGCACACATAATAATAGTAAAGGCCTTGTAGCTTTTCGCAGGTGAAATCTCCATTGCAATGTTTCAAAAAGTCCACAGTTGGTCAAAGATAGTACTGATCAGAAAAACATTAACCTAGGTCTGTATGATCAAAATCATGAGCTCAAAAAAAAAATAAAGTATCTAAGGAAAAAAATAAGAGTCCTAGAAAAAATGACTGGCCAGTAATTAGTAAATACCATACAATTTACCTTTTTTTCTCTTAGGCCTCAGATCAGTCTCCTACTAAGCTTGCAGGCTTCTTTCATTTGCCTTTCAAAATAAGTCATGGCTGAGGTCTGGAAGGAGCAGGAAAAAACTGCTTTTCTGAGCAGACACCTCAGGCCTAAGGCATTTTAACCATAATTTTCAGGTTCGGATGTTGAAAATTATGGTACAAGTTTAAGATACAATTCACAAAATTTTATATCTTTACATCTTGTTTTGTCAACAGATATCATACTATGATTTACAATCCTTGTCCAGATTAATGCTCTCGAACACACAGTGATATTTTCACAGGCTACCCAATTCAAAATTGGTGAAAAATAAAGACTGAATGATTGGGAAGTTACTTGCCAATTTGGAAGTAGAGTTCTTTAGTTTTCCATCCTAAGTATTTAAGTTCTCTGGCATGAATTATCTGAAATCATAAACTAAACCATTACCTAAACCCGACTTTTAACTGCAAGATTTTGCAATGCTTCAAAAACCCATTCAAATACCAGATTGTTACAAGAAAACATCATCATTTAGACACACATTCAGCTAAGATCATTCCCAAGAAACAATTTATAATATCAACACATTATTGCACATGTCTTAAAGGGCCAGAAACAAAGACACAAGACAGACAGAAAGAAGGTCCAGACTATGGCTGTCAGACAGAATCCTTTAAACCTGAGCAGATAAGAAAAAAAATCTCCTACACCAGTGGCACCATAGATGTCCACAAGGGGGGGGGGGCAGATGTTTTAACAGAGGGGCAACCTGAAATGTACAATTAAGGGTCTCCATGGTGACTTTAATGCATTTAGTGTCCCCTTTTTCTTTTTCTCTTTTTTAACAAGACAGTGGTGGCATAATCCTTACAGTGCAGGGAAGGAAGGAGGGAATTCCCTGAAGCAACAGGGCTTCAGCAGCTGCTGGGAGTCCCTCAGTCCCTCCTTTTACTTACAGGATTATCTCCTCTGGTTCGGTTCCACCCCAAGCATGTTCCATCTAGTAACATTTCAGTAGTCAGCTCTAAAAATGTTCCGGGACAGGGGGTGGGGGAGGGATTTATCAAAATTTGTAACTTAAAGTTCGGCTCCTGACCTTGAAGCCAATTAATGCCAATTTAATAATGAGGACAAGGTTTTTAGAAAAAGAAAAAGGGAGGTTTATTGCTTTGGTAACAAAGAAGAAACACAGGGAACCCTGCCCAGAGGTTGTGACTCTCTTGATCTCGAGGGACAAGGGGTTTTAATGGAGTTTCACTTGTTAACCTGGGAGATACTCAGTTCTTAGGTCCCCAGCAGGCATTGCCCTCTGCAGTGGTTATACTCCAGGCAGCCAGCTAGGAGCTTCTCTCATCCTGCTTAACAAAGGGGGGTAAAGTTCATCGCAGTTCCTTAAAACAGAGTCCGAAAGAATATCAGGCTTACTTTCTTTGTTACCCATTTTCACGTCCAATATACTTATGTTTTTACCACAGAAATCACAGAACAAAACACACAAAACAAACAAGAAAAACATATAGAACACAGAACAAAACACAAAATACAGAAACCCGAACTTGAAACAAAAAACATAGGAGCAATGCAACGTCTTGCTAAAGCTCCGAAGTAGGACCACGTACATGCCAGTCATCACATCTCTACCATTCCAGATGAATTCCCTACAGAACAGAACAGAGGACAGAACGATTCTCATTACTGTACCGAAAATGAGTATATGTGAGCCTCCCCAGGACACCTCTATGTCATCAGAACAGATGATATTATAACATCTGATATCCTTTATAATGGATATCAGATGTTATAAAGGTGCCACTTAATTTTTGAGGCCTCCTCCACCAGGTGATTGCTAATAGTTTTAGTGCGGTGGTTCACCGCAGTGCTCCTGGGACCTAACGCTCACTCCATGACCTTGGAACAGCCCAAGATGTGCACCCACTAGAGTGGCTCTCCAGCCTGGAGCCCTGAAGGGAAGGCCAGATTCAGATTTTCCAGCAGTCTGGTCTTGTGATCTGGTCGGCAGGGTCATCTTGCTGGGGAACTCAAAAAAATTAGATGAGGACACAAAAAAAGAACACTGACTCCAACTAAAATCAAATTGAGGCAAGCTTATTATGTCAACCGGCTGGGCTGCCTCTCCATCCCAAAACGGCAGGAACAAGACAGCAACCCCGCCTTTCCTACAGCACAGCTATATAGCCCAGAAAGTTACACAAAATGGGGGTTACAGATAACAGAACTTTGATAAGCATCACAAAAATGGTAGTTCATTTATTTATTTATTTATTTATTGGTGGCCCCAATATTAGAAATTATGAGGACAAATAGAGCCTCAGAGAGGGTCGTTGTCTGGCCAGGGAAGGCCAAAATTTATGATGTGTCACTAAAGTTTCAGCGAGGGCTGCTATCTGGTCAGAGAGTCAAGCATGGGTGAATTCAAGGCACGGGCAGGCATTCCAAGCAGGTTCAGAATTTGCAGTTATTTATAGTAAAGCCAAAATTAACTTTTTATGGCTTTGTGGCAAGATGGCTCCCAATTTTAATAAAAGATCAGGTTGGGTCTATCAACCCGTGTCCCTTACTTTTGGAAACTACTCTACCACCTCCAAGGTTGTGAACTCCTGAGCATTTTCCAGTACAGATATGTATTCACAGATTTTCTAACTCTTCTACTCTAATTGTGTCTTACTTGGGGCAAAGATAATTTCAAGGTATTGTGCTGGATGAGAGTGGAAAAATTTTTGTGCAGCACATATTTGCATACACATTGGATTCATTATCTAATTTTCCATTCAAAATACTGAATCCATGACACTAACCAAAACCAGACTAGACTCTGACTACTAATTCTAATATGATGGAGAAAAACAACCCAAAGAGAATAGAAATAGAAGCAGTTCAGAGTAGGCATGGTGTATAGTTAGACTTGCCTTTTGCCTGATAAAGTGTTGGTGTTATAAATCTAGTCAATTTTTAATTGAAATAGTTCTCCATGTGTTTTTAAAGTTAACAAATATGTGAATTCCTGTCTCCCTTTCTCTGAAGCCTATTCAGCACATGTATTTTTTAGGTTCACATATAGAATCCTACATGGTATCACACATACATTCTTATGAGGTGGCTGACTTGGCAGATACAAATCGTAAAAAGAGATCACTCCTCCTAAGCACTGTTTTAACAGAAAATTCAATCTATGTGTTTGCTTCCTAGTTGAACAACATTATACATAAATACAAGTTCAGTAAAATAAATACTTTTGTATCTGTGAAAGATATATATTTCATGATGAATTTCGATTGGCATATGTATTGCTAATTTTTAATGTTCCTGTGTGTGTTTTGTGTGTGAGTGTGTGTATATGTATATGTATATATATATATATACACACACACTCTCCAGATTTTTCAAAATATGAAATATATATGCCTTATTATACACTCCCCACATTCATTCATGTTCATGTATGTGGATTTATAATAAACTTTTCACAAGATTATTCTCAAAAATATTCATCCACCTGAAATACATATTTGTCTCCTAGTACTGAAAAATAACTTTAGTGAATGGTGCACACAAATCCTAATATTTCTACAGTATCTGACCCAGTTTAACATTAATGCAAGTAGATTCCTATGTGACAAGTTGTGTATTTTGACGTTCATTTTTATGCAACACTAGTACATTACTATTTCTTCAGTTTATGCACATCATAAGATATATATTTATCCACAAGTTCATAAATTTATAGACATTTGTTTCACTTTCAATTACTTCCTGCTTCAGAACACATGTATTCCTCCAGGTTTCTTTTTTTTAAAATTTTTATTGTTGGTTGTTCAAAATATTACATAGTTTTTGATATATCATATTTCACACTTTGATTCAAGTGGGTTATAAACTCCCATTTTTACCCCGCATACACATTGCAGAAAAACATCAGTTACCCATCCATTGATTTACATATTGCCATACTAGTGTCTGTTGTATTCTGCAGCCTTTCCTCTCCTCTACTATCCCCCTCTTCTTCCCTCCCCTCCCCTCTTCTCTCTCTACCCTCTCTACTGTTATTCATTTCTCTCCCTTGTTTTTTTTCCTTTTTCCCCTCACTTCTTCTTGTATGCAATTTTGTATAACCCTGAGGGTCTCCTTCCATTTCCATGCAATTTCCCTTCTCTCTTCCTTTCCCTCCCACCTCTCATTCCTGTTTAGTGTTAATCTTCTCAGGCTCTTTGTCCCTACTCTGTTATTAGTTACTCTCCTTATATCAAAGAAGACATTTGGCATTTGTTTTTCAAGGACTGGCTAGCTTCACTTAGCATAACCTGCTATAATGCCATCCATTTCCCTGCAAATTCTATGATTTTGTCATTTTTTAATGAAGAGTAATACTCCATTTTGTATAAAAGCCACATTTTTTTTATCTATTCGTCTATTGAAAGGCATCTAGGCTGGTTCCACAGTCTTGCTATTGTGAATTGTGCTGCTATGAACATCGATGTAGCCGTGTCCCTGTAGCATGCTCTTTTTAGGTCTTTAGGGAATAGACCGAGAAGGTTAACAGCTGGGTCAAACGGTGGTTCCATTCCCAGCTTTCTAAGAAATCTCCATACTGCTTTCCAAATTTGCTGCACCAATTTGCACTCCCACCAGCAATGTACAAGTGGACCCTTTTCCTCACGTCCTCACCAGCACTTGTTGTTGTTTGACTTCATAATGGCTGCCAATCTTACTGGAGCAAGATGATATCTTAGGGTGGTTTTGATTTGCATTTCTCTGACTGCTAGAGATGGTGAGCATTTATTCATGTACATGTTGATTGATTGAATGTCCTCCTCTGAGAAGTGTCTGTTCAGGTCCTTGGCCCATTTGTTGATTGGGTTATTTGTTATCTAATTGTCTAATTTTTTGAGTTCTTTGTATACTCTGGATATTAGGGCTCGATCTGAAGTTTGAGGAGTAAAGATTTGTTCCCAAGATGTAGGCTACCTATTTACTTCTCTTATTGTTTCTTTTGCTGAGAAAAAACTTTTAGTTTGAGTAAGTCCCATTTGTTGAATCTAGTTATTAACTCTTGTGCTATGGGTGTCATATTAAGAAATTTGAAGCCAGACTGCACAGTATGTAGATCATAGCCAACTTTTTCTTGTGTCAGACACTGTGTCTCTGATTTGATATCAAGCTCCTTGATCCATTTTGAGTTAACTTTTGTTCATGGCAAGAGAAAGTGATTCAGTTTCATTTTGTTGCATATGGATTTCCAGGTTTCCCAGCAACATTTGTTGAAGCTGCTATCATTTCTCCATTGTGTGCTTTCAGCCTCTTTATCAAATATAAGATAGTTGTAGTTTAGTGGATTGGTTTCTGTGTCCTCTATTCTGTACCATTTGTCCAACCGCCTGTTTTGGTACAGTACCATGCTGATTTTGTTACTATTGCTCTGTTGTATAGTTTGAAGTCTGGTATCACTATACCGCCTGATTCACAGTCTTTTCATGAGACTTCATTCCAAACGCATTATTTTCTATTTCCATAATCACCTTTGAAGCAAAACTCACATACACGTCATGATCAACCATAACCCTAATATTACCATTAGATGTATAACTGGTTGGAATGAAGGATTGTATATCAATATAGATTTTCTGTATATTTTCTGATATCAATTCAATCCATTAT
The DNA here is from genome assembly GCF_048772815.1 of Callospermophilus lateralis. Classification (NCBI taxonomy): domain Eukaryota; kingdom Metazoa; phylum Chordata; class Mammalia; order Rodentia; family Sciuridae; genus Callospermophilus; species Callospermophilus lateralis. Next base: position 160,206 of record NW_027512972.1, on the reverse strand, counting down.
TTAAAGTTGGAAAAAGTTATATTATTTGTTCACAGTATGGTCTATTCATGCATTATGTCTATATTCATAGACACAGGGTATACCTTTTTATACCCCCAATACTTATTTATACATCTTCAAAATATTGCTCCCAGAAATGGTGGAAGAAATACTCATATCACCTGATGTACATATACATTTTATCAAAGTAATATTCTGGACACAATTACAAAGATGACACTTAAGGTTGTACCAAAGCCTAAATGGAAAGTGAGCATGGATCACGAAAAACATCCATGTCCAGGTTGCCTAATGTCAACCCGATTGGTGACTACATATTTGTTTCTTCCTAAGATTATATATTCAACATCAAGCCAGTTGAAAATGTCTAATCCTATCACTCAGTTTATACTTTGCCTGATTTCCTAATGTCTCTATTATTATCTGCTTTCCTTCATATTTTCCCCAGTTCATCATTGTGACTGACTCTTCACATGTGCTCACATTTACACTCACTCTGTACCCAAAACCCTATTGCTAAAGATTTTTTGGACCAAATCCTATATTCACTCTTCCGACTAATTCCTAATCCTACCGACTATCCCTTTTTGAGTGGATGTTCTCTTCGACATTCAATCATCCAAGGTACAAGGAACGCTACCATTGTATATTGATTAATCTGAGACATCTGTGCAGAATATAATTCAAAGCTAAGTATCCCAGTCAAGGGCCCAAAGACCTTCTGGGCTTCAAATTTTACCTAGATTTCTGTATTCATACTTATATTACACTTATATTCCTATGAATATTTCAGGTTCCCAATACCATAATTCATCCCGTAGAATGATTCCTAACCCAAATGGAACATGATATTAACCCTAACCATACACTGTTCCCTCAATCTAACTTTACGAAAGAGCAGGGACAGAGTTGGTCTTACAATACAGGAATTTAGAGGATCCTCCACCTGCTGAGAACCTCAAAGGTCAACAAAGAAATGATCCCTGGAGAAGATATAGGCAGCTATGAAGGACCTGTGAAAGCAAAAGTCATATTCCATGGCAAACAACTTGGTCAGATGAAGGGATGTGTCTGAATCAACATTTCTCTTCTTAATGTATAGAAGATGGACCAAACCAGGCTTGAACTCTGGTGTGATTCCCCTTACAGACTGAGTTCTGGAACTGACATCAGAAAAATATTGCCATTAATTGTGTTAGGATTTTAGGAGGCAACGCATGAGAGTCGCCCTTGGAAAGAAAAGTGAGATCTAGGAACAGGGTGGCTTTCCACAGAGCACTGGGAATCTCAGCCAGAACATCACATGATTTTATTTTGAAAGACGTGGCAGCCATATTTGACAGTCAAAACACACATGGACCTCACATTGTAGACTGCAATAGGCCTGGCTTCATGTGACCTATTGGCCACTTTTTGGGAAGCCTTGCCTGTGAGAGTTCTCCAGAGTTTTCATTGAAATGAGCTTCCCCACCATTTAATGGTTCCTGAATGAATTGTAACCAACAGTGCCTTCAACATCTTCCTTGAAAAACGGCTAGATAAATTCCATGAAATTTTTGAAATTCCCAAGACCAGGTGGCACTGGAGAACCTTTGGATGTCCTGTTGCTGATCATGAGTGTACCAGACAGTGCCTTGATTTACTGGGTTTCATGAAAATGGTGTAGAACAGATTTGCCAGTAAGTTGGAGCCTGCTGATTAGTGGGCCTAGAGCAGTGGTGTGTAGGTGTGTGATAATACATCTGTTGTGGGGCCATGTGGATCTGCCATTAGCTTCCAAATGGCTTGTGATTGACATGGTGTAGCCAACAGAAGCTTATTTGTAAATGCATCTTGTTATATGGAGAGATTTCAGGGCAATGTTCAGAATCATGTTGCTATGTATAAGGGGGCAAGCTCTGTGGGATATTAGCCTGGTTGATGCATTCCCCTGCAGACCCTGACCCAACACACGTGACAGAACCCGCTCCAGCACTGTGTCCCAGTTGAACTCCTTGTATTTTGTGGAGCAAATATGAAATTCCCAATGCAGCAGGAAGAAAAACCACGAAAAGCGGAGGACGAAAAAATGGCTTCACTGTCCACACGGGGAGACACTTAGCGCACAGTGGCCACATTTTACCAACAAAGAGCGAATTCAGCACTGCTGCCTCATGTTCATTGGAAAAGAAGAAACCATGTCCTCCAGGTCACATAGATGCAGACACAGCTTTGATGGTCTCATTAGAAAAGAACCTAAGCTCCTGACAACAATATATATTTCAAGTGTCAAACCTCAGAGGCAGTTCCTCAAGAAGTCTTTAGGCCGAAAGAGCTCCATGTTTGTGGAATGTTTACCCTGTCCCTTACTTTTGGAAACTATTCTACCACATCCAATGTTGTGAAACCCTGAGCATTTTCCATTCCATATATATATTAACAGATTTTTTTACTCTTCTCCTCTATTTGTGTGTTATTTGGGGCAAAAGTAATGTCAAGGCATTATTCTGGATGAGAGTGGGAAGATTGTTTTGTAGCACATATTTGCATACACATTGGATTCATTTTCCTATTTTCCATTCGAAATACTGCATCCCTGACACTAATCCATACGCTACTAGACTCTGACTACTAATCCTAATATGATAAGGAAAACACCAAAACAGAATAGAAATAAAAAATTTCAGAAGAGGCATGGAGTATAGTTGGACTTGCCTTTTGCAGGATAAAAGGCAGCTGTAAAAAATCTAGTAAATTTTTAATTGAAATAGTTCTCCATGTGTTTTAAAGTTAACAAATATGTGAATTTCTGTCTCCCTTTCTCTGTACCCTCTTCAGCACTTGTATTTTTATATGCACATATAGAATCCTACCTGGTATAACACGTACATATTTGTGAGGTGGCTGACTTGGCAAATACAAGTTGTGAGAAGAGATCACTCAGCAGAAACACTGTTGGAAGTGAAAATTCACCCTATGTGTGAGCTTCCTAAGAGATCAAGATTATACATAAATCCATGTTCAGTAAAATAAATATTTTTTCATCAGTGGATGATATATATTTCATGATGAATTTCGATTGGAATATATATTGCTAATTGTTAATGTCTCAGTGGTTTTATATATATATATATATATATATACACACTCTCCAAACTATTCAAAATATGAAATATATGATCTACATATACATTTTATCACAGCAAGATTCTGGACAAAAAATGCAAAAGACACAATATGATGGTATCAAAGCCTAAATGGAAAGTGAACATGGATTACTAAATACATCCATGTCCAGATTCCCTAATGCTCTCAAATGTCAATCATATTGGTGACTACATATTTGTTGCTTCCTAAGATTATATATTCAAACTCAACCCTGTTGAAAATTTCTAGTCCTATGTTTGACTTTATACCTTACCTGATTTCCTAATCTCTCTAATGATATCTGCTTTCCTACATATTTTTCCAAGTTCACCATTGTTACTGACACTTCACATGTGCTGACATTGACATTCACTCTCTAAACAAAACCCTATTGTTAAAGAACTTTTATTCCAAATCCTATACACACTCTTCTTCCTAAAACTTCCAACTATCTTCCTATTCCTACCTACTATTCCTTTTTGACTAGATGTTCTCTTCAACATTCAATCGTCCAAGGTACAAGGTCCTATGCCATTGTATATCGATTTATCTGAGATATCTTAGTAGAATGTAATTCAAAGTAAAGTATCCCAATCAAGGGCCCAATGCCCTTCTGGGCTTCAAATCTTACTTAGATTTCAGTTTTCATACATTTATTTCACCTCTATATTTTTATAAATCTTAAAGGTTACCAATATTATAATTCATCCAGCAGAATGACTCTTTACCCAAATCAAAAATGTTATTAACCCTAACCATACACAGTTCCCTCAATCTAACTTTACAGAAGAGCAGGGACAGAGTTGGTCTTAAAATACAGGAATGTAGGTGGTCTTCCTCCAGCTGAGAACCTCAAAGGTCCATGAATAAATGATCCCTGAAGAAGATGTAGGCAGATATGAAGGACCTGAGTGAGCAAAAGTCATCATTCATGGCAAAAACCTGGTCAGGATAAAGGGTAGTGTATGAATAAGCCCCTCTTTTCTTAATGTAGAGAAGATGGACAAAACCAGGCCTGTGTGGAGAGCTGTTCCCGGGTGCCTATAGTTGATATTGCATTCTAACTTGTGAAAGTGTCACAGGAAGTAGGGGCAGCCTCCATCTCATGGGACCATTGGAAGCAACTATTAGGACAAAGTGGTTGCCAAGGTAGTGGCCTCATTCAGTTTCTGAAGAAAGTGACCTCACCACACTTCCTTGTTGATGGAAGTCTCTGAACATGGGATCCAGGAAGCCAGGCACCCAGAGCCAGTCCCAGTCCCAGTCCCAGTCCCAGTGGTCTCACTTGTTTGGATTTAGCATGGACAGATTCACTCTTTCTTGGTACCTACTGATGTGAGGATGGCCAAATGTGAGAAAAGCTCTGAAGAGGGGTCTTTCCTGAGAAAGCAGGTAGTGGCTCACCGCTGACTCTTGACAACTTCACAGAGTTGGACAAGGAGATCAGTTCTGAGACAGAACAGGTCATTTCAGGGGAACATAGTGTGGCCCACCAGTCAGAGGACACTCCAGATTGTCATAGACCTAGTTGCAGGAAGTAGGTGACTTTGAGGGTGTGGGTGTGAGTTTGCGGATTTTGTCTCATGTTCTGAGAATAGGTAGGAATGGCGGTTTGTTGGGTTTGGAGTGAATAACTTCTGTTCATGTATGTGGATTTATAATCAACTTTTAACAAGATTATACTCAGAAATATTCATTCACCTGAAATACATATTTGTTTCCTAGTACTGAAAACTAACTTCAGTGAATGGTGCATATAACTCCTAATACTTCTACAGTAACTGACCCAGTTTAACATCAATGCAAGTAGATTCTTCTTAGACATGATATGTGTTTTGGAGTTCGTTTTAATTCAACACTGGTACATTACTATTTCTTAAGTTTATGCACATTACAGTATATATATTTCATTCACAAGTTCACAAATTTATAAGCATTTATTTCACTTTCAATCACTTCCTGCTTCAGAAAACATGTATTCCTCCATGTTTCTTGACTGGTCTTTTCATGAGACTTCTTTCCAAACACATTATTTTTGATTTTCATAATCATTTTGAAGCAAAACTCACACATTCTTCATGAAAAGCCATAACCCTAATATTACAATTAGACGTATAACTAGTTGTTATGAATGATTCTATATCAAAATATGATTTCTTATATATTTTCAGTTATCAATTCAATCCATTATTTAAAGTGGAAGCAGTTATATTATTTATTAACTGTATGGTCTATTAATGCATTATCTCTCTATTCATAGACAAGGGGTACACCTATTTTACCTTAGATACTAATTTATACATCTTCAAAATATTCCTAAAAGAAATGGTGGAAGAAATACTCATGTCACCAGATCTACATATACATTTTATCACAGTAATATTCTAGACAAAAAAAAGTCACCCTTAAGATTGTACCAAAGCCTAAATGGAAAGTGAGCATGGATTACATAAACTTCCATGTCCAGGTTGCCTAATGCTCTCAAATATCAATCCTATTGGTCACTACATATTTGTTTCTTCCTAAGATTATATATTCAACCTCATGCCTGTTGAAAATGTCTAATCCTATCACTCATTTTATACTTTACCTGATTTAGTAATGTCTCTATTTATATCTGCTATCCTACATATTTCCCTGGTTCATCATTGTGACTTACACTTCATGTGTGCTGAAATTTACATTCACTCTCTAACCGAAACCCTATTGCTTAAGAAGTTTTGGTGTAAATCCTATACTCACTCTTCTTTCTAAACCTACCGACCATCTTCCTAATTCTACCTACTATCCCATTTTGAGTGGATGTTCTCTTTGACATTCAATCATCAAAGGTACAAGGTCCTATGCCATTGTACATCGATTTATCTGAGACATTTGTGCAGAACATAATTCAAAGCTAAGCATACCAATTAAGGGTGCAATGCCCTTCTGGGCTTCATATCTTCCCTGGATTTCTGTTTTTATACTTATATTTCACCTATATATTCTTGTAAATATTATAGTTTCCCAATACCATTATTCATGGTGCAGAAAGATTCCTAACCCAAATTGAACATGTTATTAACCCTAACCATACACTGTTCCGTCAATCTAACTTTACAGAAGAGCAGCGACAGAGTTGGTCTTACAATACATGAATGTAGGCGATCTTCCACCTGTTGAGAACGTCAAAGGTCCATGCAGAAAGGATGCCTTGAGAAGATGTGGGCAGCTATGAAAACTTGAGAGAGAAAAGTCATCTTCTATGGCAAACAACCTGGTCAGCATGAAGGGATGTGTATGCATCAGCCTCTCTCTTCTTAATGTAGAGAAGATGGTCCAAACCAGTCCTAGGTGGAGAGCTGTTCCCGGGTGCCCATGGTTTATATACCATTCTAACTTGTGAAAATGTCATAGGAAGTAGGGGCAGCCTCCATATAATGGGACACTTGAAAGCAACTGTTAGGACAAAGTGGTTGCCAAGGAAGTGACCTCATTCAGTTCCTGAAGCATTGACCTACCTCACTTCCTTGGTGATGGAACTCTCTGAACTTGGGATCCAGGATGCCAGGCACCCGGAGCCAGTCAAGTCTCAGGCCCAGGGGTTTAACTTGTTTGGATTTACAAAGGAGAGTGTTAGTCTTTCTTGGTACCTTAAGATATAAGGATGGCCAAATACCAGGAGAGCTCTGAATAGGGGCCTTTCCTGAGAAAGCAGGTAGTGGTTGGCCACTGGCTCCTGAAAACTTCACAGAGTTGGGAAAGAAGAGCAGATCTGAGACAAGACAGGCCATTTCGGGGGAACATACTGTGGCCCACCAGTCAGAGGAAACTCTGGATAGTCACAGATTTTAATGGGGGAAAGATGTGCCTTCGTGGGTGTGGGTGTGATTTTGTGGTTTTGTCTCATGATCTGAGAATAGGTAGGAAAGGCGTTTTTTTCTTTGATTTGTAGTGGTCTGCTTCTAGTAAGACGTTTGACAAGGCGAGTGTTTCTATGTCTGTGTATGCTACTGTGTCCGTGGTTGTAGACATTAGAAAAGAGAATGCAACAATTGATGTGTCCTGTATAGTAGAAAGCTTCCCAGCATTCATCCTGCCCAATTTATGAATGGACTGCCGCTTGCCTTATAAATGGGCAACACCTGCTAACTTCCTAAGTTCCTGTTTTCTTCCTGAATTCTCGCCACTCTCCAGAATAGACTCATGGTTTTTGTCCAAAATATGTACCACCTCCAAGCTCTGTGACATGTCCATGTACTGGATAGCTGGAGGGAATGGCGAGCATCTCAGAAAACTCAGATATCAGTGTGACCAGGAAAGTCTCAGTGGAGAAACCCTGCTTTGGACTTTTTCTTACCTATTGTTCTGTTGCCCTGAATGTCAGGAAGGTCTTTGCCTCAGGCCACCCCTTTGTGAACCCTGAGGAAAACAGTTTTCAAATGGAAATGAATGGGCATCACCTGTGGCTCTTTGCTTAATTGCTTTGGAAAAGGATGTGTCTGAATCAGCCTCTTGGCCCTGTGTGAGGCTGTGGCTTAGATTCTCAGCACCTGATTAATCCAAAGACAGATCCCATGTGTGCATCCAAAACCAAAATTGCCAAAAGAGCAGTTATTGTGAATGAAGTCTCTTAACTTCATTTCTAAGGTTCCTGAGGCCCATCAAGTGAGAATAGGCATCCTTTGGGTAAAATGAGTTCTTCAAAGCCCTGTGGAGGCTAGCCCAGAGGGTTTTGGTTTGTCTCATGACTCCCAATCATATAAAGAATCTATACCTGACATTCAGTAGGCCTCAAATTGGAGATGCAGAGCAGTATTAACAGCAGGCCTATTTGATCACTCCTGGTTCACAAGAAGGGTTTCCAGGCCACCCGGACTTTAGGCAAATGAGCGGCAAGGGAGCTTATTTTTCACACCATCTTGGGCTGCACCCCTCATGGAAAACTCCAGCCAGAAGTTATGATGAGTGTCTATATGTAAGAAGATGAGGGCCCTGTGGGTGTGTTTTGGTTTTCATTGTGGTCATTTTTGTGGCGGTTGGAAGAGATGACTGGGCCTACCTGGGCTTGAACTCTGGTGTGATTCCTCTTAGAGACTGAGTTCTGGAACTGACCTCAGAGAAGTACTGCCATGAAATGTGTTGGGATTTTAGAAGGCCACGCATCAGAATCGCCCTTGGAAACTGAGATAGAGGTCCAGGGAGGCTTTCCACAGGGCACTGGGAATCTCAGCCAGGATATCACATGATTTTATTCTTAAAGACTTGGCAGCCAAAGTTGAGAGTCTAAACACACATGGACCTCACATTGTAGACCTCAGTGATCCTGGCTTCATGTGAACTTTTGGCCACTCTTTGGGAAGCTTGCCTGTGAGTGTTCTCCAGAGATTTCATTGAAATGAGCTTCCTCACCATATAATGTTTCCTGCATGAATTGAAACCCACAGTAACTCCAACTTCATCCTTCAAAAATGGCTAAATAAATACCATCAAATTTCTGAAATTCCCAGACCAGGTGGCACTGGAGAACCTTTGGATATCCTGTTGCTGATCATGAGTGAAAGAATTCCCCACACAAAGACACTTCGCTAGGAGAATTCCAATTTTATTGCAAAAAGCTGTGTGCTTACATAGAACTAAAGGGGTGATGGTAGGGCTTAGATAAATGGCAGGGCACCAATTTATTGGCAAGTTCTTTCTGATATCAGCTCCGGAGCCAAGGAATTAGTTCTCATTGGGGCTAAGGTTCCCCGCCAGAGAGATTTGAAATTGGCGCCGACGGGAGAGTTCACACGGGCGGGAACTTTTTGCATCACTGCAGAAAAGAGGAAGGTAGGAAGAAAAAGTCCTTAGGCACCATGTTGGGGTTTTTACTCTGGGGAATGGCTGCCATTTATACTTTTCCCAACATTCCTCCCTTTTTGTTTTCTTAGGAAGTGTGGCGTTGTTGGTCAGATCCGGCTGCTTCTTGCTGTTTGGGGGCGCTGTGGGGCCTAGAATGGGAAGTGGAGGAATTCTCGGGGGGCAGGTCTGGGGATATCATGGCAGCCAGAAAGAAAACCCAGTGGCTACAGACAGCTACTTCCATAGGGGTGAAGTCTATGAAAGTTCCCTGAAGCCTCAAGTTGTCGATGGCATTGAACCAGTCCTGGATGGAGGAGTTTGTTGGTATCAGTCACTGGTCCTGTTTCAGAGACTCTGGGAAATACTGGAAGCGTTGCCTGGACATGGCATCACCAGCACCTGAAGAAGATCAGAGCGAATAAAAACAGAATTAAGATAAAAATTAAAGCAAAGGTCAATTTTTGGCAGAAGTACCATGTTGGGGGACTGACAGAGAAGAGGCCAAGGGCCATGAGGAAACTTAGAAGGACATAAAGACTCATTAATCCAGGATGGCAGATTAAAAGGTTCTCCGAGCTCGTTGTCTCTCGCCGTCTGATGTCTGTTGCATTCCATCGTGCCTGGTAGTGAGCTTCAGCACTGAGTGAACTGTTCTCTTGGAGATGTTGGGGGTTCATCAGTCATCAGAGGCTGCTAGTGCCTAAGCAAAAGCTGGTTGAATGTTTGATTAGAAATTTTTTTTCAGTTGGGTTTGAAGGCACTTCATTATGCAGGGCAAGAGAGCACAAAAAAGGAGCATCCAAATAAGGGGCCCCAAGATTGGTAGTAAGTACATGACAAGAAAGGATTGGAAGCAATTGGGTTGATAATTCCTGCAATTTAACAACATTTTTTTCTATTAGGCAAGATTCATTAACATAATGACAACATTCCTCTCTGAGGAACAGGCATGTTCCCCCTTTTTCTGCAATGAGAAGATCAATTGCCCTTCGGTTCTGTAAAGCCAGTTGTGCCAATGAAGTAACCGTCACTGCAAGGAGCCCAGAAACTGAGCAGTGTTATCAAGTGCTTCCTGCAGTTTTTGTTGCAGGTCATTGGATGCCCATAGAGCATGACCTATAGCTTCACCAGAGAGTTCGAGACTCGCCGCTGAGGTTGTTAATGTGAGGCCTACCAGAACCGGCAGAAAGACTGCCCTAAGGGTGCAGGAAGGTAGGGCCACCTGTAGGAATTCGATGGAAGTATACAAAGACAGCTGAGGAACTACCGTAACCAAGAAACAGATGCCAGAGACATTGATCGTTGAGGTACTTATAGACCCGTTACACCAGAGAAAATGTCCAGGTTTCATAAATCAGGGCTCGATGGGGTGCTAAAGCACAAGGAACAAATGGGTAAAGAATTCATTATTGTCAGGTGGAAACAGATGAAAGGAAATAAAGTATTGGTGGAACAACTTTCCCATAGTGGGATACGTGTCACATGTAGGGGTTTTCCTTTCTTAGAGAAATTGTAGGTTTTTGCTGAAATATTTCCTGCCGCTAATGGGACCGCTGCTAGAAGTGGACGACTAAGTGAAGCACAGAGAAAGAACTGAGAAGTAGGCACAGAAAGAGGGGTGGAGTTTAATAATCAAAGAGTTTGGTGTAGCAAATTGAGCCATGTGGGAGGGGGACCTTAGGGGGTTGAAGGCTCTGAATCCTCTTTAAATGAGCTATGGATAAGATCTCGAAGTTTTGATTCTGACTCCTTAATGTGTTCGACTACCTGGATGGTTGCCTTAGGTGGCGTAATCAGGGTGCGGCCAACAGTCATCCACATTGTGGGTCTGGCTGAGGTTGTCCGAGCATAGACAGCAAACTCAACATAGTCCCAACGTTTGGCCTTGGGGTCAGGTATATCTAAAGTATACCATCCATTGTTATTGGATGAAGAGCCTTTATGCCACTTTAGGTAACTAGAAGTCCACCCTTCATGGTAACCAAGTGAGTGGTAAGAATAGCTACCACATTCATGATGGAACCTGCATGACTTATAGGGGCACCCATTATATATCTCAGGCCACCAATGACAATAGTCTTTGGTTTGATGAAAAAGGAAGCAAATGAAAGGCCAGTTCCAGCTACCAGGGACGAAGGTCCTTGAAGGTGACAATTTTAGGGAAATAGATGTGCAGTTGTGGATGAAGCAAGCAGTTGCATCCACTGCGTGGACATTCTGCATGCCATGTTCTGAGTATCATTCCCGAAGAGTGAAAAAATACATTGTAGCAGAGGAGGGTAGATACCAGTCCTGACAGAGCACAGAAAATAAGCAGAGCACAAAAAACAAGCAGTTAGAGAAGACTAGGGTGTTGGGAGAGCTCATTGTGCCTTCTTTAAGAGGAATTGTTCTGTGGGAAACACCGTGTTAGCCGCAACTTAAATGTGTGAGATGGGAGTGGAGAGCAGGAGTAAAGGGGAGGTTCAGGAAGTGATTCTTGGAGTTCCTCTGGGGTGGTCCTGTCGTCATCAGGTGGGACTCTTGGTGATATGGCTTCAACCTAGATATGTGAATCGAAGGGGTGAGACAGTTGTCTGATAAGGAGAGTTAGGTGGAGTTGGGGGTACAGAGAATGACAGGATAGGGGCCTTCCCATTTTGGGGCAAGAGGCCCGTTCTCCTCTGGAGTATTATAATAGACTAGACTCCCAGCTGTTAAGGGAGGAGTGTTTGGAGTGGGGACTGGGTCCAGAAGAAGCCAGTCCTGATATTTCCAGAGTTCCGAGCAAAGATAAAACAAGAGAGGCAAAGACAAATCTCGGGTGAGAGGTCCTTGTGAAATGACCAACCCAGGGGGGATAAGAGGTCTTGAATACCTTATCTCAAAGGGAGACAGTAAAGATGGTTTCTTAGGTAGAGCTCTGATTCGAAACAAATCCAAGGGAAGGAGTTTGACCCAGTCTAAGTTTAATTCCATTGTCAATTTGGTAAGGACTTCCTTTAGAGTACGATTTACCCTTTCCACTTTCCCTGAAGCCTGAAGGTGATATGGACAGTGAAAATGTCACTTGAAGGAGAGGGCTTGAGAGACCTTTTGTGTGATCCTAGAAATAAACTCAGGGCCATTGTCAGATTGTAGGAAAGTGGGCATTCCAAACCTGGGGATGATGACTGTCAGAAAGATTGAAGCTACAGTGGAAGCCTTTTATTGGAAATGGGAAATGCCTGAACCCAACCAGAGAAAGTGTCCACAAAGACAAGGAGGTATTTAGTGTGCCATACTTTGGGCATGTTGGTGAAGTGTACCTGCCAGTCAGCAGTGGGAATGTGTCCCCGGGCTTGGTGGGAAGGGAAAGGTTTGGGCCTTAAAAAAGTATGAGGGTTGGTCCGCTGACAGATCTGACAATTAGAGGCTATATTCTGTAGCATGGCTTTGTCAGAGGGGGTGAGGGAGAAGAAGCTCTGTAAAAAGAGGGTCAAAGACTGAGAATCGGAATGGAATAGAGTATAAAGGAACTTGAAAAGATCCTTGTTCTTACTGGAAGAAGTAGTGGCTTCAGATGAGATGTCTAAAGTGGCCATTATATGTCCCCCAATGGGGGCAATAACTGGAAGTGGTGGCAGCCATTCGTGCCGCCTGGTCAGCTTTGGCATTGCTCTCAGTGATAAGAGAGCCGTCCTTCTGATGGGACCTACAATGGACAACTCCCAACTGGGTGGGAAAGTGGGAGGCCTCTATCAGATTGCTTATAAGAGCCGAATTAGTGATCACATTACCTTTGGTGGTAAGTAGTCCTCGCTCCTTTCATATTGCAGCATGGGAAAATAAGATATGGAAGACATATTTTGAGTCAGTATAAAGGGTAAAGGATTTGCCTTGTGCTAGAAGGCAGGCACGAGTGGCTGCTATGAGTTCAGTCTGCTGGTTGGTAGTTCCTGAAGGTAGAGCTTTGGCCTCTATAATCTCAGTGGCTGAAACTCCAGTGTATCCAGAGTAATGAGTGCCATTCTGCCTAAAGAAACTGCCGTCAGTGAACCAGATAAGGTCAGGCTTGGTGAGTGGTCCCTCAGAAATTGAAGAATGACAGGGAAGGAAATCATCTAAGGTTTCCAAGCAATTATGAATTGTTGTGTTAGACGTGGGAGTCATTGGGAGCAGTGAGGCAGGGTTCAGTGCAGAGCAGGGGAGGAAAGTAATATTAGGGTTTTCCAGAAATGAAGTGGGGAGCGACAGAACTCTGGATGGAGGAAGGGTTTGAAGGCCCTTATAAGCTAAAAGATCCTTCAAGTGATGTGGGGAGTGAATAGTTCAAGGGGCCCCAAAAGTCAGCTTAGAGGCTTCTTTGTGTAAAATTTGTTCAGCAGCCAGAGCTTTTAAGCAAGGGGCCTACCCACAGATTGTATGGTCTACTTTATTGGACATATATGCCAGAGGTGCAAATGTAGGCCCATAGTTTTGACCTAAGACCCCAAATGCTTGCTCCCCTTTTTCATGGACATATAGATGAAATGGTCTTGAAATATCAGGAAGGTGCAAGGCAGGTGCCTTTAAGAGGAGTTGCTGAAGCCTGCAGAAGTGGTAGTTAGGGGAGGAGGCAAGAGATTCATTAGGGGGTCCCTTTGCTAGGTCATACAGGCTTTTGGATAGAAGAGAATAATTTGGGATCCAGGCCCTAAAATAAATGCTAGTCCTAGGAATGATAGTATTTCGGCTTTCGTATGGGGCACTGGAAGATCAGAAAGGAGTTGCCTCCTATCCAGTGTTATTTCCTTTTTCCTAGGTGTAAGGCAAAAAAAAAGATAGATGAGAAAAAACTGGAAAACATGGGCCTTGTGGGGAGACACCCTATATCCCTTGTATGCTAGGAAATTAAGAAGCTGAGCAGTGTGGGATTGAGAGTGTTCCCAAGAGGGACTACATAGAAGAAGGTCATCGACATATTGAAGGAGAGTAGAGTCAGGACAGGTCGGGTGAAAGGATGTGAGGTCCTGGGCAAGAACTTGGCCAAAGAGATGGGGCCTATCCCTGAATCCCTGTGGGAGGACAGTCCAGGTAAGCTGACGAGAATGGCGGGTGTGAGGGTCAGTCCACGTAAAAGCAAAGATATCCTGAGATTCTGATGACAAGGGAATAGAAAAGAATGCATCTTTGAAATCTAGGATCAAGAAGTGGGTAGTAGTGGCATGGATCTGAGAGAGGCAGGGGTAAGGGTTGGGCACTAGCGGGTGGATGGGGACCACAGAGGAGTTGACAAGGTGAAGGTCTTGAACCAGCCTGTAGGACCCGTTAGGTTTCTTAACTGCCAGAATGGGGGGTGTTGAAAGGAGATTGTGTAGGCCTAAGATACCCCTTTCATAATAAATCCTGGATGATGGGTTCTAATCCGAAGAAGGCTGTGGTTGTGAGTAGATATTGTGGTTGACTAATATATCTTGAAGGGTCGTGTAAGACAATATGAATAGGACTTCATTTAGCCATAGAGGGTGTAGTTGTGTCCCAAACCTCAGGGTTAACTGGTTTAGATAGTCGTGGGAGACTGCATGAAGGAGGTGTATTTGCCCCTAGGAACATCATGAGGAAATGAGAGGTAGAATAATGTGGGGTGATATGTGAATGGTGACTTTTAATAGTGAGAGTATGTCATTAAGACATGACGGCCATCTGGGGTTTCTGGGTCGAGTTTTGTGTACTGTTGAAGGGCCTTGGTTAGTCTATCCTGGAAATCTGAAGGTGTTTCCTCCTTCCTTTGAATGACCTCCTGCACCTTTTGAAAGTTAACAGCCTTGCGGGTGGCCTTTTTCAGCCCCGCCAAGAGACAGGATGTAAAATATTCACGAAACTGTAAGCCTTCACGGGTCTTGTAATCCCATAGGCGATCCTTCTCTGGGACAGCATGAGGGCCTGTGGGGTGGGTAGGATTGATCCTATGATTTTCATCAGCATGGGCTTGGGCTAGCTCCCAGACTCATTGCCTTTCCTTGGGGAGAAGTGTATTGGCCAAGAGCATGTAGATGTCATGATGAGTGAGGCTACATACTTGCAGGACCCATTGAAACTCCCGAATGTAAGTGGTGGGGTCAGTGGTGAAAGAGCCTAACTTCCTCTCTAGCTGAGTAATGTCCGACATGGAAAACGGAACGTGGACTCTGATGACACCCTCGGGACCAGCTACCTCACGAAGGGGTGCAATTGTCTTGGGGGTGGGAAGGAGTCCCTTAGACCTGGTAACAGGAGGACTGAAAGAGGAAGGCGGTGAACAGGAAGGAGAGGGAGAGGAAGGGAGTGTCTCTGTGGAGGAGGAGGAGGTGGAGCAGGCAGAAGAGGGCGGAGGAAAGAGGGATGAAACGGAAGGCGGAGGATCCATGGAATTAGGCAGAGGAAGAGGAAGGTATAGCGGGAGAGAAGGGGCAGATGGGGCTGGGGAATAAGGTGGGGGTTCATCTGTTTGGTCGAATGAGGAAGAATCTGTGAAGTCAGGAATAGAAGTAGGGGAAGAGAGGGGTTTTCAAGCAAAGAGGACCTGAGAGGGGGGGCAAAAGGAGCAGAGAATAGGGTGCTGTGTGTGAAGGCTAAAATCTTACATGCAGGGAATCTCCCTCCACTTTTTCAGATGCTGGCAGTAGTTAAAAAGGTCCCGGAAGAGGTTTGGATCTAAGGAGCCTTCTGGTGGCCAATGATTGCCATTATCCAGTGGATATGTAGGCCAATCATGGGTACAGATTTTGATTAAAAGTTTGGGCTTGATGTCTGGTGTGAGGGAGAGTGTGGCCAGATTTTTTATTAAACATTTGAGAGGTGAGTCTTCAGGTGCAGACTAAGAGGTGCCCATAGTCACAGGGAGAGATGGAGAGAGAGAGAGAGAGAGAGAGAGAGAGAGAGAGAGAGAGAGAGAGAGAGAGAGAGAATAGGAGTAAGCAAGAAAGACAAAGAGAAAACCCGGGCTGGAACGGCTTCCAGGAAGCTCAGGGTAAACGGGGGTCAGGTGGGCGTCCCCAAAATGACAAGCCATCACGAGGAAATACAGAGGGCACTACCTGGTCATCACCAGTGAAGTGCGATCTGTGAAACCAAAAGGAATTGGAGCCAAGGGCAACCTGACGTCAGGAAAGTTTTCAACTGCAGCAGAAGAAGTCAGTAATGAAAACAAAACTCTGGCTCTGACAGAATGCAATTCCAGGCCGGGAGTTCAGTTTTCGCAGAGCAGAGAGGCAGCTTCAGCCAGACACAGCAACCCCACAGGATACAGCAACTCTAGCCGGCAGCAGCAGCGGCAGTGGAGCAGGAAAATCCATAAAGCCTCTCGTGTAAACTCAGAAGCCTCATGCCCCAAAAAGAAACGAAACACCAGAGGGTCCACTGCAACTAGTAAAGGTCTTAGTGGGAGGAATTCCCTCTCCCCTACCAGGCATCTGGAGTGTGCCTGATGATCACTGTCACAAAACCAGTGGCAGCCTGAAGGGAGTTGGTGAGCCGGGGTCAGGGGAGGATTACTTACATCAGATCAGTGGTGAGTGCAGAAAGCTGGCGTCTGAAAAGAGAGGACTAGGGCAGAGTGTCTCGGCGGAGTGGGGGACGGGGCTCTTGTTGGAAAGAGCTCACCTGTATCCTCTCACGGGGCACCAGAATGAAAGAACTCCCCATGCAAAGACACTTCACCAGAAAATTCCAATTTTATTGCAAAAAGCTGTGTGCTTATATATAACTAAGGGGGAGATGGAAGGGCTTAGATAAATGGCAGGCAACCCATTTATTGGCAAGTTCTTTCAGATATCACCTCCGGAGCCCAGGAATTTGTTCTCATTGGGGCTAAGGTTCTCCGCCAGCGAGATTTGAAATTGGAGGAGGCGGGAGAGTTCACACGGGCGGGAACTTTTCACACCACTGCAGGAAAGAAGAAGGTAGGAAGAAAAAGTCCTTAGGCACCATGTTGGGAATTTTCTCTGGGTTATGGCTGCCGTGTATACTTTTCCCAACAATGAATATACCAGACAGTGCCTTGATTGACTGGTTTTCATAAAAATGGTTTTTAACAGAGATGCCAGAAAGTTGCATCCTGCTGAGTAGTGGGCCTAGAGCAATGGTGGGCAGGTGTGTGATAAAACATCTGTGGGGTGGCCATGTGGATCTGCCATTGGCTTCCAAATGGCTTGTGACTGACATGGTGAAGCCAGCAGACCCTTATATGTAAAGGCATCTTGATATATGGAGAAGTTTCAGGACATTGTTCAGAATCAGGTTGCTATAGTCAAGGAGGCAAGCTATGTGGGATAGAAGTCTTGTTCTTTTATTCTCCTGCAGACCCTGACCCACCACACGTTACAGAACTCCCTCCCGCACTGTGTCCCAGTTGAAAACCTTGCATATCATGAAGCAAATACAAAAATCCCAGTGCAACAGCAAGAAACACCATGAAAATGGAGGATGACCATATGGTTTCACAGTCCACATGGTAGACATTTAGCCCCCAGTGGCCACAGTTTACCTAAAAAGAGAGAATTCAGCCCTGCTGACTCATGTTCATTGAAAAAGAAGAAACCATGTCCTCCAGGTCTCATAGAATCAGTCAGAGCTTTGATGGTCTCACTAGAAAGGAAGCTAAAGCTCCTGACAACAACATATGTTTCAAGTGCCCAACCTCACAGGCAGATTCTCAAGAATTCTCTAGGACAGTAGACCTCCATGTTTGTGGAGTGTTTACCCTGTCCTTTACTTTTGGAAACTCCTCTACCACTTCCAAGGTTTTGAACTCCTGAGCATATTCCATTCCAGATATGTATTCACAGATTTTCTAACTCTTCTCTTCTAATTGTGTCTTACTTAGGGCAAAGGTATTCTCAAGGCATTGTTCTGGATGAGAGTGGGAAGATTTTTGTGTAGCACATATTTACATACACATTGGATTCATTTTCAAATTTTCCATTCGAAATACTGAACCCCTGATACTAACCCATACCGTACTAGACTCTGACTACAAATCCTAATATGATGGAGAAAAATAACCCAAATAGAATAGAAATATAAGCAGTTCACAGGAGGCACGGTGTATATTTGGTTTTGCCTTTTGCATGATATAGGTTAGGAGTTATAAATCTTGTCAATTTTTTGTTGAAATAGTTCTCCATGTGTTTGGAAAGTTAACAAATATGTGAATTTCTGTTTCCCTTTCTCTGTAGGCTATTCAGCACATGTATTTTCATATGCACATATAGAATCTTACCTGGTATCACACGTACATTCCTGTGAGGTGGCTAACTTGGCAGATACAAAGTGTGAGAAGAGATCACTCCTCCTAAACGCTTTTGGAACTGAAAATTCGAACTGTGAGTGAGCTTCCTAGTTGAACAACATTATACATAAATCCATGTTCAGTAAAATTAATATTTTTGGATCTGTAGATGATATATATTTCACGATGAATTTTGATTGGCATATATATTGCTACTTTTTAATGTCTTTGTTTGTGTTTTGTATATATATATACTCTCCAGATTTTTTAAAATATGAAATATATGCATCTTATTATTCACTCCCTACATTTATTCATGTTCATGTGTGTGGATTTATAGTAAACTTTTCACAACATTATTCTCAGAAGTGTTCATTCACCTGAAATACATATTTTTTTCCTAGTTCTGAAAACTAACTTCAGTGACTGTTGCATACAAATCCTAATATTTCTCCAGTAACTGATCCAGTTTAACATTAATGCAAGTAGATTCCTATGGGACATGATGTATATTTTGATGTTAGTTTTTATTCAACACTGGTTCATTACTATTTCTTCAATTTATGCACATCATAGTATATATATTTCATCCAGAAGTTAGTAAATTTGTACGCATTTGTTTCGCTTTCAATCACTTCCTGCTTCAGAACACATGTATTCCTCCATGTTTCTTGACTGGTCTTTTCATGAGACTTCTTCCCAAACACATTATTTTTGATTTCCATAATCACTTTTGAAGCAAAACTCACACACTCTTCATGATAAACCATAACCCTAATATTACTATTAGATGTATAACTCGTTGGAATGAATGTATGTATATCAATATAAGATTTCCTGTATTTTTTCAGATATCAATTCGATCCATTATTTAAAGTTGGAACTAGTTATATTATTTATTCACAGTATGGTCTACTCATGAATTATCTCTATATTCATAGACACAGAGTACACCTATTTGTACACCCAATACTAATTTTATGTCTTCAAAATATTGCTGCAAGAAATGGTGGACGAAATACTCATGTCTCCTGATCTATATATTCATTTTATCAAAGTAATATTTTGGACACAAAAAGCAAAGGTCATACTTATGATTGTACCAATGTAAAAGTCATTCTAGCATTGGAGGAAGAGACAACCAAGAGACTGTCTCATGCAACAGCAAAGGGTTTATTCGGGGTCCAGAATGCTGGGGCTCAGACCTAATTTGAATAGAGCCTAGAGCCCTTAGAACATCTTAAGCAGAGCTTACATACTTAACTTGGAGAGGGAAGGGAAGGAAGTTTATTGGTGGTTCAGGGCGAATGGACGGTTTGTGTGCAACTGAGTGAGGGATTACATTCTGCAGTTTGGCATTTGGGGACAGCACATTCTGGGAACAAGATTACCAAACAATTCTCAAGATTTCAATAGTGTTTTGTTAAGAATACAGAAAAACAGGAAGTGACAAATACCTATTTTATTAATCTTTCATTCCCCACTTCTTCTTCTGGTTACGTTTAATCATAAAAGTGATCATTGAGGGATGTCACATTTTATGTCTGCTAGTGGGGTATATTGTTGTCTGATTACCAAAATTTAACTTGTCCAATTTGAGCTTGAAGAAATGAAACTACACGGTGGAGCAAACAGGGTCTAGAGTTAGCAATAATATGATGATTATTAATGGACCGGCCAAAGCTGATAAAAGCGTAGTTTACCAGGGGGACTGTGTGAACGAAGACTGTAACCACCCTTTTGGGGCCTCTCTCTCTCGTTGATGCGCTTTAAGGTGTCTTCTCAATTTACTCATAGATAATTTTACAACCAGTATGATCGGAATAAAAACAACATTCTTCCCTCAATACAGCACAATGGCCCCCTTTTCTCATGAAGAGGAGGTCCAACCCTCGCCTTTTCTGTAAAACAACTTCAGAGAGAGATTTTAAAGATTCCTGTAAGGCTGTGATGGAGGTTTAATATCTTAAAGCTTTGTTCTACTGCTGCTTCTAATTGGGTCATTTGTTGTGTTCCATGGACTACGGCAGTGGTTCCTGTGCCCAGCCCTGCAGCAACTTCTATTCCTAATAGGATGGCTAAAGTGAGGAATACAGATTCCCGGCAGAACCGGGTTGTATGCCCCCCGCTTTTTGATCTTAATGAACCTGCATCATGATAGAGCACTCTGGGAAACATCTGCACCATTACATAATTAATTGCACCAGTTGACAATTTTATGAAAACATAAACAATGTTTAAGTATATAGAATAATACTCTTGTTGGTATGGACAGGGCAAGGCACCTAAGATAGCACCAAAAACAGAGAAACAGTCATATTTGGTTGCAACCGGATATAGAGGGCATTGCTTCTGTTGTAATCAATTAATCCCTTGAACCCCAAGTTTAGGTAGTTTTAGAATTTTGTCCCCAATATGTAATGGAAGGGGCTCAGAAGTTCACAGTCTGCAGAAGTCCACAAAAAGCAGTTTTTGTTTCTTTTTTTTTTTCCTCTGTTCTGGGCAAGTTAACTTTTTAAGGACACCTAGGAGAGGGAGAGCTTTTTTCTTCTCTTTTTTGTTTTCTCCCTGCCAGCTGTTACCATGGGGTCCAGTTGGTAACTTCTTTATCTTACAAATGTAGCCATCCCTGTGAAGCCCCAGCTCAAGGCCAGAGGCCTTGTTCACATATTTTGTGAAAAATTAGTAAGGGGCTGTCTAGCTTAGGAGTGCTGATTTTTCCAGCCAGTTGCCAAGTAGAACAGGCAACATGAAAAGAGGAAGTTTGTCTACATTGAACTCTTTTATAGGGACTCTTTTGCTGAAAGTCCTAAAGTCAGCCTTGGTGAAGAATTTTGGAGAAGGTCAGTTAAGACTTTTTTGTGGGCCTTTTACAGAGGGGAAAGATGGGGAAGGCGGGGGGGAGAGCAGCTACATGGATCTGTGTATGAGAAAGGAGAGATGTAAAAGAATAATGAGAAAGGGGTTTGGGATTTTCCTAGCAACAAAATCGTGAGCAGTAGAACAGGTAGAGCAGAGGGGAAGACGGGAGTGAGTATCCCAAAAAGTCTCTGAGGGACTTTAAATTCTTAGTAACCTGTTTTCAGTGATGACAAAGCTACTTTAAAAGCCATTTTTATTACATCTTGGATAGGGTTCTGAGGGCTCTCCTCAGCTGGTTTGAGCTTTGGTATAGCTGGTAAGAGGACCTGGTGGGACCCGGTGCGGGCACTGACAGAAGAAGAGAGGAGTGAGTTGGTGGAGGGGTGCCTCACTACCTGCTACCTCAGCAAGGGGGCAATTGTCTGAGAACTGAGGTTTGGGTTTTGATCTAGAAATTGGAGGGGAGAAATCAGGTTGCTGAGGTGGGAGTGACAGCAGAGATTCTGGAGCAGAAGGCAGAGGGTGAGGATCTATTGGAGAAGCATAGTTCAGGATGTGAGAGAAGGAGGGAATTGGCCTGCCCATAGGGGAATCTCCTTTCACCCTTTTGAGCACTTGCAGAAGTTAAAAAGGTCACACAGAATTTGAGGATCTAGAGACCCATCTGGGTGCCATCAGTTTTGATTGTCTAATTGGTAATATGGTCAATGCTGTGTACTGAATTTGATGAGGAGTTTGGATTCCACCAGGCAGCCCCTGTATGCTCACATCCCCATGACTTACAGAAGAAGTCGGCTTTTGCCCCACACAGCCATGGCTGTTTGTGGTTTTGATAGTCCGCCGGGAAAACATAGTAATCTAGGCTAGCCAACCTGCATCTGGCTCGTGTGTCCCTACATCCATAATGTTTGTTTCCATTATCTATGGTACAGAAGGCATTTAACGGAATTTTAGTGGGATCCTCTTCTTCAGGGATATCCCAATAGGAACGACCTATAACCAGCTGACAAATATCTGGGTGGAGAGATGGCCACCAGGTCCCTAAGGGGGCTGTATGCGAGATAGATCATACTTCTTGTCTAGTAGGATTTGTGATTAGCCATCGCTGCTGTACGGGCTGATGAGCATTAGGACTACTTGTGGCCAAGGGGAGAATCTATAGCCTTATCCACCTGGTGAATACACCATTTGAAAGGGTTACCACTCTTTTCCAGTATCCAGCCAGAGTCTGGAGAGGGCGCAGGCTTGAGATGAGAGGCATGGATCCAGCAAGTGATTCCGTCTACATATACCACTGTAGGTGTTATAAGTAGCACCTGGTATGGTCCTTTTCAGCCGGGTTCCAGGGATGACACCTGATGTCGTCTTATGTAGACGAAGTCTCTTACTTGATATCCATGTGGAGTCCCCTCGTCCCCAGGGTGGTAGGCAGTGGCCAGCTGTTTCCGCAGGTATCGCTGAGTTCTTTCAAGAGCTTTTAGTCTGTCAAGCAAGTATTTCTTGCATGAAACAGTGCATAAGGCAGGAACATACTCTAATCTTTTATGCCGGTCTCTAAGCTTAATTTCGTTTAGGTCTCTTTAATGGTTCTATTTATTTTTTTTTTTTCTGTCCTGAGCTCTGGGGTCTATATGCACAATGTAACTTCCAATTAATCCCCAGGGTCCTGGCTAAGCTCTGACTCACCTGGGCCATGAACACCGTTCAATTAACAGACCCTATTACCTTAGGCAGGCCGTGTCTTAGAAAAATATCTTTCAGGATGTACTTGACCACCGTTTCAGCGGTTGCTTTTTTTTTTTTTCTTTTTTTTTGTGAGAAAGGATTCAACCCATCCTGAAATTGTATTTACAAAGACTAAGAGATATTTAAGTCCATACCTTGCTGGCTTAATTTCAGTGAAGTCCACTTTCCAGAATTGTCCTGGTCTGGTTCCTCGTAGGTGCTTTCCTGCAGGAAGCTTGGAAGTGTAAGCATTAACCAATTGACAGAACCGACAGGCTTTTGTGAGTTATTTCCTTTCACTGTGAGTGAGTTAGTCGAAATCTCTGTTCCTGATCCTTCAGGAATGCCTGCAGTTTCTTTGAACCAAGGTGAGTAAGTTGATGTACATTTTTAATGTAGTGTAGTGCTTTCTGAAATTGCAGGCTGGGCTCAGTGAAGTTGAGGAGTTCAGTGTCAGTGTTTTAAATGTTATAAAAAGCTTGCTGGTGCTAAAGGGTCCATTGGAATTGGGCATCCTCATTTAACAGAGGGTATAAAGGAGCCGCAAAGAACACAAACCCAGGTATCCATAACCTGCAAAAGCCAGCAGTCCCAAGAAACTCTCTGTGTTGTCCCCTGCTAGATGGCAGTGGTATCTGCACAACAGTTTGTTTTCTGGGCTCAGTGAGCCATCATTTACCGCCCCTAATGGAATACCCCAGGAAGATTACTTCTTGCTGGCAAATTTGGGCCTTTTTGGCCGAAGCTCTATACCCGAGTTCAGCAATTTCTGATAATTTTGCTTGGGTCCCAGACTCACAGTTTTACTTGGTGTTGGCAGCCAGTAGCAGGACATCCACATATTGAAGCAGAGTGACTTTGGGGTGCGTAGTTCTGAAGTTGTTGAGATTTCTGTGGAGGGCTGAATCAAAGAGAGTGGGGGAATTTTTGAACCCCTGTGGGTGTTTAGTCCAAGTTAGTTGACCAGACGTTCCAGTTTCTGGGTCTACCCAGTCGAAAGCAAACAGAAACTGACTATCTTTATGCAGAGTCAAGCAAAAGAAAGCATCTTTTAATTCCAGAAGAGTATACCATTTTCACTCAGCTACAGCAAACGGTTTATTGGGGGTCCAGCATGCTGGGGCTAAGAGCTCACATGAAAAGAGTAGAGAGCCCTGAGAACAGCTTAAAGAGAGCTTATATACTTTTCTTGGAGAGGGCATGGAAGGAAATTTTTGATGGGTCAGGGCGAGTGGGTGGTTTGCATGCAACCAGGTGAGGGAGTACATTCTGCAGTTTGGCAGTTGGGGACAGCACATTCTGGGAACAAAATTAGCAAACAGTTCTCAAGATTTCAACAGTGTTTTGTTAAGCATACAGAAAAACAGGAAGTGACAAGTACCTATTGTATTAACCTTTCACCAAAGGAAAATGCAAAGTGAGCATGGAATACTAAAATCAACCATGTCCAGATTGCCTAATGCTCTGAAATGTCAATCCTATTGGTGTCTACATATTTGTTTCTTCCTAAGATTATACATTCAACTTCAACCATGTTGAAAATGTCTAATCCTATCACTCACCTTATACTTTGCCTGATTTTCTAATGTCTCTATTGATATCTTTTTCCTACATATTTTCTCCAGTTCATCATTGTGAATGACTTTTCACATGTGCTAATATTTACATTCACTCTCTAAACGAAACAATATTGCTAATGAACTTTTGGTCCGATTCCTATACTCACCCTTTTTACTAAACCTACCGACTATCTTTCTAATCCTACGGACTATTCATTTTTAACTGGATGTTCTCTTCTACATTCAATCATCCAAGGTACAAGGTCCTATGCCATTGCATATCGATTTATCTGAGACATCTGTGCAGAACATAATTCAAAGCTAAGTATCCCACTAAAGGGCCCAATGCCCTTCAGGGCTTCAAATCGTACCTAGATTTTCTGGTTTCATACTTATATTTCACCGATATATTCTTGTGAATATTGCAGGTTCCCAATACCATTATTCATTCCGCAGAATGATGCCTAACCCAAATAGAATATGTTATTAACCCTAACCATACACTGTTCTCTCAATCTAACTTTACAGAAGAGCATAGACAGAGTTGGTCTTACAATACAGGCATGTAGGTGATCTTCCAATTGCTGAGAACCTCAAAGGTTGATGCAGAAATGATCCCAGGAGAAGATGTAGGCAGATATAAAGGACCTGAGAGAGCAAAAGTCATCTTCCATTGCAAACAACCTGGTCAGGATGAAACGATGTGTCTGAATCAGCCTCTCTCTTCTTAATATAAAGAAGATGGACCAAACCAGCCCTGTGTGGAGAGCTTCTCCTCGGTCCCTATGGTTTATATACCATTCTAACTTGTGAAAGTGCCACAGGAAGTAGGGGCAGCCACTATCTCAAGGAACCCTTGGAAGCCACTGTTAGGACAAAGTGGTTGCCAAGGCAGTGACCTCATTCCGTTCCTGAAGGAATTGACCTAAGTCACATCTTTGGTGATGGAACTCCCTGAACTTGTTATCCAGGAAGCCAGGCACACAGAGCCAGTCCCAGTCCCAGTCCCAGTTGGCTCACTTGTTTGGATTTACCAAGGACAGAGTCTGTCTTTTTTGATACCTAATGATTTGAGGATGGCCAAATGCAAGTAGAGCTCTGAAGACGGGCCTTTCCAGAGAAAGCAGGTAGTGGTCAGCCCAGGCTCCTGACAACTTCACAGAGTTGGACAAGGAGACCGGATCTGAGACAGGACAGGCCATTTCGGGGGAACATAGTATGGTCCACCAGTCAGAGGACACTCTGGAAAGTCACAGACTCACTTGGGGGAAGGAGGGGCCTTTGTGAATGTGGGTGTGAGTTTGTGGATTTGTCTCATGTTCTCAGAATAGGTAGGAAAGTCAGTATGTTTGGTTAGGAGTGGACTGTTTCTAGAAAGTCGTTTGACAAGGTGAGTGTTTCTATGTCTGTGTATCTCACTGTGTCCGTGTTTGAAAACATTAGAAATAAGAATTCATCAATGGATGTGTCCTGTCTAGTAGAAAGCTTCCCAGCATTCATCCTGCCCATTTTAGGAATGGATTGCAGGTTTCATTATTGATGGGCAACACCTACTATCTTCCCAAGATCCTGTTTTCTTCCTGAATTCTGGCCACTCTCCAGAATAGGCTCATGGTTTTGTGTCCAAGATATGTACGACCTCCAAGCTCTGTGACATGGCCATGTACTGGATAGCTGAAGGGAATGCGAGCATCTCAGAAAACTCAGATATCAGTGTGACCAGGAAAGTCTCAGTGGAGAAACCCTGCTTTGGGCCTTTTGCTAACCTATTTGCCTGTTGCCATGAATATCAGGAAGGTCTTTGCCTCAGGCCAGCCCTTTGTGAATCCTGAAGAAAACTGTTTTCAAAAGGTAATGAATGGGCATCACCTGTGGCTCTTTGCTTAAATGCTTTGTAAAGGGATGTGTCTGAATCTGCCTCTTTGCCCTGTGTGAGGTAGTGGCTTAGATTCTCAGCACCAGTTGGATCTAAAGAAAAATCCAATGTGTGCATCCAAAACCAAAATGCAAAAAAGATCAGTCATGGTGTATGAAGTCTCTCACCTTCCTCTTTTAGGTTCCTGACCTCCATCAAGTGAGAATAGGGATCCTTTGGGACAAATGAGTTCTTTCAAGCCCTGCAGAGATGATTGGGTTTTCTCATGACTCCAAATCACATGAAGAAACTATACCTGACAGTCAGTAGGCCTCAAATTGGAGAAGCAGAGCAGTATTAATGGCAGACTTATGTGATCAATCCTGGTTCACAGAAAGGGTGTCCAGGCTACCCTGTGGTTAGGCAAATGAAGGGAAAGAGACCTTATTTTGGAAACTCTCTTAGGCTGTGACATTCATGGAAACATCCAGCGAGAGGTTATGATGAATGTATATATGGAAGAAGATGAGGGCCTTGGGGGAGTGTTTTGGTTTTAATTGTGGTCATTTGTGTGGAGTTTGGAAGAGATGACTGGGTCCACCTGGGCTTGAACTCTGATGTGATTCCCCTCAGAGACTGAGTTCTGTAACTGACCTCAGAAAAGTAATTGCTTTGGAATGGGATATGTCTTAATCAGCCTCTTGGCCCTGTGTGAGGCTGTGGCTTTGATTACCAGCACCGTAAGGATCTAAAAAAAGATCCCATGTCTGCTTCCAAAACCAAAATGACCAAAATTGCAGTCATTGTTGATGAAGTCTCTCGCCTTCCTTTGTAAGGTTCTGAAAGAATAAAAGAAATTGAATTTGAAACGTAAAGAACCAGGTTCTGTAAAGTATCCAGGCTGCACTCAGAGCCTGAAATTCCTGTGGCAGTTAAGACAATTCCTGGAACTGCCCTTTAGATGTGTGTTGAAATCTTCCCTGACCACCTAGTTACTTAACAACCTCTTCTCAAAAACCGTGCAGCTCAGCACATACACATCTCAGGGCTTCAACCAATCATTTTAAATGTATACCCCTTCTCAGGGCTAACCAATAACACCCTGCCTGAACTATTCCCACCAATGAATGTGCAAATCATGTTTTAGAGTTGTTATTTGATTTTCCCACGATATACGGTGATTTGCTAAAGGAAGCTATGATGTATGTTAAGTCCCTGCCCTCTCTAAAGAATGTATATAAAATCTGCTCATGTTGTTCTCGGGGCTCTTTGTTCCTTGCTCCTCTGAAGTGAGCTCTGAGTCCCAGCATGCTGGACCCCCAATAAACCCTTTGCTGTTTCATGAGAAATTCTCTTGGTGGTCTTTTCCTCCGACGTTCGGCCCACCTTTTCATCTGGAGGCCCTAGCTGAGAAATCCAGCAGTGACGAAAAAAAGACCCCAACGGACTCCTTTCAGAGTAAGTAAGGTGCCTCTTTCTGGTTTCAGGTTTCAGGTTAGGGCTTGGCAAAATGGCTGTCGGTGAAGAACATTAGCTCTCTGCGACGGTGGCTGACAGATGTGTCACAGAGCCACAGGCCACGTCCCTGGGGGACACTCCAGAGGACTCGGGAAATAGAGGATTAGTAGCTTCCTCAACTTGGTTATTTTTTGCTTCACGATTCGGTTTTCCAGCCCATCAGGTTTTGCTGGCTACTCAGTTTTGTTCATTGTCAGGAACTCATGTTGAGTTTACTGTCTGTCTTTATTGTCTAACCCATCATGTTTTGCCAGTTACTCAGTTCTAATCTTTGTCTTGGACTCATGTTAAACGTTTACTGTTTGTCTTTGTCTGTGTTATGTTTGTGTATTCACTGTCCCTGTTTGAGTAACTCCCATTATGGGACATTATGGGACAAAGCACTTCCATGCCTCTGTCCCTTAACCTTGATCATTGGACTGATGTCCGCTCAAGTACCAAGAATCTTTCTTTTTCAGTAAAATGCCGGACCTGGCAGACTCTCTGTGCTTCAGAATGGCCCATCCTAGGAGTCGGATGGCCCCCAGAAGAATCCTTCCACTTCCCTCTAATCCGAAAAGTCAGAGATATTGTCTTTCACCGGGGCCACGTGGCCACCCAGATCAACAGCCATATACCCCTTGCCCCACGATCCTATCATTCCAACATTCTGCTCCTCCCCCTCTTCCCTCCATTCTGAGTCACAAGACTGGACACTCCTCTCTCTCCTTATCCTCTACCCTCGCTCCCCAACCCACAACATGTTCCAGATGATCCTCCCGCCGCTGACTCAGCCTCTCCGCCGCTAGAGGCAATTGGGCCAGACCCAAGCCCTCCAGGGGACTTCCCCGCAGCAGCAGCAGCCCCTGCTCCCCTGAAGGAAGCTGGGCCACCTAAAAAAACCCGCAGGAGATGGATAATAGAAAACTCGGAAGCCCCTGTGATGCTCCCTCTTCATCCCTACGGGCCCATGAACCGACCCAACTGGGACCCCAACACCTTTAAATGTAGGTAGCATCTGTCCACTTATCGCCGTTCTCTAATAGTGGGTCTCTGAGCGGCCGCCAGAGGGCCGACTAATTTGTCCAAGGTAAGAGAGATTATCCAAGGGCCTAATGAGTCTCCTTCTATGTTTCTGGAGAGAATTATGGAAGCCTATAGGAAATATACTCCTTTTGATCCTCAGGCAGAAGACCAAAAGGCATCTGTTGCAATGGCCTTTATCGAGCAGACTGCCCTAGATATTAAGAGAAAGTTACAACGTCTAGATGGATTATAAGATATGACCTTAAGAGATTTAGTCAGAGAAGCTGAGAAAGCATATTATAAGAGAGAAACTGAGGAGGAAAGGGAATAGAGGAGAGAGAGAAGGAAAGGGAACAAAGGAAGGAGGAAAGAAGCAAATGGCAGAGTAAAGCATTGCCTAAGGTTCGAGTCACAGCAGCAAATAGGCCAGAAGTTAAAAAGCAGGGATACATAAAGGGTTAACTGGGCCCACGCCAAAGGCTGCCCCTGTCCTCAAATCAATGTGCCCACTGTAATAAAAAAGAACACTGGGCCAAAGAGTGCCCCCAAAAGAAGCAGCCACGCCAGCCCGCCGTGCTGACTCTAGAAGAGGACTAGAAAATTCGGGGCTCAGATCCCCTTCCCCAGCTCATAGTAACATTTGAAGTTGAGGGGAACACAGTGAACTTTGAAGTGATTACAGGAGCAGTATACTCAGCCCTTAAGACTTCACTGGCCCCCCTATCAATTAAATGGTCCCTAGTTCAAGGGGCTAATGGCAGTAGATATCGGGCTTGGACAACTAAGATGAACATGGACCTCGGAAAGGGAAAAGTCCACCACTGTTTCCTAGTAATTCCAGAATTTCCGGCCCCATTGATGGGCAGGAATCTGCTTACCAAACTCCGGACTAGAATAACCTTTAAACCTAATGGTCCCCAAGTGGAGGTTCTATAGCGTTCAGTATAAACTCCCATAGTCACATCTTTGACTATGTCCGTAGAAGATGAACATCAACTCTTTGCGCCCCATAGGACTAATCAAACAGGCAAACTACCCCATAAATGGATAAAAGATTATCCTAATGCCTGGGCAGAAACTGCTGGGTTAGGTCTAGCCATCAACAACCTCCAATAGTAGTAGAATTAAAAGCCTCTTCGTCTCCAATTAGTGTTAAACAATATCCTCTAAGCAAAGAAGCTAAGGATGGGATAAGGCCCCATATTCATAAATACCTGGCTCTTGGGGTCCTAAGGCCCTGTCAATCAGCCTGGAACACCCCCCGGTACCAGTAAGAAAGCCAGGAACTGGGGACTACCGTCCTGTTCAAGACCTAAGAGAGATCAACAACAGAGTGCAGGACATTCACCCCACAGTACCCAATCCATATAATTTGCTTAGCACTCTGAATCCGTAGCGGAAATGGTACACTGTGCTGGACTTAAAAGATGCTTACTTCTGCTCACCTCTACATAAGTACTGTCAGTTGCTGTTAGCTTTAGAGTGGATAGACCCAGAACCTGGAACATCTGGCCAACTAACCTGGACTAGACTCCCACAGGGGTTCAAAAAATCCCCCACTCTCTTTGATGAAGCCCTCCACAGAGACATGAATGACTTCAAAACTGCACACCCCGAAGTCACCCTACTCCAATAGTGGATGATCTTCTACTGGCAGCCGACACCAAGGAGACCTATGAGTCTGGGACCCAAGCACTATTATTCGAGCTTGCTCGGCTTGGATATAAGGCTTCTGCCAAAAGGCCCAAATTTGTCAGCAAGAAGAAATCTTCCTGGGTTATTCTCTCAGGGGTGGCAAACGATGGCTCCCTGAGCCCAGAAAAAAAACTGTTGTGCAGATACTGCCCCAATCTAATAAGAGAAAACTCAGAGAGTTTCTTGGGACTGCCAGCTTTTGCAGGTTATGGACTCCTGGGTTAACATCTTTGGCTGCCCCTTTATACCCGCTGATAAAGGGGGATGCCCACTTCCAATGGACCCCTGAGCACCAACAAGCTTTTGATAATGTCAAAAAAAGATGCTGCTATCTGCTCCGACCTTAGCACTCCCAGATGTAGAAAACCCTTCACTCTCTACATCGAGGAAAAGAAAGGAATAGCACGGGGAGTGCTCACTCAGTCTTTTGGACCTTGGAAAAAGCCGGTAGCGTATTTATCCAAAAAACTGGACCCAGTGGCTAGCGGGTGGCCCCATTGCTTAAGTGCTATAGCAGCGGCAGCCCTTCTAATAAAAGATGCTCATTAATTAACGTTGGGACAGAAGCTAACCATTATATCCCCCCATGCCCTGGAGAGCTTGATCTGTTAGCCTCCAGAGAGGTGGCTATCAAACTCCAGAATAAACCACTACCAGAGCCTCTTGCTTGACAAAGACAGAATAACGCTGGGACCCCCTGCTCCACTCAACCCAGCTACACTGCTGCCAGAAGAATCATCAGGACCCGTCACTCATGAGTGTCAACACATACTGGCAAGGAAACCAGTATACAACAAGACTTGAAGGATCAGCCACTGCCTCGCCCTGAAGTTGTATGGTTTACGAATGGCAGCAGCTTCCTCCAAGATGGTAAGCAGCGGGCTGGAGCAGCAGCAGTTAGCAAAACTAATTTCATCTGATACTCTGGTCTCCCAGAAGGGACATCAGTCCAAAAAGCAGAACTGATTGCCCTTATGAAAGCATTGGAACTAGCAACAGGCAAAAGGGCCACCATATAAACTGTTAGCCACTATGCATTTGCCACTGTTCATATGCACGGGACTATTTACCAACAATGGGGGCTATTAACGTCTGCCGGGAAAGAAATAAAGAATAAAGATGAGATCCTCCACCTTCGCTCAGCAGTGCAGGGCCATAAGGAACTAGCTATAGTGCACTGTCCAGGGCACCAGAAGAGAAACAATCCCGTGGCAGTTGGAAACAGAAGGGCAGATGAGGAAGCTTAATTGGCAGCCCTAAACGGAGTGACTCTGTTAACTTTTTTCACACCGGAAGGAACAAAAATCAGGAGACTTGGCCGCCCCGGAACATTCAGGCAACTTATCATCTGAGGAGACAGATAGAGAACTCTGGGACCCTACAGAGCCAAGTTTACAATTTCAAAAAGCCCACGTTTATGTCAAAGATGTACACCAGCTCAACCACTTAGGCTCAAAGAAGTTATAAGCACTCTTAAAGGACCGAATAAAGGACTTATTATTGACTGACTCACAGAGGAAAAAAATAGCTGAGCTGGTGACTAGAGCTTTTCAAGTCTTCCAATTAGTTAATACTTTCCCATCCAAGAGTCCTGCAGGGATGCGCATACGAGGAACCAGACCAGGACAATTCTGGGAAGTGGACTTTACTCAAATTAAGCCAGCAAGGTATGGACTTAAATATCTCCTAGTCTTTGTAGATACTTTTTCAGGATGGGTCGAAGCCTTCCCCATGAAGAAAGAAACAGCTCAGATGGTGGTCAAAAAGATCCTAGAAGACAGTTTTCCAAGGTTCGGCCTGCCTAAGGTAATAGGGTCTGATAACGGACCGGCATCCATGGCCAAGGTAAGTCAGGGATTTTCCAGGACCCTGGGGATTAATTGGAAGTTATATTGTGCTTATAGACCCCAGAGCTCAGGACATATAGAAACAATGAATAGAACCATCAAAGAGACTTAACGAAATTAATCTTGGAGACCGGCATAGAAAATTGGACTATGCTCCTCCCTCATGCACTTTTTCGTGCAAGAAATACCCCTCCGCCTCTTTGTGTAACCTCACCCCTTATGAAATTCTCTACGGTGCCCCTCCTCCATTAAGGGACCTAACCCCAACTCTGAGATTAATGATTCCTTCAACACCCCCTTGCTAGACAGACTTAAAGCCCTTGAACAAACCCAGCACCCAGCGATACCTGTGAAAACAGTTGGCCACTGCTTATCATGCTGGAGATGAGGGAACTCCACATTGATATCAAGTGGGAGACTTCGTCTACATGAGACAGTGTCAGGTGTCATCCCTGGAACCCTGCTGGAAAGGACCATACCAGGTGCTGCTTATAACACCTACAGTGGTGAAAGTGGATGGGATCACTTCCTGGATCCATACCTCCCATCTCAATCCTGCGCCCTCTCCAGACTCTGGCTGGAAACTGGAACAGACTGGTAACCCTCTCAAGTTGCATGTCCGTGGTGTGGGTAGGGCTATGGGTTCTTCCCCTGACCACCAGCAGTCCTAATCCCCATCAGCCTGTTCAGCAACAATGGCAAGTTTTATAAATCCTACTGGGCAAGTAGTGTGGTATATTTCACATACAGCCCCCTTATGGACTTGGTGGCCATCTCTCCACCCGGATATTTGTCAGCTTGCCATAGGCCTCTCTGACTGGGATCTCCCTGACATAGTGGACCCCACACAGATGCCACTCAAACCCAAACCAGGGCAACATAGACCAACTTACCCCATGAATTATTGATGTCATCTCCCCAAGCTCAGGTGTAAACTAGCCAGTCTTGTGTATTAAGTGTGCCCAGCTGATTTCTGAAGTCACAAACAGGCCCAAACCTGTGGAGGACCCAGTGACTTTTATTGTAGATCCTGGGGTTGTGAACACACGGGACCTACATTGTGAAACGCAAACTCCCCAGACAGTATGATTTGGGTAGGATGAAATGACATCTGGATTGATCCCAATAAATGTGCCGCTATCCAAGTGGTGTCAAAAACTTGCTGTGGAAAAAATAGTCTATGTTACCCCCTCAATATAACTTTCACTTCCAAAGGAAGGGGCTACCTCAGAACAACATGGCCTATGGGAAATACTTGGGGAATGCGAATCTATATTAATGGCCCTCGTTATGACTTTGGTCTCTGGTTCACCATCCGGCTTAAAAAGGAAGAAAATCCCACAGCAATAGGGCCCAATCCCCTCAAGTCAGGAATTAAGCCTCCTCAACCTCCCATGCCTAGATCTACCAAAACCCCTCTACCATCTCATACTTCGCAGTTTCCATCTTTGCCTACTTCCCCAGTCCAGAGTACAGCTGACTCCTCCCCCTGGGAACTAATTAAAGGAACCTTTATGGTACTGAACTCCACACAGTCAGAACTCCTTGCATTTCAGCCCAGGTATTTGACAGCTCTGTACATTATTGTGTAATGGTGCAGATACTCCCCAGGGTGCTCTATCATGATGCAGAAACCTTTGAAGGTCTACTAGGAGGACAACCAACCCGATTTTGCCGGGAGCCAGTGTCCCTTACTCTAGCCATCCTATTGGGGCTAGGAGCTGCTGCAGGAGTGGGTACAGGAACAGCTGATATGATCCATGGGTCACCACAAATGGCCTGATTAGAAACAGCAATAAATCAAGACTTGAAGACGTTAGAGACCTCCATCACACTTTTTCAGGAATCCTTAACCTCTGTCTCTAAAGTTGTTTTACAGAACAGTCGAGGATTCGACCTCCATTTCATGAGGGAGGGGGGCCTCTGTGCTGTACTGAGAGAAAAATGCTGTTTTTATGCTGACCATACTGGAGTTGTAAAATAATCCATGAGTAA
This sequence comes from Callospermophilus lateralis, assembly GCF_048772815.1. Classification (NCBI taxonomy): domain Eukaryota; kingdom Metazoa; phylum Chordata; class Mammalia; order Rodentia; family Sciuridae; genus Callospermophilus; species Callospermophilus lateralis. The sequence goes on along the minus strand of NW_027512972.1, from coordinate 125,988 downwards.
ATTGAGAAAATTCCTTGTAGAGCACCATAGAGAAAGGGAGATTCAACAAGTGTGGTTTGAGTCATGATATACCCAGTCCCCCTGGTTAACTACACTCCTATCAGCCTTAGCTGGACCCCTGATCATGCTTATGGTGTTGATAACTGTGGGACCTCGTTTGCTTAACTACATAGTTTTCTTTCTCCAGGCTCAGATTGGGCAGGTAAAACTCATGGTAATCAGACAGAAATACACTTCACTGGCAGAAATAGAATGTGAGACCCCACAATAATTATGATTCATTACTTTTAAGATTAAAAGTAGGCAGAAAAAGGAGTGAGAAATGAAAGAATTAATGAAATTGAAATTGAAACGTAAAGAAACAGGTTTTGTAAAGTTTACAAGCTGTGCTCAGAACCTGAAATTCCTGTGTCAGTGAAGACAATTCCCGGAACTGCCCGTTAGATGTGTTGAAATCTTCCCTGACCACCTAGTTACTTAACAACCCCTTCCCAGAAACCGTGCATGTCAGCACGTATACATCTCAGGGCTTCAACCAATCAGTTTAAATGTATACCCCTTCTCAGGGCTGACCAATCACCCCCTGCCTGAACTGTTCCCGCACATGAATGTGCTAATCATGTTTTACAGTTGTTATTTGATTTTCCCACAGTATATGATTGTCGCGACCCCTTGCCCGCAAGGAAGACGCAACTCAGAAATCTTCTTTCAGCAGTTTATTCAGGCCTTGATTAAAGTATCTTCTAGAGACCCCCCTCCTCCCGAGCGCCCAAGCACAGTCTAATAAAGCCTCCCACGTACCAATCTTAAGCCACCACGTGGATCTTTCTCATAGGGTAGCAAGGGATAGCGTGCCAACTCTCCATAAAAGGAGTTGCCTACTACAGGCCACAGTGGAAGCCGGCGCCATCTTCTAATGGCGGCCACAATCTACAACAATGGCTTACCACAGTTCCCCCTTCTATTTTATAAAACAATGCAGGCGAAAGTAGAGGTCCTATCCCACTGTGCAGAAGCGGCTGCAATGTATGGTTCAGTCCTAAGGAGGCGCCTTCCCCAGACCTGACCCCATATCAGCCGACGCCTTTTTTCGTAGGGCGGGGGTGTGGACGTCAAACCCGCATGCAATAGGACATGCTTTCCTTGAGGTCCGTTGAGGGATCACTCAAGTGCAGTGCTTTGCCTCGCATCCTGCATCTTGACGACGGCAAGAAGTAGGGCAACACAGGTAGCCTGGTAACAATAACAAATTTTTAGTTGGCAACACAATCCCTAAGCCCCAGAGGAAAGTAAAGAGTCTGTAGCCGAGAAGAAAGACCAGTCCTAAAACCCATCTGCGTGCAATGGTAACAAGACCTGCAGAGTGCAAGGGCTATTCAGTACTGGGGGAGAATAAGAAAGAGGACATGCCAATCCCAGTGCACTGTGAAATTAACTTGGGGTGCAATGGCCATGCCCAGAAAATCACTGTTTAAGATGCACAAGCCAGATTTGCGGAGACATGCCATTTTCCAAGGCCGCAAGAGCCTATACAATCATAGCCTTCTCCTGTGTATGGCGAGTTTTAAGGCGACAGAGAAGCCACAAACAAAGTATAATACCGAAGCAACACATTGCCCCCAAAATGCCCACTCCCACCCACTCCTTAAAGAAGGAAAAGGCAGAAGATAGCCAACTGGTGAATTGACCCAAAGTCACTGGTTCGACACGGGTACTATTCAAAACAGCAATTTGAGTTAGTTGAGATTGGAGTAAGTTTTCTGCTTCCATGGACCAGATTCCGGATAAATATTTCCCGATGATGTGGGAGGCATTCCTGGAATCATTGAATCTGACAGAGGTTATACATAAATGTGGACGTTGATCAACACAACCTAAATATACTAGATCAGACAATTTCTCAACCTGATCTTGAAGCAGATTTATCCTTTGATTAGCAGCCAGAATCCCAGATAAAATGTGTTGATTAATTCTACTTTGAGATTTACGTATGGTGGATGTTTGTTGAATAACCTCATTAAGAATGGCAGCAGTTTGTACTTGGCTGGCCATGGCTACTCCAGCTGTAACTGCTGCAGCAGCAGATACCGCCACAGCTGTCACTATAACTGCCATAATACCAAAATCTTTACGGGCTTTAATCAGTTCAACAATAGGAAAAGATTCCGGATCCACAGTAACTGGGATCGGGACAAAGGTTGGAATTTTCATAATCACTGCCACAGTCCAAGAGCCATTCCAACACTCAGTTAAATAACAGGTAACATTAGAACAATTAAGCATCCCCTGTGATGTATCATTAGCCAAAAGAAACAGGAACGGAGATTGGAGACAGACTGCTGCAGAGGATAACGTAGCATTACTTAATTGTGAGTTATGTGAAATATTTCCAAGTCTCCTACCTCGATCCGAGTCTTGGATACTACCAGAAACATTAAACAACCAGCTTTTGACTCCTCGTAATTGAGCCAAAGTGGAGATATCAGCTGTGGCTCCCTTTTCATTGGAAATTAACCATTGAAACCAAGACCAACCTGTTCCTATAGAGGAATTACAGTTGGAAGAATTATATAAGTATCTTTTATGAGAGGGGGAAAGAGAGAAACCCTTAGAGACCTGATGTTTCTCCCAAGAGTGATCTTGACAAGGCGACAATGTTCGGGGGGGTATCCTGTTTGTTGATTAGCAAACTTGCCTTGTCCCAAAAGCATATCCTTATCCTAGGCAGGGCGTCTCGCTGCATGATTTTGAGCAGCTTGCTCTACTGCACCCTCTAGCATAAATGCTCCCCAAGCCAAAATTTCCCTGGGGAGACACAAGCGCAGACTAGATTAGCCCAATCTGAAGGAGTCATACAAAATCTAGCAAGTCCCTCCACCTGAGTAAGGGTGAAAGCGGCATCCACGCCATAAGTGCGGACAGATTCCGCCAAGGTTTTAATTATCTTAAAGTCTAAAGGCTCATGATATCTTCCCCTGTTATTGTCCTGAAATACAGGGTATGCAAGTCCCATATCTGTATTAATTGTCCTCCAAACTTGCGCATGATAAGATCTCCCGGAATTTTGGCTCCCCCCCACATATGGGGGTGGGGCAACTGGCACCATATCTTTTTCGAGATATTCTACCTCCTCCTCCTCAGAGTGTTGTTGACCAATATTGGATCCCGTCCCCTTTTTACAGTAGGCCTGCGTGCCCTGTATCCCTTGTTTCTTTTTCTTCATTTTTATCTTGCGTAGTTGTTGTAGGAATATATCAAGGTCCTCAGAACTCTCTGAGCCGCTTGTGTTCGCAGGCGTTTTTAATTCAGCCAAGTCTGGGTAGAGCCTTCTCCTATTTTTAGTTTCAGGCTCTTTTGCCTTCTCACTACTCTTACTCCCAATGCTCTCTGCCACTTCACTATGTGATCCTTCAGAGTTTTCCTCATGTAGTTGCTCAAGAACAGCTTGACCCTCACTCACAGCTTCCTGGCATTTACTATCTACTATACATCCTCTAACTAACTTACAAAGTGGTATAACACCACCCTCTAAGGTGCCTTGTTCACGAGCGAAATCTAGATCTTTCCCTAATTTGTCCCAGCTAGGTATAGTAAGGCTGCCCGAAAACGCAAACCACGGTGCAGCAATATCTGTCTTCTGTAAAAATCTCTGTAAAGTACTACGTTTCACTTCTAGTCCCTTGGAACGTAACAGGCCATGTAGGACCAGGAGAAGCGGACTTGAAGATGTGGCACCCATGACACAACAAAAGACACACAAAAAACAAAAGTGAAAGTACACAGTGCAGCTGCAATAAAATGTAACGCTCTCTCTTGCTTTACAGAGGAGCTGCCCCGCTTTGATCGCGGATCCCACTTACCTGGGACTAATCCCCGCTTTGATCGTGGATCCCACTTACCTGGGACTAACCGGTGCACCACACCTGACTACTGAAAGTTCTGGTTCCCGGGTCTCGGCACCACTTGTCGCGACCCCTTGCCCGCAGGGAAGACGCAACTCAGAAATCTTCTTTCAGCAGTTTATTCAGGCCTTGATTAAAGTATCTTCTAGTGACGCCCCTCCTCCCGAGCGCCCAAGCACAGTATAATAAAGCCTCCCACATACCAATCTTAAGCCGCCACGTGGATCTTTCTCATAGGGTAGCAAGGGATAGCGTGCCATCTCTCCATAAAAGGAGTTGTTCACTACAGGCCACAGTGGAAGCCGGCGCCATCTTCTAATGGCAGCCACAATCTACAACAATGGCTTACCACATATGTTGATTTGCTAAAGGAGGCTATGATGTATATAAAGTCCCTGCACTCTCTAAAGATTGTATATAATATCTTCTCAAGTTGTTCTCGGGGCTCTTTGTTCTTTGCTCCTCTGAAGTGAGCTTTGAGCCCCAGCATGCTGGACCCCAATAAACCATTTGCTGTGGCATGAGACAATAGGTGCTTGGGTTTTCTCATGTCTCCAAATCATATAAAGAATCTATACCTGACAGTCAGTAAGCCTCAAATTGGAGAAGCAGTGCAGTATTAGCGGCAGGGCTATTTGATCACTCCTGAATCAAAGGAAGGGTGTTCAGGCCACCCAATGCCCTTCTGGACTTCAAATATTACCTAGATTTCTGTTTTCATACTTATATTTCACCAGTATATTCTTGTAAATATCGCAGGTTCCCAATACCTTAATTCATCCCACAGAATGATTCCTAAACCAAATCGAACCTGTTATTACCCTTAAACATGCAATATTTCCTCAATCTAACTTAACAGAAGAACAAGGATATTGTTGGTCTTACAATACAGGAATATAGGGGATCTTCCACCTGCTGAGAACCTCAAAGTTCCATGCAGAAATGATCCCTGAAGAAGCTGTAGACACCTATGAAAGACCTGAGAGAGCAAAAGTCAACTTCCATGTAAAACAACCTGGTCAAAATGAAGGGATGTGTCTAAAAGCCTCTCTCTTCTTAATGTAGATTAAATCGACCAAACCAGGCCTGTGTGGAGAGCTGTTCCCGGGTGCCTATGGTTGATATACCATTCTATCTTGTGAAAGTGTCACAGGAAGTATGGGCAGCCTCCATCTCATGGAACCCTTGGAAGCAACTGTTAGGACAAAGTGGTTGCCAACGCAGTGACCTCATTCAGTTCGTGAAGGAAGTGACCTATCACACTTCCTTGGTGATGGAACTCTCTGAACTCGGGATCCAGAAAGCCAGGCACCCAGAGCCAGTCCCAGTCCTAGTTCCAGTGGTCTCACTTGTTTGGATTTACCAAGGACAGAGTCAGTCTTTCTTAGTACCTACTGAAGTGAGAATGGCCAAATGCCAGGAGAGCTCTGAAGAGGGGCCTTTTCTGAGAAAGCAGATAGTGGCTCAACCATGGCTCCTGACAACCTCGCAGAGTTGGCAAAGAAGACCAGTTCTGAGATAGGAGAGGCCATTTTGGTGGAACATAGTATGGCCCAAAAATCAGAGGAAACTCAGGATACTCACAGACATACTTGGGGGAAGGAGGTTCCATTGTGGGTGTCGGTGTGAGTTTGTGGTTTTGTCTCATGTTCTGAGAATAGGTAGGAAAGGCGGTTTGTTTGTTTGGACTGGAATGTTTCTAGAAAGTCGTTTGACAATGCGAGTGTTTCTATGTCTGTGTATCCCACTGAATCTGTTTTTGTAGACATTTGAAAAGCGAATGCATCAATGGTTGTGTCCTGTCTAGTAGAAAGCTTCCCCGCATTCATCTTGCCAAATTAAAGAATCAAGAGCTGCTTGCCTTATGGATGGGCAACACCTATTATCTTCCTAAGTTCCTCTTTTCTTCCTGAATAAAGGCCACTCTCCAGAATAGCCTCATGGTATTATTTCCAAGATATGTACCACCTCCAAGCTCTGTGACATGATCATGTACTGGATAGCTGAAGGGAATGAGAGCATCTCAGAAAACTCAGATATCAGTGCAACCACTAAAGTCTCAGTGGAGAAACACTACTTTGGACTTTTGTTCTGTTGTCCTGAATGTCAGGAAGGTGTTTGCCTCAGGCCACCCCTGTGTGAAACCTGAAGAAATCAATTTTCAAATGGAAAAGGATGGGTGTCACCTGTGGCTCTTTGATTAATTTCTTTGGAAATGGATGTGGCTGAATCAGCCTCTTTGCCCTGTGTGAGGCAGTGGCTTAGATTCTCAGCACCTGATGGATCTAAAGAAAGTTTCCAAGTGTGCATCCAAAACCAAAATGGCCAAAAGAGCAGTCATTGTGGATGAAGTCTCTCGCCTTCCTCTGTAAGCTTCCTGACCTCCATCAAGTGAGAATAGGGATCCGTTGGGTCAAACCAGTTCTTCAAAGCTCAGCAGAGGCTAGGCAATAGGTGCTTGGGTTTTCTCAGGACACCAATTCACATAAAGAATCTATACCAGACAGTCAGTTGGCCTCAAACTGGAGAAGCAGAGCAGTATTAAAGAAGGGCTATTTGATCACTCTTGGTTCACAGGAAGGGTGTCCAGGCCACCCTGACTTTAGGCAAATGAGGGGCAAGGGAGCTTATTTTGTACACTGTCTTGGGCTGCGCCCGTCATGGAAACCTCTAGCCAGAGGTTATTCAGAGTGTCTATGTTGAAGAAGATGAGGGCCATGTGGGAGTGTTTTGGTTTTAATTGTGGTCATTTGTTGGTGGTTGGAAGAGAATCCTGGGTCCACCTGGGCTGGAATTCTGGTGTGATGCCCCTTAAAGACTGAGTTCTGGAACTGACCTCAGAGAAGTATTGCCATTAATTGTGTTGGGATTTTAGGCGGCCATGCATGAGAGTCGCCATTGGAAACTGAGATCTAAGCCTGGGGTGGCTATTCACCAAGCACTGTCAATCTCAGCCAGGACATCACATGATTTTATTCTGAAAGACTTGGCAGCCATTGTTGACAGTCAAAACACACATGGACCTCACATTGTAGACCTCAATGGGCCTGGCTTCATGTGGCCTTTTGGCCACACTTTGGGAAGCCTTGCCTCTGAGAATTCTCCAGAGGTTTCCTTGAAATGTGCTTCCTAAAAATTTAATGGTTCCTGAATGAATTGAAACCCACAGTTTCTCCAACTTCATCCTTGAAAAATTTCTAGATAAATACCGTGAAATTTTTGAAATTTCCATGACCAGGTGGCACTGGAGAACCTTTGGATGTCCTGTTGCTGATCAAGAGTGTACCAGACAGTGTCTTCCTTGACTGGGTTTCATGAAAATGGTGTAGAACAGAGCTGCCAGTATGGTGGAGCCTGCTGAGTAGTGGGCCCAGAGCTGTGGTGTGCAGTTGTGTGATAAAACATCTGTGGTGGGGTCATGTGGATCTTACTTCGGCTTCCAAATGCTTGTGATTGACATGGTGCAGCCAGCAGACTTTTGTATATTAAGCCATCTTGTTAGATGGAGAGTTTTCTGGGCAATGTTCAGAATCAAGTTGCTACGGTCAAGGGGGCAAGCAATGTGGCATAGAAGCCTGATTGGTGCATTCTCCATCAGACCCTTACCCACCACACGTGACAGAACTCCCTCCAGCACTGTGTTCCCGTTGAACTCCTTGTATTTTGTGAAGCAAATACCAAACTCCCAGTGCAGCAACAAGAAACACAACAAAATTGGAGAATGACCAAATGGCTTCACAGTCTACACGGAAAGATTCTTAGACCCCAGTGGCCACAGCTTACCCACAAAGAGAGAATTCAGCACTGCTGCCTCATGTTCATTGGAAAATAAGAAACCATGTCCTCCATGTAAAATAGATCCATACACAGCTTTGATGATCTCACTACAAAGGAAGCTAAAGCTCCTGAAAACAACATATATTTCAAGTTTACAATCTCAAAGACAGTTTCCCAGATATCTTGAGGCCTGCACACTTCCATGTTTGTGGAGTGTTTACAGTCTCCATTACTTTTGGAAATTCCTCTACCACCTCCAGTGTTGTGAACTCCCGAGCATATTCCATTCCAGATATGTATTCATAGATTTTCTAACTCTTCTCCTCTAATTGTATCTTACTTGGGGCGAAGGTAATGTCAAGGCATTGTTCTGGATGAGAGTGGGAAGATTTTTTTGTAGCACATATTTGCATACACATTGGATTCATTTTCCAATTATTCATTCAAAATACTTAATCCCTCATAGTAACCCACTCCCTACTAGACTCTGACTACAAATCCTAATATGATGGGTAAAAATAGACCAAACCAAATTGAAATACAAGCAGTTCAGAGGATGCCAGGTGTACATTTGGACGTTCCTTTTGCATTATATATGGTAGGAGTTTTAAATCTAGTGAATTTTTTGTTGAAACACTTCTCCATGTGTTTTTAAAGTTAACAAATATGTGAATTCATGTCTCCATTTCTCTGTAGCCTAATCAGCACATATATTTTTATATGCACATATAGAATCCTACCTGGTACCACACGTACATTCTTGTGAGGTGGCTGACTTGGCAGATACAAATTGTAAGAAGAGATCACTCCTGTTAAACACTGTTGGAACTGAAAATTCAACCTATGCGTGAGTATCCTACCTGAACAACATTATACATAAATTCATGTTCAGTAAAATGAATATTTTTAGATCTGTGGATGATATATATTTCATGGTGAATTTCATTTGGCTTGTATATTAATTCTTTTTAATTTCTGTGTGTGTATTTTAATGTCTGTATATATATATATTATTTTTTCCAGAGTTTTCAAAATATGAAATAAATGTATCTTATTATGTACTCCCTAAATTCATTAATATTTAAGTGCGTATTTATAATCAACTTTTCATAAGATTATTCTAAGACATATTCATCCTCCTGAAATACGTATTTGTTTCCTAGTACTGAAAACTAAGTTCAGTGAATTGTGCATACATATCCTAATATTTTTACACTAATTGACCCAGGTTAATATAAATGCAAGTAGATTCCTATGGGATATGATGTGTATTTTGACGTTCATTTTTTTTCAACACTTGTACATTACTATTTCCTCAGTTTATGCACATCATAAGATATATATTTCATCCACAAGTTCAGAAATTTAAAGGCTTTTGTTTCACTTTCAATCACTTCCTGCTTCAGAACACATGTATTCCTCCAGGTTACATGACTGGTTTTTCATGAGACTTCTTTCCAAACACATTATTTTCGATTTCCACAATTACCTTTGAAGCAAAACTCTCACATTCTTCATGATAAACCATAACCCTAATATTACCATTAGATGTATAACTGGTTTGAATGAATGGATATATATCAATATAAGGTTTCCTGTATATTTTCAGATATCAACTCGAACCATTATTTAAGTTGGAACCAGTTATATTATTTATTTACATTATGGTCTATTCATGCATTATTTCTATATTCATAGACACAGTGTACACCTATTTGTATTCAAAATACTAATTTACACGTCTTCAAAATACTGTTCCTAGAAATGGTGAAAGAAATACTCATGTCACCTGATCTACATATACATTTTATCACAGTAATGTTCTGGAAACAAAAAGCAAATGTCACAGTTATGATTGTACTAAAGCCTAAATGGAAATTGAACACGGATTACTAAAATCATCCATGTCCAGGTTGCCTATTGCTCTCAAATGTCGATCCTATTGGTGACTACATATTTGTTTCTTTCTAAGATTATATATTCAACCTCAAACCTGTTGAAAATGTCTAATCCTATTACTCACCTTATACTTTGCCTGATTTCCCAATGTCTCTATTGATATATATTTTCCCCAGTTCATCATTGTGACTGCCGCTTAACATGTGCTGATATTTACATTCACTCTCTACATGAAACCCTATTGCTAAAGACCATTTTGTCCAAATCCTATACTCACTCATCTTTCTAAAACTACCGACTATCTTTCTAATCCTACCAACTATCCCTTTTTGACTGCATGTTCTCTTCGACATTCAATCATCCAAGGTACAATGTCCTATACCATTGTATATTGATTTATCTGAGACATCTGTGCAGAAATTAATTCAAAGCTAAGTATCCCAATCAAGGGCCCAATGCCCTTCTGGGCATCAAATCTTACCTAGACTTCTGTTTTCATATTTATATTTCAACTGTATATTTTGTAAATATCGCATGTTCCCATAACCATTATTCATCCTGCAGAATTATTCCTAACCCAATCGAACATGTTGTTAACCCTAACCATACACTGTTCGCTCAATCTAACTTTACAGAAGAGCAGGGAAAGAGTTGATCTTCCAATACTGGATTGTAGGGTATCTTCCATCTGATGAGAACCTCAAAGGTCCATGCAGAAATGATACGTGGAGAAGAAGAAGGCAGCTATGAAGGACCTGAGAGAGCAAAAGTCATTTTCAATGTTAAACAACCGGGTCAGGATGAAGATGTATCTGAATCAGCCTTTCTCTTCTTACATGTACAGAAGATGGACCAAACCAGGCCGTGTGAGAAGAGCTGTTCCCGGGTGCCTATTGTTGATATACCATTCTAACTTGTGAAACTGTCACAGGAAGTACGGGCAGTCTCCATCTACTGGGACCTTTAGAAGCAAATATCAGTACACACTTCCTTGGTGATGGAACACTCTGAACTTGGGATCCAGGAAGCCAGGCACCCAGAGTCAGTCCCAGTCCCAGTCCCAGTGGTCTCAAATGTTTGGATTTACCAAGGACAGAGTCAGTCTTTGTTGGTACCTACTGAAGTGAGAATGGCCAAATGCCAGGAGACCTCTGAAGAGGTAGTGGCTCAACCATGGCTCCTGACAACTTCACAGAGTTGGTGAAGAAGACCAGATCTGAGACAGAACAGGCCATTTTTGGGGAACATAGTATGGACCACCAGTCAGAGGACACTCAAGATATTCACCAACATACTTGGGGGAAGGAGGTGCGGTTGTGGGTGTTGGTGTGAGTTTGTGGTTTTGTCTCTTTTCTGAGAATAGGTAGGAAAGACTGTTTGTTTGTTTGGACTGGAATGTTTCTAGAAAGTCGTTTGACAACGTGAGTGTTTCTATGTCTGTGCATTTCACTGTATCTGTGGTTGTAGACATTTGAAAAGCGAATGCATCAATGGTTGTGTCCTGTCTAGTAGAAAGCTTGCCAGCATTCATCCTGCACAATTAAAGAATGGAGAGAGGCTTGCCTTATGGATGGGCAACACCTACTATCTTCCTAAGTTCTTGTTTTCTTCCTGAATACTGGCCACTCTCCAGAATAGCCTCATGGTTTGGTTTCCAAGATATGTACCACCTTCAAGATCTGTTACATGGCCATGTACTGGATAGCTGAAGAGAATAGAAGCATCTCAGAAAACTCACATATCAGTGTGACCATTAAAGTCTCAGTGGAAAAACACTGCATTGGGCCTTTTGCTTACCTATTGTTCTGTTGTCCTGAATGTCAGGAAGATCTTTGCCCCAGGCCACCCCTTTGTGAAGCCAGAAGAAAAGAGTTTTCAAATGGAAATGAATGGGCATCACCTGTGGCTCTTTGCTTAATTGCTTTGGAAAGAGATGTGGCTGAATAAGCCTCTTTGCCCTATGTGAGGCAGTGGCTTAGATTCTCAGCACCTGATGGATCTAAAGAAAGTTTCCCAATTTGCATGCAAAATGAAAATGGCCAAAAGAGCATTCATTGTGGATGAAGTCTCTCGCCTTCCTCTGTAAGCTTCTTGACCTCCATCAAGTGAGAATAGGGATCCTTTGTGTCAAATCAGTTCTTCAAAGCCCTACAGAGGCTAGCACATAAGGGCTTGGGTTTTCTCATGACACCAATTCACATAAAGAATCTATACCAGACAGTCAGTAGGCCTCAAATTAGAGAAGCAGAGCAGTATTAAGAGCAGGACTATTTGATCACTATTGGTTCACAGGAAGGGAGTCCAGGCCACCCTGACTTTAGGCAAATGAGGGGCAAGGGAGTTTATTTGGAAAACTGTCTTGGGCTGTGCCCCTCATGGAAACCTCCAGTCAGAGGCTATGAAGAGTGTCTATGTGGAAGAAGATGAGGGCCATTTGGGAGTGTTTTGGTTTTAATTGTGGTCATTTGTGTGGTGGTTGGAAGAGATGACTAGGTCCACGTGGCTTGAACTCTGGTGTGATTCCCCTTACAGACTGAGTTCAGGAACTGACCTCAGAGAAGTATTGCCATGAATTGTGTTGGGATTTTAGGAGACCACGCATGAGAGTTGCCTTTGGAAACTGAGATCAATGCCCAGGGTGGCTTTCCGCAGAGCATTGTCAATCTCTGCCAGGGCATCACATTATTTTATTCTGAAAGACTTGGCAGCCATTGTTGACAGTCAAAACACACATGGGCCTCACATTGTCGACCTCAATGGCCTGGCTTCATGTGTCCTTTTGGCCACTCTTTGGGAAGCCTTGCCTCTGAGAGTTCTCCAGAGTTTCCTTGAAATGTGCTTCCTCAAACATTAATGGTTTCTGAATGAATTGAAACCCACAATTTCTCCAACTTCATCCTTGAAAAATGGCTAGATAAATACAATGAAATTTTTGAAATTTTCATGACCAGGTGGCACTGGAAAACCTTTCAATGTCCTCCTACTGATGAAGTGTGTACCAGACAGTGCCTTGATTGACTGGGTTTTATGAAAATGATGTAGAACAGAGATGCCAGTATGTTGGAGCCTGCTGAGTAGTGGGCCCAGAGCTGTGGTGTGCAGGTGTGTGATAAAACATCTGTGGTCGGGCCATGTGTATCTGACATTGACTTCCAAATGGCTTGTGGCTGACATTGTGCAGCCAGGAATCACTTATATGTCTGATAACTCTCCATATAAGGCATCTTGTTATATGGAGATGTTTCAGGACAATGTTCAGAATCAGGTGCTATGGTCAAGGGGACAAGCTATGTGGGATAGAAGCCTGGTTGATGCATTCTTCTGCAGACCCTCATCTATTTCATGTGACAGAACTCTCTCCAGCACTGTGTCCCAGCTGAATTCCTTGTATTTTGTGAAGCAAATAACAAACTCCCAGTGCAGCAGCAAGAAACACCATGAAAAGTGGAGGATGACCAAATGGCTTCACAGTCCACACGGGGAGTCACTTAGCCTTCAGTGGCCACAGTTTACCTACAAAGAGTGAATTCAGCACTGCTGCCTCATGTCCTTTGGAAAATAAGAAACCATGTCCTCCACGTCACATAGATGCAGATCCAGCTTTGATGGTCTCATTAGAAAGAAAGCTAAAGCTCCTGACAACAAATATATGTCAAGTGCCCATCCTCAGAGGCAGTTTCTAAGGAAGTCTTTAGGCCGGCACAGCTGCATGTTTGATAGCGTTTACCTATTAGACCAGGATGCAAGAAAAGACCACTGACTCCAATTAAAATCAAGTTAAAGCAAGCTTATAATTTCCACTGCCCAGGTGGCCTCTCCCTACCAAAAGAGTGGGAACAAGACAGCCACCCAAATTTCCTACAGCCCAGGTTTATAACCCAGAATTTTACACTACAGGGGGGTTACAAATATCAGAACTCTGACAAGCATCACACTAATCGTAGTTTATATATATATATATATATATATATATATATATATATATATATATATATATATATATATATATATATATTTTTTTTTTTTTTTGCTGGCCCCAACATCAGAATTTATGAAAACCATTAGAACCTCAGAGAGGGTCATTGTCTGGCCAGGGAAGGCCAATATTTATGAGGTGTCAATAAAGTTTCATAGAGGGCTGTTCCTGGTCAAAGTGCCAGGCATGGGTGAGTTCAAGGCCACGGGCAGGCATTCCAAGCAGGTTCAGAATTTGGTGTAATTTATAGTTAAGCCAAAATTTTCTTTTCATGGCTTTGTGGCAAGATGGATCCAAATTTTAATAAAAGATCAGGTTGGGTATATCATTCCCCCCTTTTCTAATGTGTCCCTTTCAAATCTTTGATAGGGTAGGGGAAGAGCACTGAGGGAATTTTAATACCTCACGTAACAGTCTCCATATTTTTTGAACTCACACAAAACCAGTCTCCCTGATTTTACCTGACTTAATTAATTACTTAAAATGAAAGTCTATCTATTTTTGGCTCCATTGTTGTAAGAAGAGAGTCGTCACTCATTTTGGCTTCTTCTGAGCTGAGAGAGGGTGACATGAGGGGGCACAGCATGAGGGATATGAGTTGCCTTTTAGAAGTCAATTCGGTTTGAAGTCTGGTTGTGGTAGAACAGTTTGTAAAGTCATCTGGGGATGGGTTCTTCTATGAGAGAAACAAAAACCATGAGTACTGAATAAATGTTGCAGCAGCTGAAACATGTCACTGTATAGATGTCCCCTCATCTGTCTTCAATATCCCCAGTTATCAGGACTTTCAACTTAACTTTTAGTGTCACAGTTGTTTCACCCCATAAGATACAGTTTAATAATTTAATGTCATCTGATCTTGCAAATTCCTTTTACTAGTATGACCTCTGTGTGTAATAGAGAAACCTTTAATTCTGTTATTCAGGGATGGATAATCGTACTAGCAAACACCAAGCCTACCTGTGTAGGTTAGGAATATCTGTAGGCCTTAAACAAAAAACTTCTGCCTCTGGTACCTCCTCTTGATAGTCTCTTTTTATACTCATCAGGCATTACTGTCTGAGAATCCTTCTTTGTAGCCTCCAGTCTTACTTATTTTGGGAGGCTACCATAAAGTGTATACATTAAAATATTATTATAACTATTATTTTTTAAAATGCCCAGGAATGGCTGTATTTTGGGTTTATCTGTCTTTGCTAAGAGTTTAAGATGAAGCAGTAAAACTGACTTTTGTTTCTATCTATTGTTAACAGTCAGCTGAGATTTTATGGGAGTCATTCCTGGGGAAACTTGAGAGCAGCTTCTCAGTTCTGCTAGTGCCATTTGCGCTAGGTGAGTCCAGGTCTTGCTTGACCATGTGGCTTCTCTCGGAAGCATCAGGAATATCTCCCTTCTCTGATGACTCTCTTCTTCGTAGAAAATGCACTGATTGGCTTTCTGTTCTCCAGTGGTCTCATTAATCTTCCTGATCAGGAGGTTATGTGGCTCAGAGTTGCAAAGTTCTTTAGAGAAGTCTCCTGTTCCCTGGATACAGACTGACTCAGAGGGCAAGAGCCAAATATTTGTTTTATTGTCCCTTTTCATTTAAATTAAATTTTAAATCCTAATCTTAAACATCCAGCAAATAAATTTTAACAGCCTTATATTAAGAGTACTGTGCTTTAATGTCTATAATTTAAAATTATTTATCTTTTTATTATTTGGGATCTGTATTTTTCTATCTGTCTGGTAGGTGATGACTTATTATCTTAAATTAACCAATGTTGTGTTCTAAAAGCAACTCTTTTGTAAAACACTAACAGGGAATCTTTAGTTAACTTATAAGGAAATTCAAAATAAAATTAACAAGAGTAAAAATACTTAGTTCGTGTAATAGCTACCCTGAATTTTAGGCTGAGTTATACATTATATCCCCTTTTTGAGATCCTAGTAATCTTGACAGAAAAACATAACTTTAAATTAAATAACATCTGACCTACTGCTTTCGTAGTTATTCTCACATGTTGTAAGATGAGACACAGAGCCTTATCTCAGGTAAGGCAGGGCTCTATATAAATCTTAAGTGTTTTAGTTCTAAAGCTGATCTTTGTTTTTTAAATATCATTTTACACAGTTTACATAAATTGTTTGAGGTCTCATGAATATTAGCTAACACCATATGATATCACATTTAAAACATGAATTAAAGAAAGGCTGAAAGTTTTTAACCTTTACATAGATTAGGCGCTCATTAACTTAAAAATATATTTAAATTTTTTCCAATGTAAAAAGTAACATAAAACTTTATATATCTTATTGATAACAAGTAAATAAATCCCCAATATATATATATTTTTACCATACAACTTCAGAACACCAGCTTGATGAAATGCTCTTTTAAAGTTTCTACCTTACAGAATTGTATACCTGAAAGATATGAGCACATTAATAGCATCACAATGACATTGATGTTTTTACATTAACCAAGTTTAGCTTTTAAAGAAATGGCAGTAGAGTGCTCTAAAGTAACAGTTCTTATTTAATCAGTTGTTTAATTTTTATGGTTGCTTGTTCTAGAAAAATAAAACTTTATAAACACAATGTTATGGGTAAACTTTTGTTTTAAGAAATTTGTGTCGCTTTATCACATGACTGATTTTTACAATCTTATACAGACTTTAGAACAAACTTATACAGACCTTACTAAATCAATCAGATATCTAACAAAAGTACTCATGAATGAGTAATCCCATATCAAATTTACTTCACTTATTTATCAAAATATTAGAGAAATGTATTGAACAGTGTAAACCATTTCTTTGTTAAAGGAAAAGTCCTAGAACCAAGGCATATTAGACATTTTATAGACATTAATATTTTATTAGATTTTTGAGCAGCTAGAAAAACTTGTAAGCTTAAATTTAAAGACATTTATTGTTATTTGCTTATCCAAATTTAAAGTGAATCATTTAAATCACGTGAATTAAAGATCTTTGAATCCACTTTTTAAAATTTGTTTTTATGAGTGCTTTTTTTTAATGATCGCTCCTTATATATGTTAATTTGTATATCACATATATGATATACGAACATATGGATATATAGACATACAACACATAACAAAAGTGTGCACAAATAATAATAGTAAGGCCTTGTAGCTTTTCGCAGGTGAAATCTCCATTGAAATGTTTCAAAACTCCACTGTTGGTCAAATATAGAACTGATCAGAAAAATATTAACCTAGTTCTGTAGGATCAAAATAATGAGCTCAAAAAAAATACAGAATCTAAGGAAAAAAATGAGAGTCCTAGAAAAAATGACTGGCCAGTAATTAGTAAATACCATACGATATACCTTTTTTTTCCCACTTAGACATCAGATCAGTCTCCTACTGAGTCTGCAGGCTTCTTTCATTTACATTTCAACATAAGTCCTGGCTGAGTTCTGGAAGGAGCTGGACAAAACTGCTATTCTAAGCAGACACCTCAGGCCTAAGGCACTTTAACCATAATTTTCAGGTGAGGATGTTGAAAATTATGATACAATTTTAAGATACAATTCACAAAATTTTATACCTTAACATCTTTTTTTGTCAACAGATACCATACTATGATTTACTATCCTTGTCCAAATTAATGCACTGATACACACTGTGACATTTTCCCAGGCTACCCAATTAAAAATTGGTTAAAAAAAAAGACTGAATGATTGGGAAGTTACTTGCCAACTTGGAAGTAGAATTCTTTAGTTTTCCATTTTAAGTATTTAAGTTCTCTGGCATGAATTATCTGAAATCATAAACTAAAAAATTACCTAAACCCGACTTTTAACTTCAAGACTGTGCAATGCTTCAAAAACCCATTCAGATACCATATTGTTACAATAAAACATCATCCTTTAGACACACATTCAGCTAAGATCATTCCCAAGAAACAATTTATAATATCAACACATTATTGCACATGTCTTAAATGGCCAGAAACAAAGACAAAAGACAGACAGAAAGGAGCTCCAGACTATGGCTGACAGGACAGAAGCCTTTAAAACAGCAGAAAAGAGAAAAATCTCCTACACCAGTGGCACGATATATGTCCCCACAAGGGCATCAGATGTTTTCACAGAGGGGGAACCTGAAATGCAATATCAAAGGTCTCCATGGTGACTTTACTGCATTTAGTGTCTCCTTTTTCTTTTTCTCTTTTTTAAGAAGACAGAGGTGGCATAATACTTACAGTGCAGGGAAGGAAGGAGGGAATTCACTGAAGCAACAGGACTTCGGCAGCTGCTGGGAGTCCCTCAGTCCCGTCTTTTACTTACAGGATTAGCTCCTCTGGTTCGGTTCCACCCCAAGCACGCTGAATCTCCTAACATTTCAGTAGTCAGCTCTCAAAAATTCCAGGGTCAGGGGCGGTATCAAAATTTGTAACTTAAATTTCAGTTCCGGACCTTGAAGCCAATTAATACCAATTTAATATAAGGACAGGGTTTGAGAAAAAGTAAAAGGGAGGTTTACTGCTTTGCTAACAAAGGAGAAAAACAGGGGACTTTGTCCAAAGTTGTGACTCTCTTGATCTGGAGGGACAAGGGGTTTTAAAGGAGTTTCACTTGTTAACCTGGGAGATACTCAGTTATTAGGTCCCCAGCAGGCATTGCCCTCTGCCGTGGGTGTGCTCCAGACAGCCAGCTAGGGGCTTCTCTCATCCTGCTTAACAAAGGCGGGTATAGTGCATCACATTTCTTTAAAACACAGTCCAAAGGGGTGTCAGGCTTACATGATTTATTACCCATTTTCAAGTCCAATATCCTTAAGTTTTTACCACAGAAATCACACAACAAAACGCACAAAAACAAACAATAAAAAACATTTAGAACACAGAACAAAACACACACAAAAAAAAAACAGAAACTCGGCAAATAAACAGAAAACCAGAGGAGCAATGCAGCGTCTTGCTAAAGCTCCGGGGTAGGAGCTCCTGCATGCCAGTCGGCACCTCTCTACACTTTCAGAGGTATTCCCTACAGAACAGAACAGAGGAAAGAAGAATTCCTATTACTGTCCCAGACAGGAGTATATGTGAGCCTTCCCAGGCCACCTCTCTGTCATCAGAAGAGTACTCCCTTAACCGGATATCAGATGTTATAAAGGCGCCTCTTACCTATGAAGGCCTCCTCCACCAGGTGCTTGATAATAGTTTTAGTGCGATGGTTCACTGCAGTGATCCACGGACTGAAGGCTCATTCCAAGGTTTTGGAACTTGGCTCTCCAGCCCGGAGTCCTGGAGGATAGGCCAGCTTCAGAATTTCCAGCAGTCTGGCTTTGTGATCTGGTCGGGTCATGTTGCTGGGGAACTCCAAAATGTTAGTCCAGGACACAAGAAAAGACCACTGACTCCAATTAAAATCAAATTAAGGCAAGCTTAATATTTCAAGCAGCCGGGCTGCCTCTCCCTCTCAAACTGGCGGGAACAAGACAGCAACCCCACCTTTCCTACAGCCCAGCTTTATAGCCCAGAAAGTTACACAAAAGGAGGGTTACAGAAAACAGAACTTTGACAAGCATCACACTAATTGTAGTTTACATTTTTTTTTCTGGCCCCAGCATCAGAAATTATGAGGACCATTAGAGCCGCTGAGAGGGTCGTTGTCTGGCGAGGGAAGGCGAATATTTATGAGGTGTCATTAAAGTTTCAGAATGGGCTGTTATCTGGTCAGAGAGCCAGGCATGGGTGAGTTCAAAACATGGTCAGGCATTCTAAGCAGGTTCAGAATTTGCAGTAATTTATACTAAAGCAAAAATTATCTTTTCATGGCTTTGTGGCAAGATGGCTCACAATTTAATGAAAGATCATGTTGGGTGATCAACCCTGTCCCTTACTTTTGGAAAATCCTCTACCACCTCCAAGGTTGTGAACTCCTGAGCATTTTCCATTCCAGATATGTATTCACAGAATTTCTAACTCTTCTTCTCTAATTGTGTCTTACTTGGGGCGAAGGTAATGTCAAGCCATTGTTCTGGATGAGAGTGGGAAGAATATTGTGCAGCACATAATTGCATACACATTGGATTCACTTTCCAATTTTCCAATTGAAATACTGAATTCCTGACAATAACCCATACCCTTCTAGACGCTAACTACAAATACTAATATGATGGAGAAAAATAACCCAAACGGAATTGAAATATAAGCAGTTCAGAGGAGGCATGGTGTATATTGGACTTGCCTTTTGCAAGATAAATGGTAGGTGTTATAAATCTAGTCATTTTTTAATTGAAATTGTTTTATATGTGTATTAAAGTTAACAAATATGTGAATTCCTATCTCCCTTTCGCTGTAACCTATTCAGCACATTAATTTTTATATGCACATATAGAATCCTACCTGATATCACACGTACATTTTTGTGAAGTGCCTGACATTGCAGATACAAATTGTGAGAAGAGATCACTCCACCTAAACGCTGTTGGAACTGAAAATTCCAGCTAATGGTGAGCTTCCTAGTTTAATAACATTATACATAAATCCATGTTCAGTAAAATGAATATTTTTGGATCTGTGGATGATATATATTTCATGGTGAAATTCGATTGGCATATATAATTCTACTTTTGAATGTCTTTGTGTGTGTTTGTGTGTGTGTGTATATATATATATATACACACACACACAAACACACAATATATAAATCTCTAGATTTTTCAAAATATGAAATATATGTGTCTTATATACACTCCCTAAATTCATTCATGTTCATGTATGTGGATTAATATTCAACTTTTCACAAGATTATTCTCAGAAATATTCATCCACCTGAAATACATATTTGTTTTCTAGTACTGAAAACTAATTTCAGTGAAAGGTGCAAACAAATCCTAGTATTTCTACATTAACTGACCTAGTTTAACATCAATGCAAGTAGATTCCTATGGGACATGATGTGTATTTTGACATTAATTATTATTCAACACTGGTACATTACTATTTCTTCAGTTTATACACATCATAGGATATATATTTCATCCACTATTTAGCAAATTTATAGGCGTTTGTTTCACTTTCAATCACTTCTTGCTCCAGAACACATGACCAGAACACTGGTCTTTTCATGAGACTTTTTTTCAAATATATTATTTTCGATTTCCATGATCAATTTTTAAGCAAAACTCACACACCCTTCATGATAAAACATAACCCTAAGATGACCATTAGATATATAACTGGTTGGAATGATTGATTGTGTATCATTATAACATTTCTTACATATTTTCAGATATGCATTCAATCCATTATTTAAAGTGGATCCAGTTATATTATTTATTCCCAGTATGGTCTATTCATGCGTTATTGCTATATTCATAGACAGAGGGTATACCTATTTGTACCCCAATACAAATTTATATGTTCTCAAAATATTGCTCCTGGAAATGGTGGAAGAAATATTCATGTCACGTGATATACATATACATTTTATCACAGAAATATTCTGGACACAAAAAGCAAAGGTCACACTTTCAATTGTACCAAAGCCTAAATGAAAAGTGAGCATGGATTACTAAAAACATACATGTCCAGGTTGCCTAATGCTCTCAAATGTCAATCCTATTGGTGACTACATATTTGTTTCTTCCTAAGATTATATGTTCAACCTCAAGCCTGTTGAAAATGTCTAATCCTATCACTCACTTTGTACTTTGCTTGATTTCCTAATGTCTTTATTGATATCTGCTTTCCCTCATATTTTTCCCAGTTCATCATTATGACTGACTCTTCACATGCGCTGACATTTACACTCACTCTCTAACCGAAACCCTATTGCTAAAAAACGTTTTGTCCAAATCCTATACTCACTCTTCATTCTAAACCTAACGAGTACTTTCCTCATCATACTGAATATCGCTTTTTGACTGGATGTTCTCTTCAACATTCAATCATCCAAGGTACAAGGTCCTATGCCATTGTATATTGATTTATCTGAGACAACTGTGCAGCACATAACTCAAAGCTAAGAATACCACTTAAGGGTCCAATTCCCTTCTGGGCTTCAAATCTTTCCTAATTTTCTGCTTTCATACTTATATTTCACCTATATACTCTTGTAAGTATCGAAGATTGCCAATACCATGATTCATCTCGCAAAATGATTCGTAACCCAAATCAAACATGTTATTAACCCTAAACATACACTGTTCCCTCAATATAACTTACAGAAAAGCAGGGCAGAGTTGGTCTTACAATATAGGCATGTAGGTGATCTTCCACCTTCTGAGAACCTCAAAGATCCATGGAGAAATGATCCTTGGAGAAGATTTATGCAGCTATGTAGGACCTGAGAGAGCAATAGAAATCTTCCATGGCAAACAACCTGGTCAGGATGAATTGATGGGTCTAAATCAGCCTCTCTCTCTTCTTATTGTAGAGAAGTTGGAAGAAACCAGGCCTGTGTGGAGAGCTGTTCCCGGGTGCCTAAGGTTGATATTCCATTCTAACTTCTGAATGTGTCACAGGATGTTGGGGCAGCCTTCATCTCATGGGAACCTTGGAAGCAACTGTTAGGACAAAGTGGTTTTCAAGGCAGTGACCTCATTCAGTTCCTGAAGGAAGTGACCTCTTCTCACTTCCTTGGTGATGGAATTCTCTGAACTTGGGATCCAGGAAGCCAGGCACCCAGAGCCAGACCCAGTCCTAGTCCCATTGGGCTAACTTGTTTGCTTTTCCCAAGAACAGAGTCAGTCTTTCTTGGTACCTACTGATGTGAGGATGGCCAAATGCCAGCAGATCTCTGAAGAGGTACCTTCCCTGAGAAAGCAGGTAGTGGCTCACCGCTGTCTCCTGACAACTTCACAGAGTTGGCCAAGGAGACCAGATCTGAGACAGGACAGGCCATTTCGTGGGAACATAATATGGCCCACCAGTCAGAAGACACTCTGGATAGTCAAATACCTACTTGGGGGAATGAGGTGGCTTTGCCGTTGTGGGTGTGAGTTTGTGGTTTTTTTCTCATGTTCTGAGAATAGGTAGGAAAGGCGTTTTTTTTTTGGTGTGGAGTGGACTGTTTCTAGTAAGTCCTTTGACATTGTGAGGGTTTCTATGTCTGTGTATCCCACTGTATCTGTGGTTGTAGACATTAGAAAAGAGAATGCATCAATGGACTTGTTTTCTCTAGTAGAAAGCTTCCCCACATTAATACTGCCCAATTGATTAATGGACTTCACTTTGCCTTATGGATGGGCAACACCTACTGTCTTCTTAAGTTACTCTTTTCTTCGTGAATTCTGGCCACTCTACAGAATACGCTCATGGTTTTGTGTCCCAGATATGTAACACCACAAGGCTCTGTGACATGGCCATGTACTGGATAGCTGAAGAGAATGAGAGCATCTCAGAAAACTCAGATATAAGTGTGACCAGTAAAGTCTCAGTGAAGAAACCCTTCTTGGGCCATTTGCTTACTTCTGATTCAATTACCCTGAATGTCAGGAAGGTCTTTGCCTCATGCCAACCCTTTGTGAAGCCTGAAGAAAACTGTTTTCATATGGAAATGAATGGGCTTCACCTGTAGCTCTTTGCTTAATTGCTTTGGAATGGGATGTGTCTGAATCAGTCTCTGGTCCTTGTGTGAGGCTGTGACTTAGATTCTCAGCACCCAATGGATCTGAATAAAAATCCCATGTGCTTCCCAAACCGAAATGGCCAAAAGAGAAGTCATTGTGGATGAATTTTTTTGCCTTCTTGTTTTAGGTTCCTGACCTCCATCAAGTGAGAATAGGGATCCTTTGGATTAAATGAGTTCTTCAAATCCCTGCAGAGGCTAGCCCATATTTGCTTGGGTTTTCTCATGACTCCAAATCACTTAAAGAATCCATACCTCACAGCCAGTAGGCCTCAAATTGGAGAAGCGGAACACTTTAACAGCAGGAATATTTGATCACTCCTGGTTCACAGGAGGAGTGTCCAGGCCACCATGATTTTAGGCAAATGAGGGGCAAGTGAGCTTATTTTGGACACTTTCTTAGGCTGTGCCCCTCATAGAAATCTCCAGCCAGAGGTTATGATGAGTGTCTTTATGGAAGAAGATGAGGGCCCTGTGGGAGTGTTTTGATTTTAATTGCGGTCATTTTTGTGGTGGTTGGAAAGAATGACTGGGTCCACATGAGCTTGAACTCTGGTGTGATTCCCCTTAGAGACTGAGTTCTAGAACTGAACTCAGAGAAGTATTGCCATGAATCGTGTTTAGATTTTAGAAGGCCATGCATGAGACTCACCCATGAAAACTGCGATCTAGGCCCAGGGTGTCTTTCCACAAAACAATGGGAATCTCAGGCAGGATATCACATGATTTTATTCTGAAAGATTGGCAGGTATAGTTGAGAGTCAAAACACACATGGACCTCACATTGTAGACCTCAATTTGCCTGGCTTCATGTGACCTTTTGGCAACTCTTTGAGAAGCCTTGCCTGTGAGTGTTCTCCAAAGCTTTCATGAAATGAGCTTTCTCAACACTTAATGGTTCCTGAATGATTTGAAACCCACAGTGCCTCCAACTTAATCTTTGAAAAATGGCTAGATAAATACCATGAAATTTTTGAAATTCCCATGACCAGGTGGCACTGGAGAAACTTTGGAAGTCCTGTGGTTGATCATGTGTATACTAGAGAATGCCTTGTTTTACTGGGTTTTATGTAAATGGTGTAGAACAGAGATGCCAGTAATTAGTATCCTGCTGAGTAGTGGGCCTAGAGCAGTGGTGGGCAGGTGTGTGATAAAACACCATGGTGGGGCCATGTGGATCGGCCATTGGCTTCCAAATGGATTATGACTGACATAGTGCAGAAATCAGACACTTATATGTAAAGGCATTTTTTATATGGAGAGGTTTCAGGGCAATGTTCAGAATCAGTTAACTATGGTTATTGGGGCAAGCTATGTTGGATAGAAGCATGGTTGGTGCATTCTCCTGCAGACCCTGACCCACCACACGTGACAGAACTCCCTCCAGCACTGTATTCTAGTAGAACTCCTTGTATTTGGTGAAGCAAATACCAAATTCCCAGTGCAGCAGCAAGAAACACCACGAAAAGTGGAGGATGACCAAATGTCTTCAGAGTCCACACGAGGAGACACTTAGCCTCCAGTGGCCACAGTTTACCTACAAAGAGAGAATTCAGCACTGCTGCCTCATGGTCGTTGGAATATAAGAAACCATGTCTTCCAGGTCACATAGATGCAGACCCATCTTTGATGGTCTCACTTCAAAGGAAGTTAAAGCTCATGACAACAACATATATTTCAAGTGCCCAACCTCAGAGGCAGTTTCCCAAGAAGTCTTAGGCCAGCAGAGCTCCATGTTTGTGGAGTGTTTACCCTGTTCTTTACTTTTGGAAACTCCTCTACCACCTCCAAGGTTGTGAACTCCCGAGCATATTCCATTCCAGATATGTATTCACAGATTTTCACACTTTTCTACTCTAATTGTGTCTTACTTGGGGCCAAGCTAATATCAAGGCATTGTTCTGAATGTGAGTGGAAAGATTTTTGTGTAACACATATTTACATACACATTCGATTCATTTTTCAATTTTCTATTTGAAATACTGAAGCCCTGAAACTAACACATACCCTACTATACTCTGACTTATAATTCTAATATGATGGTGAAAAATAACCCAAACAGAATAGAAATACAAGCAGTTCCGAGGAGGCATGGTGTATTGTTACAATTGGTTTTTGCATTATATAGTGTAGGAGTTATAAATCTAGTCAATTTTTTTGTTGAAATAGTTCTACATGTGTTTTTAAAATTAAAAAAATATGTGAATTCCTGTCTCCCTTTCTCTGTAGCCTATTCAGCACATGTATTTTTATATGCACATATAGAATTCTACCTGGTACCACACGTACATACTTGTGAGGTAACTGAATTGGCAGATGCAAATTGTGCTAAAGGATCACTCCTCCTAAATGCTGTTGGAACTGAAAATTCAACCTATGGGTGAGCTTCCTAGTTGAATATCATTATACATTAATCCATGTTCAGTAAAATGAATATTTTTCGATCTGTGGATTATATATATTTCATGATGAATTTTGATTGGCATATATATTGCTACTTTTTTTTTCTTTTATTGGTTGCTCAAAACATTACAAATCTCTTGACATATAATATTTCTTACATTAGATTCAAGTGGCTTATGAACTCCCATTTTTAGCCCAAATAGAGATTACAGAATCACCTCGGTTACACATCCACATTTTTACATAATGCCCTATTAGTTACTGTTGTATTCTGCTACCTTTCCTATACTCTACTATCTCCCCTCCCCTCCCTTCCTATCTTCTCTTTTTCCCCCATCTACTGTAATTCATTTCACTCCATGTTTATTTTCCCATTCCACTCACAACGATATGTAATTTTGTGTAACAATGTGGGTCTCCCTCCATTACCATGCAATTTCCCTTTTCTCTTACTTACCCTCCCACCTCATGTCTCTGTTTAAAGTTAATCTTTTCTTCCTGCTATTGCTCCCTGCTCTGTTCTTAGTTGCTCTCATTATATCAAAGAAGACATTTGGTATTTATTTTTTAGGGATTGGCTATTTTCACTAAGCATAATCTTCTCCAGTGCCATCCATTTTTCTGCAAATTTTATGATTTTGTCATTTGTTAGTGCTGCGTAATACTTCATAGTGTATAAATGCCACATGTTTTTTATCCATTCATCTATTGAAGGGCATCTGGGTTGGATCCACAGTGTTTCAGTTGTGAATTCTACTGCTATGAAAATCGATGTAGTAGTATCCCTGTATTACTCTCTTTTAAGGTCTTCAGGGAATAGTCCGAGAAGGGCAATAGCTGAGTCAAATTGTGGTTCCATTCACAGCTTTCCCAGGAATCTCCATACTGCTTTCCAAATTGGCCACACCAGTTTACAGTCCCACCAGCAATGTACAAGAGTATCTTTTACCCCACATCCTTGCCAGCACTTGTTGTTTGACTTCATAATGGCTGCCAATTTACTGGAGTGAGATGGTATCTTAGGGTGATTTCGATTTGAATTTCTCAGACTGCTAGAAATGGTGAGCATTTTTTATGTACTTGTTGATTGATTGTATGTCCTCCTCTGAGAAGTGTCTGTTCAAGTCCTTGACCCATTTTTTTAATTGGGTTATTTGTTATCTTATTGTCTATTTTTTTGAGTTCTTTGTATATTCTGGATATTAGGGCTCTATCTGAAGTGTGAGGAGTAAAAATTTGTTCCCATAATGTATGCTCCTTATTTACCTCTCTTATTCTTTCTCTTGCTGAGAAAAAACTTTTCAGTTTAAGTAGTCCCATTTGTTGATTCTTGTTATTAACTCTTGTGCTATGGGTGTCCTATAAAGGAATTTGGAGCCCAACCCCATAATATGTAGATCAGAGCCAACTTTTTCTTCTATCAGACACAGAGTCTCTGATTTGATATCTAGCACCTTGATCCACTATGAGTTAACTTTTGTGCATGGCGACAGAAAGGAATTCAGTATCATTTTGTTGCATATGGATTTCCATTTTTCCCAACACCATTTGTTGAAGATACTATATTTCCTCCATTGCATGCTTTTAGCTCCTTTTTCAAATATAAGATAGTTGTAGCTTTTTGGATTAGTCTCTGTGTCCTCCATTCTGTACCATTGGTCCACCCGCCTGTTTTGCTACCAGTACAATGCTGTTTTTTTTGTTGTTGTTGTTTTATTTTGTTTTTTTTAATTAATTTTATTGTAGGTTGTTCAAAACATTGCATAGTTCTTGATATATCATATTTCACACTTTGATTCAAATGGGATATGAGCTCCCATTTTTACCCCATACACAGATTGCAGAATCACATCAATTGCACAACCATTGATTTACATATTGCCATTCTGGTGACTGTTGTATTCTTCTGCCTTTCCTATCCTCTACTATCCCCCCTCCCCCTCCCCTGCCCTCTTCTCTCCTACCCCCTCTACTGTAATTCATTTCTTCCCCTTATATTTTTCCTCCTTTCCCCTCACTTCCTCTTGTATGTAATTTTCTATACCCCTGAAGGTCTCCTTCCATTTACATGCAATTTCCCTTCTCTCTCCCTTTCCCTCCCACCTCTCATCCCTGTTTAATGTTAATCTTCTTCTCATGCTCTTCGTCCCTACTCTGTTCTTAGTTACTCTCCTTATATCAAAGAAGACATTTTGCATTTGTTTTTAAGGGATTGGCTAGCTTCACTTAGCATAACCTGCTCTTATGCCATCCATTTCCCTCCAAATTCTATGATTTTGTCATTTCTTAATGAAGAGTAATACTCCATTGTGTATAAATGCCACATTTTTTTTATCCATTCTTCTATTGAAGGGCATCTAGGTTGGTTCCACAGTCTTGCTATTGTGAATTGTGCTGCTATGAACATGGATGTAGCAGTGTCCCTATAGTGTGCTCTTTTTAGGTATTTAGGGAATAGACCGAGTAGGGGAATAGCTGGATCAAATGGTGGTTCCATTCCAAGCTTTCCAAGAAATCTCCTTACTGCTTTCCAAATTGGGCGCACCAATTTGCAGTCCCACCAGTAATGTACAAGAGTACCCTTTTCCCGACATCCTCGCCAGCACTTGTTGTTGTTTGACTTCCTAATGGCTTCCAATCTTACTGGAGTGAGATGGTATCTTAGGGTGGTTTTGATTTGCATTTCTCTGACTGCTAGAGATGGTGAGCATTTTTTCATATACTTGTTGATTGATTGTATGTCCTCCTCTGAGAAATTTCTGTTCAGGTCCTTGGCCCATTTGTTGATTGGGTTATTTGTTATCTCATTGTCTAATTTTTTTAGTTCTTTGTATATTCTGAATATTAGGGCTTTGTCTGAAGTGTGAGGAGTAAAGATTTGTTCCCAGGACGTAGGCTCAATATTTACCTCTCTTATTGTTTCTTTTGCAGAGAAAATCTTTTTAGTTTGAGTAAGTCCCATTTGTTGATTCTAGTTATTAACTCTTGTGCTATGGGTGTCCTATTGAGGAATTTGGAGCCCGACCCCACAGTATGTAGATCATAGCCAACTTTTTCTTCTATCAGACGCCATGTCTCTGATTTGATATCAAGTTCCTTGATCCACTTTGAGTTAACTTTTGTGCATGGCGAGAGAAAGGGATTCAGTTTCAATTTGTTGCATATGGATTTCCAGTTTTCGCAACACCATTTGTTGAAGATGCTAGCCTTCTTCCATTGCATGCTTTTAGCCCCGTTATCGAATATAAGATAGTTGTAGTTTTGTGGATTGGTTTCTGTGTCCTCTATTCTGTACCATTGGTCCACCCGCCTGTTTTGGTACCAGTACCATGCTGTTTTTGTTACTATTGCTCTGTAGTATAGTTTGAAGTCTGGTATAGCTATACCGCCTGATTCACACTTCCTGCTTAGCAATGTTTTTGCTATTCTGGGCCTTTTATTTTTCCATATGAATTTCATGATTGCTTTCTCTATTTCTACAAGAAATGCCATTGGGATTTTGATTGGCATTGCCTATTGAGAACTTTTGGTAATATGGCCATTTTGATGATGTTAGTTCTACCTATCCATGAACAGGGTATATTTTTCCATCTTCTAAGATCTTCTTCAATTCTCTGTTTAGGGTTCTGTAGTTTTGAATGTATAAGTCTTACACCTCTTTTGTTAGGTTGATTCCCATGTATTTTATTTTTTCTGAGGATATTGTGAATGGGGTGCTTGTCCTCATTTCCATTTCAGAGGATTTGTCGCTGATATACAGGAATGCCTTTGATTTATGCGTGTTGATTTTATATCCGGCCACTTTGCTGAATTCATTTATTAGCTCTAATAGTTTCTTTGTAGACCCTTTTGGCTCTGCTAGGTATAGAATCATGTCATCTGCAAATAGTGATAATTTGAGTTCTTCTTTTCCTATTTTTATGACTTTAATTTCTTTCGTCTAATTGCTCTGGCCAGTGATTCGAGAACTATGTTGAACAGAAGTGGTGAGAGAGGGCATCCCTGTCTTGTTCCAGATTTTAGAGGGAATGCCTTCAGTTTTTCTCCATTCAGAATGATGCTAGCCTGAGGCTTAGCATAGATTGCTTTTACAATATTGAGGTATGTTCCTGTTATCCCTAGTTTTTCTAGAGTTTTGAACATAAAGGGATGCTGTACTTTGTCGAATGCTTTTTCCGCATCTATCGAGATGATCATATGGTTCTTATTTTTAAGCCTATTGATGTGGTGAATAACATTAATTGATTTCCGTATATTGAACCAACCTTGCATCCCATGGGTAAATCCTACCTGATGATGGTGCACAATTTTTTTGATATGTTTTTGTATCCGGTTCGCCAGAAGTTTATTGAGGATTTTTGCATCTAGGTTCATTAGAGATATTGGTCTGTAGTTTTCTTTCTTTGGAGTGTCTTTGTCTGGTTTAGGAATCAGGGCGATGTTGGCCTCTTAGAATGAATTTGGAAGTTCTCCCTCTTTTCATTTTCCTGAAATAGCTTGAAAAGTATTGGTATTAGTTCCTCTTTAAAGGTTTTGTAAAACTCTGCTGTATACCCATCCGGTCCTGGGCTTTTCTTAGTTGGTAGTCTTTTTATGGTTTCTTCTATTTCCTCAATTGATATTGGTCTGTTTAGGTTGTCAATATTCTCCTGACTCAATCTGGGCAAATCATATGACTTAAGAAATTTATCGATGCCTTCACTATCTTCTATTTTATTGGAGTATAAGGATTCAAAATAATTTCTGATAATCTTCTGTATTTCTGAAGTGTCTGTTGTGATATTGCCTTTTTCATCCCGTATGCTAGTAATTTGAGTTCTCTCTCTTCTTCTCTTCGTTAGCGTGGCTGAGGGTCTGTCAATTTTATTTATTTTTTCAAATAACCAACTTTTAGTTTTGTCAATTTTTTCAATTGTTTCTTTTGTTTCGATTTCATTAATTTCAGCTCTGATTTTAATTATTTCTTGTCTTCTACTTTTTTGCCGTTGTTTTGCTCTTCGTTTTGTAGGACTTTGAGTTGAAGTATTAGATCATTTATTTGTTGTTTTTTTTTTCTTTTTTTAAGGATTGAACTCCAAGCAATAAATTTTCCTTTTAGAACTGCTTTCAATGTGTCCCATAGATTCCGACATGTTGTGTCTGTGTTTTCATTTATCTCTAAGAATTTTTCAATTTCCTCCTTGATGTCTTCTATAACCCATTGATCATTCAGTAACCTATTTTTCATTCTCCAAGTGATGCATGATTTTTCCTTACTTCTTTTATCGTTGATTTTCAATTTCATTCCATTATGTTCAGATAAGATGCATGGTATTATCTCTACTCCTTTATATTGTCTAAGAGTTGCCCTGTGACATAATATAAAATCTATTTTTGAGAAGGATCCATGTGCTGCTGAGAAAAAAGTGTAACTGCTTGATCTTGGGTGGTATATTCTATATATGTCAATTAAGTCCAGGTTATTAATTATGTTATTGAGTTCTATAGTTTCCTTATTCAACTTTTCTTTGGAAGATCTGTCCAGTGGTGAGAGAGGTGTGTTGAAGTCTCCCATAATTATTGTATGGTGGTCTATTAGACTCTTGAACTTGAGAAGAGTTTGTTTGATGAACATAGCTACACCATTGTTTAGGGCATATATATTTATGATTGTGATGTTTTGTTGGTGTATGGTTCCCTTGAGCTGTATGTAGTGTCCCTCTTCATCCCTTTTGATTAACTTTGGCTTGAAATCTATTTTATATGATATGAGTATGGACACTCCTCCTTGTTTCCAAAGTCCATATGAGTGATATGATTTTTCCCAACCTTTCACCTTCAGTCTATGTATGTCTTTTCCTATCAAATGCGTCTCCTGAAGGCAGCATATTGTTGGGTCTTGTTTTGTGATCCATTCTACTAGCCTGTGTCTCTTAATTGGTGAGTTTAAGCCATTAACACTTAGGGTTATTTTTGAGATATGGGTTGTTCTTCCAGCGATATTTGTTTATTTATGTTCCTAAACATGGTTTGTTTTCCTCTTTGATTATCCCCAGCCTTTACTGTACTCCCTCCCGCTGTTGGTTTTCATTGATATTTTCCATTTCCTCTTCCTGTAATATTTTGCCGAGGATGTTTTGAAGAGATGGTTTTCTAGCTGCAAATTCTTTTCACTTTTGTTTATCGTGGAAGGTTTTAATTTCATCTTCCATACTGAAGCTTAATTTTGCTGGATACACAATTCTTGGTTGGAACCCATTTTCTTTCAGTGTTTGAAATATGTTATTCCAGGATCTTCTAGGTTTCAGAGTCTGTGTTGAAAGATCAGCTGTTATCCTGATTGGTTTACCCCTATATATAATCTGCTTCCTTTCTCTTGTAGCTTTTAAAATTCTCTCCTTATTCTGTATGTTGGGCATCTTCATTATAATCTGTTTAGGTGTGGATCTCTTATGATTTTGCACATTCGGCATCCTGTAGGCTTCTAGGACTTGGGATTCTGTCTCATTCTTCAAGTCTGGGAAGTTTTCTCGTATTATTTCATTGAATAGATTGCTCATTCCTTTTGTTTGGACCTCTATACCTTCCTGTATCCCAATGACTCTTAAGTTTGGTCTCTTTATGTTATCCCATATTCTTGAATGTTCTGCTCATGGTTTCTTAACAGCTTTGCTGAGCTGTCTATGTTCTTCTCCAGTTGAAATACTTTGTCTTCATTGTCTGATATTCTATCTTCTAAGTGTTCTACTCTGCTGGTAGTATTCTCAATTGAGTTTTTAAGTTGGTTTATTGTTTCCTGCATTTCCAGGATTTCTGTTTGTTTGTTTTTTATAACCTCGATCTCCCTGTATAATTGATCTTTTGCTTCTTGGATTTGTTTATGTAATTCATTTTCGAAGTGGTTGAAGTGGTCTTTCATTGTCTGATTTTGCTGTCTAATGTCTTCCTTGAGACTCCAGATTATCTGAAGCATGTATATCCTGAATTCTTTATCTGACATTCCATCTGCTGCAGATATTACCTCTTCTAAAGTTGAGTTGACCTGCATTGCTTGTGGTCCTTTCTTTCCTTTTCTTTTCATACTGATCACGTTTCTTTCTGCTTGGTGAAACTGTTGTGTTATTGATTTTTCCCCCTATATATTTATATTGCTATTGTATTGTTGCAAAGTTTCCCTCGCAGGCTTTGGCGGTGGTTCTGCCCCTCCTCCAATTGGGGCAATGTGCCTACCACGCCGGCAGGTCGCTGTGCCTGTACTTTCGGTGGGCCTGTTCTTTCGGTGGTCACAGTTCCGCCTATCTTGCAGGCATGAGCAGCGGCTCTGCCCCTCCGCTGGCTGCTAGGCCTGTTCTGTCTGTCGTTTGCAGGTCTGTCTACCTAACAGGCGCTGGTGGCTGCCCTGCCCCTCCTCCAACCGGGGTGATGTGTCAGACGGGCCACTGGGCCTGTTTTGTCAGTGGTCACGATACCGCCTACCTTGCAGGTGCGTGGGGCAACAGTGCCCCTCCGCAGGTTCTGGGCCTGACCTCCCAGTGGGTCGCAGGTCATTCATTTTTTAGTTCTAGTAGTTTTTGTAGACCCTTTTGTGTCTTCTATGTTTAGAATAATGTCACCCGAAAATAGTGATAATTTACGTTCTTATTTTCCTATTTTTATGCCTTTTATTTCTTTAGTCTGTCTAATTGCTCTGGCCAGTGTTTTGAGAACTATATGGAATAGAAGCGGTGAGAGAGGGTATCCTTGTCTTGTTCCAGATTTTAGAGGAAATGCCTTCAATTTTTCTGCATTCATAATGATGCTAGCTGAGGCTTTGCATAGATAGCTTTTACAATGTCGAGGTAATTTCCTGTTATCCCTAGTTTTTCTAATGTTTTGAACATAAAGGGATGCTGTACTTTGTCAAGTGCTTTTTTTGCTTCTAACGAGATGATCATATGGTTCTTATCTTTAAGTCTATTGATGTGGTGAATAACATTTATTGATTTCCGTATATTGAACCATCGTTGCATCCCAGGGATGAATCCTACTTGATCATGTTGCATAATTTTTTTGATGTGCCTTTGTATTCGATTCGCCAGAATTTTATTGAGGATTTTTGCATGTAGGTTCATCAGATATATTGGTCTGTAGTTTTCTTTCTTTGAGGTGTCTTTTTCTGATTTCGAAATTAGCGTGATGTTGGCCTCATAGAATGAATTTGGCAGAGCTCCCTCTTTTTCTCTATCCTGAAATAACTTGAAAAGTATTGGTATTAAATCTTCTTTAAATGTTTTGTAAAACTCCGCTCTATAGCCATCCGTTCCTGGGCTTTTCTTGGTTGGTAGTCTTTTGATTGCTTCTTCTGTTTCATCCATTGACATTGGTCTGTTTAAATTGTGTGTATCCTCCTGACTCAGTCTGGGCAAATCATATGACTTGAGAAATTTGTTGATGTCTTCACTATATTCTATTTTATTGGAATATAGGTTTTCCAAATAATTTCTAATTGTCTTCTGTATTTCGGAAGCATCTGTTGTAATATAGCATTTTTCATCCCATATGTTAGTAATTTGAGTTCTCTCTCTTCTTCTCTTCATTAGCATGGCTAAGGGTCTGTCGAACATATATATTTTTTCGAAGAACCACCTTTTAGTTTAGTTAATTTTTTCAATAGTTTCTTTTGTTTCAATTTCGTTGATTTCTGCTCTGATTTTAATTATTTCTTGCCTTCTGCTACATTTTCTGTTGTTTTGCTCTTCCTTTTCTAGGGCTTTGAGTTAAAGTGTGAGCTCATTTATTTGTTTGGTTTTACTTTTTTTCAGGAATGACCTCCAGGCAATGAATTTCCCTCTTAAAACTGCTTTCATTGTGTCCCATAGATTCCGATATGTTGCGTCTGTATTTTCATGTATCTCTAAGAATTTTTTGATTTCCTCCTTTATATCTTCTCTAACCCACTGATCATTCAGTAACATATTGTTCATTTTCCATGTGATGTAGGATTTTTCCTTCCTTCTTTTATCATTGATTTCCAGTTTCATTCCATTATGATCAGATAAAATGCATGGTATTATCTGCACACCTTTATATTTACTGAGGGTTGCCCTATGGCATAATATATGGTCTATTTTTGAGAAGGATCCACGTGCTACTGAGAAAAAAGTATATCCACTTGATGATGGTTGATATATTCTATATATGTCAGTTACATGTAGGTTATTGATTGTGATATTGAGTTCTATACTTTCTTTATTCAACTTTTGTTTGGAGGATCTGTCCAATGGTGAGAGAGGTGTGTTGAAGTCTCCCATAATTATTGTGTTGTGGTCTATTTCATTCTGGAACTTGAGGAGAATTTGTTTTTTGAACGTTGCAGCACCATTATTTGATGCATAAATATTGATATTTTTTATGTTTTGTTGGTGAATGGTTCCTTTTAAAAGTATATAATGTCCTTTCTTATCCCTTTTGATTAAATTAGTCTTGAAGTCGATTTTATTCGATATGAGGATGGCCACCCCTGCTTGCTTACGAGGACCATTGCATGGTATATTTTTTCAAAAACTGCACCTTCAGCCTGTATGTCTTTTCCATTCAGATGTGTCTCCTGGAGGCAACATATTGTTGGATTCGTTTTTAATCCAAGTTACCAGCCTATGTCGCGTTATTGGAGAGTTTAAGCCATTAACATTTAGAGTCACTATTAATATATGGTTTGTACTGCCACCCATAATTGATGATTCTTCTTTTTTTTTAAATTTAGTTTGTTTCTCCATGATTAGCTTTTCCCCCACCCTCTGTCATTACTGAGGCACTTCCCACTGATGGTTTTGGTTGTTGATTTTCATTTCTTCTTCGTGTATTGTTTTGCTCAAGATGCTTTGCAATGCTGCTTTTCTGGCTACAAATTCTTTTAGCTTTTGTTTATCATGAAATATTTTTATTTCATTGTCATACCTGAAGCTTAATTTTGCTGGATACAGAATTTTTGGTTAGCATTCATTGTCTTTCAGTGTTTGAAATACGTTGTTCAAGGATCTTCTCGCTTTCAGCGACTGTGATGAAAAATCCCTTCTCAACCTTATTGGTTTACCCCTTAATGTAATCTGCCTCCTTTCTCTTAGAGCTTTTAATATTTTCTCTTTGTTTTGTATATTGGATATCTTCATAACGATGTGTCTTGGTGTTGATCTACTGTGATTTTTTGTGCTCGGTGTCCTGTAAGCATGTCCAATTTGTATATCCATTTACTTTGTATTTCTGGAAATATTTCTGTAATTATTTTATTCAATAGATTACTCATTTCATTGGTTTGAATCAGTGTACCTATCCAGATGACTCATAAATTTGTTTTTCTATGTTATCCCATATCTCTTGGATGTTTTACTCATGATTTTTTACCAGCCTTTCTGTGTTGGCTAGATTCATTTCAAGATGATATATTTTGTCTTCATTATCGAACATTCTGTCTTCTACTTGCTCCACAGTGTTAGTGATACTCTTAATTGACTTTTTAATTTGGTTTATCGTTTCCTTCATTTCTAGAATTATTGTTTGATTTTTTTATAATCTCTATCTCCTGATAAAGATTCATAACTTCTTCTTTTATCTGTTTATGTAATTCATTTTCAATGTGTTCTTTCACTGTTTGGATTTGCTGTCTCGTATCCTCTTTAAGTTTCCATTCCATCTGTCTAAGGTATTCCTTGAGTTCTTTATATGACCATTTTTCTGATGACTATAGGTCCTCCTGAATATTTAGGCTGTCCTTCATTGTTTGTACTTATTTTCTTCCTTGATTTTTTGTGCTGCTCATGTTACTTCTTGCTCTGTTTCACTGCTGAGTTACTGTTTACTCTTATAATTTTATTTGATGCTTGGGAGGAAAGATATTAGAAGGAAAGGGAAGAAGTCACTAAAGAGAATGAGAGTAGGCAGGTAGAATTAAAGGAAGGGGAAATAAGAAAATTGAAAAGAAACGATAAGACAAAAGAAAAAAATAGAAAAGAAAGAAAGAAAGAAAAAAATTTAAAAATAATGATCATTTAAAAAATGAATATTAAAATTTAAAATAATAATAATAATAATAAAATAAAAATATTTTAAAAATGAAAACATTTTAAAACGTTAAAGTACAACAACAACAAAAAAAATGAATTCACATAAAGAATCTAAATGCCACACTCAGTAGGCCTCAAATTGGAGAAGCAGAGCAGTATTAAGGGCAGGCCTATTTTTTCACTTCTGTTTCACAGGAAGGGATTCCAGGCCACCCTGATTTTAGGCAAATGAGGGGCAAGGGAGCTTATTTTGGACACGGACGTGGGCTGTGTACCTCCTGGAAACCTCCAGCCGGAGGTTATGATGAGTGTCTACATGGAAGAAGATGAGGGCCATGTTGGGGTGTTTTGGTTTTAGCTGTGAACATTTGTATGGCGGTAGGAAGAGAAGACTGGGTCCACCTGGGCTTGAACTCTT
The DNA here is from genome assembly GCF_048772815.1 of Callospermophilus lateralis. NCBI lineage: Eukaryota > Metazoa > Chordata > Mammalia > Rodentia > Sciuridae > Callospermophilus > Callospermophilus lateralis. The sequence continues at coordinate 89,007 of NW_027512972.1, read as the reverse complement.
GTGTGATTCAACATAGAGACTGAGATCTGGAATTGACCTCAGAGAAGTATTGCCATGAATTGTGTTGGGATTTTAGAAGGCCATGCATGAGAGTCGCCCTTGGAAAGTGAGATCTAGGCCCAAGGTGGCTTTCCACAGAGCAAAGGGAATCTCAGCCAGGATATCACATGATTTTCTTCTGAAAGACTTGGCAGCCATAGTTGAGAGTCAAAGGCTCATGGACCTCATATTGTAGACCTCAATGGGCCTGGCTTCATGTGACCTTTTGGCCACCCTTTGGGAAGCCTTGCCTCTGAGAGTTCTCCAGAGCTTTCATTGAAATGAGCTTACTCAACATTTAATGGTTAATGAATGAATTGAAACCCACAGTGCCTCCAACTTCATCCTTGAAAATTGGCCAGATAAAAACCATGAAATTTTTGAAATTCCCAAGACTAGGTGTCACAGGAGAACCTTTGGATGTCCTCTAGCTGATCATGAGAATACAAGACAATGCCTTTATTGACTGGTTTACATGAAAATGGTGTATAACAGAGATGCCAGTAAGTTGGAGCCTGCTGAGTAGTGTTCCTAGAGCCGTGGTGGGCAGGTGTGTGATAAAAAATCTCTGGTGTTGCCATGTTTATCTGCCATTGGTGTCCACATATCTTGTGACTGACATTTTGCAGCCAGTAGACCCTTATATGTAAAAGCATCTTGTTATATGGAGAGGTTTTAGGGCAATGTTCAGAATCAGGTTGCTATGGTCAATGGAGCAAGCTATGTGGGATAGAAGCCTGGTTGGTGCATTCTCCAACAGAACCCGACCCACCACAACTGACAGAATTCCCTACAGCACTGTGTCCCTGGTGAACGCTTTTTATTTCATGAAGCAAATACCACACTCCTAGTGCAACAGCAAGAAACACCATGAAGAGTGGAGGATGACCAAATGGCTTCACAGTCCACATGAGGAGACACTTGCCCTGAGTGGCCACAGTTTACCTACACAGAGAAAATTCAGCACTGCTGCCTCATGTTCATTGGAAAATAAGAAACCATGTCATCCATGTCACATAGATGCAGACCCAGCTTTGATGGTCTCACTACAAAGGAAGCTAATGCTCCTGACAACAAAATATATTTCAAGTGCCCAACCTCAGAGGTAGTTTCTCCAGATGTTGGGCCGGCAGAGTTTCATGTTTGTGGAGTGTTTACCCTGTCCCTTACTTTTGGAAACTCCTCTACCACCTCCAAATTTGTGAACTCCTGAGCATTTTCTATTCCAGATATGTATTCACAGATTTTCTAACTCTTCTCCTCTAATTGTGTCTTACATGGGGCAAAGGTAATGCCAAGGCATTGTTCTGAATGAGAGTGGGAAGATTTTTATGTAGCACATATTTGCATACACATTGGATACATTTTCCAATTTTCCATTCGAAATACTGAATCCCTGACACTAACAAATTTCCTTCTAGACTTTTACTTATAATCTTAATATGATGCAGAAAAATAACCCAGACAAAATAGAAATACAAGAGGTTCACAGGAGGCATGGTGTATAGTTGGATTTGCCTTTCGTATGATAAATGGTAGGTGTTATAAATCAAGCCAATTTTAATTGAAATAGTTCTCCATGTGTTTTAAAAGTTAACAAATATGTGAATAACTGTCTCCCTTTCTCTGTAGCCTATACAGCACATGTATTTTTTATGCACATATTGAATTATACCTGGTATCACACGTACATTTTGTGAGGTGGCTGACTTGGCAGATACAAATTGTAAGAAAAGATCACTCCTACTAAACGCTGTTGGAACTGAAAATTCAACATATGGGTCAGTTTTCTAGTTGTACAACATAAATTGATGTTCAGGAAAATGAATATTTTTGGATCTCTGGATGATATATTTTTCATGGTGAATTTCAATTGGCATACATAATGCTACTTTTTAATGTCTGTGTGTGTGTGTGTGTATATATATATATATATATGTATTCACTCTCCAGATTTTTCAAAATATGAAATGTATTTGTCTGATTATACACTCCCTAAATTCATTCATATTTATGTATGTGGATGTATAATCAACTTTTCACAAGTTTATTCTCAGAAATATTCATCCACCTGAAATACATATTTGTTTCCTAGTACTGAAAACTAACTTCAGGGGATCATATGATGACAGCGAAAGGAGTGCATCAACCCCATGTACAGCGTCACTGTGCAGGAGAATGACGAATTTCCAGCAAAATTTGGGTGGTCCTAAACCTAGTGGAAGTATTTCCATCTCACGAGGATCAGCTACGGGGCTCAAACGTGAGTGATTTGTCTGCATGGAGCATCATGCTGCTTATTCAGCAAATCGCCCTGCGGGTAGAGTCTGTGGCGCGTGCTGGGAAGCAATGAGATAGCAACACAAATATTCAGTGGTGCAGATTCTGTGGGCTCTTGCCATCTGTACAATCACTGTGCTCATTGCTGAATTCTGGGTTTGAGACCAGGGAAATACACGGTCCAATTCGGTTTTCCACACCAGTCAGACCACAGAGGAAGCCAGGGGCCACCGTCTTGGAGAGCTGACGTCACCATTCCTGTTTTCAACTGATAGCAGCTCATTCAGCTATAGAACAGGTAATCTCAGGCTGTCATTCGCCTGTGTCTCGGAGACAAATTACTCAGGCCTGCTCCTATCAGAACATACACCAAGCCCAGAGAGGCCGAATTCTGGCTCCTGGAACTGATCAGGCCCAGGGCTAAAGAACCTGCGGAAACTGCTTCTCGGTCTAGGTCTTGCTGAATACTGTGGAGGTAAATACCTACCAAGCCTTCATAGGCAGTGGCAACAGGATTGAGACGGGGCTTGTGAGGGCCGGTCAGGACTCACCCATTGCTTTGTTCATCCGGCAAAGGGAACGAAATGCTGCCATTCGCTTGGGATACCAACATGTTAGAGATCTGAAGTCATCACAAGGTGGCGGAGGAGATAACTTCATCGATACCAGCGGTGAGAGAAACAGTTGGTCTCCTGGTAAAAAAAGTGAGTCACAAACACCCGAGTCTCTCTCACTCTGTCTTCAAGCTAGAGGGACAGAGCAGAGACACCGCTCACGCCCGGCACTGGCCCAGCGACCCGCAGGCGTGGTAGTCACGTCATCCCAATTGGAGTAGGGACAGAGCACAGCCGCCGCCCGTGCCCGGAACAGGCCCATCGACCAGCAGGCTTGGTAGTCACGTCACCCCAATTGGAGTAGGGGCAGAGCAGAGCCACAGCCTATGCCCAGAACAGGCCCAACAACCCGCCGGTGTGGTAGACACGGCACCCCTATTGGAGTAGTGGCAGAGCAGAGCCTTCTCCCGTGCCCATTACAAGCCCATCGGCCCACCAGCATGGTTGTTAGGTCACCCCAATAGGAATAGGGGCAGAGCAGAGGCACCACCCATGCCCAGAACAGGCCCAGCAACCCGCCGGCGAGGTAGTCACATCACCCCAATTGGAGTAGGGACAGAGCAGAGTGACCAACCTCGCCCACAACGTAGGCAACCGAACAGCGAAACAGGCCAAGTGGCCTGCGGGCACGGCAGACACATAACCCCATTTGGAGTAGGGGTAAAGCAGATCCACTGCACGTGCCCACAAAATAGACAGACCTGCGACCGACCAGCAAAGAGGCTCAGCGTCCTGCCGGCATGGTAGACACGTCATCCCAATTTGAGTAAGGGCAGAGTAGAGCTGCCGCCCGCAACTGCAAGGTAGGCAGACCTGCAATGGATCAGCAGAACAGGCCGAGGGGTCCGTGGGCGTTGTAGACACGTCACACCAAATGGAGGAGGGGCAGAGCAGAGCCACTGCCCGCACCCGCATTGTAGACAGACCTGCGACCAACCAGCACAACAGGCCCAGCAGCCCGTCAGCGTGGTAGATAGATCACCCCAATTGCAGGAGCAGAACAGCCGTCCCCCGCTACTTCAAGGGAGACTTTTCAACTATACAAGAGCAATATAAGTATATAGGGGGAAAATTTCAAAAACAACAGTTTCAACAAGCAGAGAGAAACGCGAGCAGTATGAAAAGACAAGGAAAGAAAGGACCACAAGCAATGCAGGTAAACACAATTTTAGAAGGGGTAATAGCTGCATCAGATGGAATGTCAGATAAAGAATTCAGGATACTCAGGCTTTAGATGATCTGGAGTCTCAAGGAAGACATTAGACAACAAAATCAGACAATTAAAGATCCCTTCGACAATGAATTACATAAACAAATCCAAGAAGCAAAAGATCAACTATATAGGGAGATAGAGGTTGTAAAAACAAACAGAAATCCTAGAATTGCAGGAAGCAATAAACCAACTTAAAAACTCAATTGAGAATACTACCAGCAGAGTAGAACACTTAGAACATAGAACATCAGACAATGAAGACAAAGTATTTCAACTTGAAAAGAACATAGACAGCTCAGCAAGACTGTTAAGAAACCACGAGCAGAACATCCAAGAAATATGGGATAACATAAAGAGGCCAAACTTAAGAGACACTGGGATACAGGAAGGTATAGAGGTTCAAACAAAAGGAATGAGCAACCTATTCAATGAAATAATACGAGATAACTTCCCAGACTTGATAAATAAAACAGAATCCCAAGTCCTAGAAGCCTACAGAACGCCGAATGTTCAAAATCATAAGAGAGCCACAACTAGACACATTATAATGAAGATGCCCAACAAACAGAAAAAGGAGAGAATTTTAAAAGCTACAAGAGAAAGGAAGCAGATTACATTTAGGGGTAAACCAATCAGGATAACAGCTGATCTTTCAAAACAGACTCTGAAAGCTAGAAGATCCAGGAATAACATATTTCAAACACTGAAAGAAAATGGGTTCCAACCAAGAATTGTGTATCCAGCGAAAGTAAGCTTCAGGATGGAAGATGAAATTAAAACCTTCCACGATAAACAAAAGTGCAAAGAATTTGCAGCTAGAAAACCATTTCTTCAAAACATCCTCGGCAAAATATTACAGGAAGAGGAAATGGAAAATATCAATGAAAACCAACAGCGGGAGGGAGTACAGTAAAGGCTGGGGATAATCAAAGAGGAAAACAAACCATGTTTAGGAACATAAATAAACAAATATCGCTGGAAGAACAACCCATATCTCAATAATAACCCTAAATGTTAATGGCTTAAACTCACCAATGAAGACACACTGGCTAGTAGAATTGAACAAAAAACAAGACCCAACAATATGCTGCCTACAGGGGACGCATTTGATAGGAAAATGCATACATAGACTGACGGTGAAAGTTTGGGAAAAATCATATCACTCATATGGACTTCGGAAACAAGCAGGAGAGTCCATACTCATATCAAATAAAATAGATTTTAAGCCAAAGTTAATCAAAAGGGATAAAGAGAGACACTACATACTGCTCAAGGGAACCATACACCAACAAGACACAGCAATCGTTAATATATATTCCCCGTACAATGGTGCAGCTATGTTCATCAAAGAAACTCTTCTCAATTTCAATAGTCTAATAGACCACAATACAGTAATCATGGGAGCCATGAACACACCTCTCTCACCACTGGACAGATCTTCCAAACAAAAGTTGAATAAGGAAACTATAGAACTCAATAACACAATTAATAACCTAGACTTATTTGAGATATGTAGAATATAACACCCAACATCAAGCAGTTACCTTTTTTCTCAGCAGCACATGTATCCTTGTAAAAAATAGATCATATATTATGTCACAGGGCAACTCTTAGACAATATAAAGGAGTACAGTTAATACCATGCATATTATCTGATCATAATGGAATGAAACTAAAAATCAATAATAAAAGAAGGAAGGAAAAATCATGCATCACTTGGAGAATGAACAATAGGTTACTGAGTGATCAATGGGTTATAGAAGACATCAAGGAGGAAATTTAAAAATTCTTAGAAATAAATGAAAATGCAGACACAACATACCGGAATCTATGGGACACATTGAAAGCAGTTCTAAGAGGAAAATTCATTGCTTGGAGTTCATTCCTTAAAAAAAGAAACAACCAACAAATAAATGATCTCATACTTCATCTCAAAATCCTAGAAAAAGAAGACGAAAGCAACAGCAAATGAAGTAGAAGGCAAGAAATAATTAAGATCAAAGCTGAAATTAATGAAATTGAAACAAAAGAAACAATTGAAAAAACTTGACAAAAGTAGAAGTTGGTTCTTTGAAAAAATAAATAAAATTGACAGACCCTTAGAAATGATAACAAAGAGAAGAAGAGAGAGAACTCAAATTACTAGAATAAGGGATTAAAAAAGAAATATCACAACAGATATTTCAGAAATACAGAAGATAATCAGAAAATATTTTGAATCCTTATACTCCAATAAAATAGAAGATAGTGAAGGCATCGATAAATTTCTTAAGTCATATGATCTGCCCATATTGAGTCAGGAGGATATAGCAACATAAACAGACCAATATCAATTGAGGAAATAGAAGAAACCATCAAAACACTACCAACTTAGAAAAGCCCAGGACTGTATAGGTATACAGCAGAGTTTAACAAAACCTTTAAAGAGGAACGAATACCAATATTTTTCAAGGTATTTCAAGAATGTGAAAAAGAGGGAGATCTTCCAAATTCATTCTACGAGGCCAACATCACCCTGATTATTACAGCAGACAAAGACACTTCAAAGAAAGAAAACTACAGACCAATATCTCTAATGAACCCACATGAAAAAATCCTCAATAAAATTCTGGCGAATTGGATACAAAAAAAATATCAAAAAAATTGTGAATCCTGATCAAGTAGAATTCATCCATGTGATGCAAGGCTGGTTCAATATACGGAAATCAATAAATGTTATTCACCACATCAATAGACTTAAAAATAAGAACCATATGATCATCTCGATAGATGCAAAAAAAGCATTCAATAAAGTACAGCATTCTGTTATGTTCAACACTCTAGAAAAACTAGTGATAAGAGGAACATACCTCAATATTGTAAAAACAATCTATGCTAAGCCTCAGGCTAGCATCATTCTGAATGGAGAAAAATTGAAGGCATTCTCTCTAAAATCTGGAACAAGACAGGGATGCCCTCTCTCACCACTTCTGTTCAACATAGTTCTCGAAACACTGGCCAGAGCAATTAGACAGACGAAAGAAATAAAAGGCATAAAAATTTGAAAAGAAGTACTTAAATTATCACTATTGCAGATCACATGATTCTATATCTAGCAGTCCCAAAAGGGTCTACAAAGAAACTAATGGAGCTAATAAATGAATTCAGAAAAGTGGCAGGATATAAAATCAACATGCATAAATCAAAGGCATTCCTGCATATCAGCGACAAATCTTCTGAAATGGAAATGAGGACAACCACTCCATACACAATATCCTAAAAAAATAATAATAATAATTAGGAATCAACCTAACAAAAGATGTGAAAGTCTTATACAATGAAAACCACAGAACCCTAAAGAGAGAAATAGAAGAAGATCTTAGAAGATGTAAAAATATATCCTGTTCATGGATAGGCAGAACTAACATCATCAAAATGGTGATATTACCAAAAGTTCTCAATAGGTTTAATGCAATGCCAATCAAAATCCAAACGGCATTTCTTCTAGAAATAGAGAAAGCAATCATGGAATTCATATGGAAAAATAAAAGACACAGAATAAAAAAAACGATACTAAGCAGGAAGTGTGAATCAGGCGGCCTAGTGATACCAGACTTCAAACTATACTACAGAGCAATAGTAACAAAAATAGCATGGTACTGGTACCAAAACAGGAGGGTGGACCAATTGTTCAGAATAGAGGACACAGAAACCAAGCCAGGAAACTACAACTATCTTATATTTGATGGAGGGGCTAAAAGCATGCAATGAAGGAATATAGCATCTGCAAAAAATGGTGCTGGGAAAACTTGGAATCCATGTGTAAAAAAATGAAACTGAATCCCTTTCTCTCGCCATGCACAAAAGATAACTCAAAATGGATCAAGGAGCTTGATATCAAATCAGAGACATGGAGTCTGATAGAAGAAAAAGTTGGCTACGATCTACATACTGTGGGGTCGGGCTCCAAATTCCTCAATAGGACACCCATAGCACAAGAGTTAATAACTACAATCAACAAATGGGACTTACTCAAAGTAAAAAGGTTTTTCTCAGCAAAAGGAACAATAAGAGAGGTAAATAGGGAGCCTAAATCCTGGGAACAAATCTTTACTTTTCACACTTCAGATAGAGCCCTAATATTCAGAGTATACAAAGAACTGAAAAAAATAGACAATAAGATAACAAATAACCCAATAAACAAATGGGCCAAGAACCAGAACAGGCACTTCTCAGAGAAGGACATACAATCAAAAAACAAGTACATGAAAAAATGCTCACCATCCCCAGCAGTCAGAGAAATGCAAATCAAAAGCACCCTAAGATACCATCTCATTCCAGTAAGATTGGCAGCCATTATGAAGTCAAACAACAACAAGTGCTGGTGAGGATGTGGAGAAACAGGTACACTTGTACATTATTGGAGGCACTGCTAATTGGTGCAGCCAATTTGTAAAGCATTATGGAGATTTCTTGGAAAGCTGGGAATGGAACTACCATTTGACCCAGCTATTCCTCTTCTTGGTCTATTCCCTAAAGACCTTAAAAGATCATGCTACAGGGATACTGCTACATTGATGTTCATAGCAGCACAATTCACAATAGCAAGACTGTGGAACCAACCTAGATGCTGTTCAATAGAAGAATGGATAAAAAAAATGTGGCATTTATACACAATGGAGTATTACTCTGCTTTAAAAAATGACAAAATCATAGAATTTGCAGGAAAATAGATGGCATTAGAGCAGATTATGCTAAGTGAAGCTAGCCAATCCCAAAAAAACAAATGCCAAATGCCTTCTTTGATAAAAGGAGAGTAACTACGAACAGAGTAGGGATGAAGAGCATGAGAAGAAGATTAGTATTAAATAGGGATGAGAGGTGGGAGAGAAAGGGATAGAGAAGAGAAATTGCATGGAAATGGAAGGAGACCCACAGGGTTATATAAAATTACATAAAAGAGGATGTGAGGGGAAAGGGAAAAATAATACAAAAAGGGAGAAATTTATTACAGTAGAGGGGGTAGAAAGAGAAGAGGGGAAGAGAGGGGAGAGGAGGAGGGATAGTAGAGGATATGAAAGGCAGCAGAATACAATAGACACTAGTATGGCAATGTGTAAATCAATTGATGTGTAACTGATGTGATTCTGCAATCTGTATACGGGGTAAAAATGGGAGTTCATAACCCACTTGAATCAAAGTGTGAAATATGATATATCAAGAAATATGTAATGTTTAGAACAACCATAAAAAATTTAAAAAAAAAGGAAACTAACTTCGGTGATTGAGGCACGCGAATCCTAATATTTCTACAGTAACTTACCAAGTTTAACATCAATGCAAGTAGATTCCAAAGGGACATGATGTGTATTTTTACGTTAATTTTTATTCAAAACTGGTACAGTACAATTTCATCAGTTTATGCACATCATAGGATATATATTTCATAAACAATTTAGCAAATTTATAGGCATTTGTTTCACTTTCAATCTCTTCCTGCTTCAGAACACATGTATTCCTCCATATTTCTTGACTGGTCTTTGCATGAGAATTCTTTCCGAACACATTATTTTCGATTTCCATAATCACTTTTGAAGCAAACTTCACACACTCTTCATGATAAACCAAAACACTAATATTAACATTAGATGTATAACTGGTTGGAATGAATGAATGTATATCAATATAAGATTTATTGTATATTTTCAGATATCAATTCAATCCATTATTTAAAGTTGGAATCAGTTATATTATTTATTCACAGTTTGGTGTATTCATGCTTAATCTCTATATTCATGGACACAGGGTACACCTCTTTGTATCCCCAATAATAATTTTATGTCTTCAATATATTGCTCCCAGAAATGGTGGTAGAAATACTCATGTCACCTGATCTACATATACATTTTATCACAGTAATATTCTGGACAAAAAATGTAAAGGTCACACTTATGATTGTACGAAAGACTAAATGACTACATTCACTCTCTAACCGAAACCCTATAGCTAAAGAATTTTTAGTCCCAATCCTACACTCATTCTTCTTCCTAAACCTACCGACTATCTTCCTAATCCTACCGACTATCCCTTTGGATTGGATGTTCTCTTCTACATTCAAACATCCAAGGTACAAGGTTCTATGCCATTGTATATCAAATTGTCTGAGACATCTTTGCAGAATATAATTAAAAACTAAGTATCCCAAATAAGGGCCCAATGCCCTTCTGGGTTTCAAATCATACCTAGATTTCTGTTTTCATACTTATATTTCACCTCGATATTCTTGTAAATATCGCAGGTTCCCAATACCATTATTTATCGCACAGAATGATTGCTAACCCAAATCGAACCTGTTATTAACCCTAAACATACACTGTTCCCTCAATCTCATTTTACAGAAGAGCAGGGAGAGAGTCGTTCTTACAATACAGGAAAGTAGGGGACATTCCACCTGCTGAGAACCTCAAAGGTCCATTCAAAATGATACCTGGAGAAGATGTAGGCAGCTATGAAGGACCTGAGAGAGCAAAAGTCATCTTCCATGGCAAACAACCTGGTCAGGATGAAGGGATGTGTCTGAATCAGCCTCTCTCTTTTTATTGTAGAGAAGATGGACCAAACCAGGCCTCTGTCGAGAGCTGCTGCTGGGTGCCTATGGTTGACATACCATTCTACCTTGTGAAAGTGTCACAGGAAGTAGGGGCAGCCTCCATCTCATGGGACACTTGGAAGCAACTGTTAGGACAAAGTGGTAGCCAAGGCAGTGACCTCATTCAGTTCCAAAGAAAGTGACATACCTCATTTCCTTGGTGATGGAACTCTCTGAACTTTTGTATCCAAGAATCCAGGCACCCCGAGGCAGCCCCAGTTCCAGTGGGCTCACTTGTTTGGATTTACCAAGGACAGAGTCAGTCTTTCTTGGTACCTACTGATGTGAGGATGGCCAAATGCCAGGAGAGCTCTGAAGAGGGACCTTTCCAGAAGAAGCAGGTAGTGGCTCACCCCTTTTTCTTGACAACTTCACAGAGTTGGCCAAGGAAACCAGATCTGAGAGAGGTCAGGCCATGTCCTGAGAATAGGTAGGAAAGTTGGTTTGTTTGGTTTGGAGTGGATTGTTTTTAGTAAGTCGTTTGACCAGGCGAGTGTTTCTATGTCTGTGTATCCCACTGTGTCCGTTGTTGTAGACATTAGAAAAGAGAATGCATTAATGAATGCCTCCAGTCTAGTATAAATCTTCCCATAATTCATTCTGCCCAATTTATGAATGGACTGCAGCTTGTCTTATTGAGAGGCAATACCTTCTATCTTCCTAAGTTCCTGTTTTCTTCCTGAATTCTGGCCACTCTCCAGAATAGGCTCATGGTTTTGTGTCCAAGATATGTACCACTCCAAGCTCTGTGACATGGCCATGTACTGGATAGCTGAAGAGAATGGCCAGCCTTTCAGAGAACTCAGATATCAGTGTGAACAGGAACGTCTCAGTGGAAAAACCCTGCTTTGGGCCTTTTGCTTACCTATTGTTCTGTTGCACTGAATGTCAGGAAAGACTTTGTCTCAGGCCACCCTTTTGTGAAGCCTGAAGAAAACAATTTTCAAATGGAAATGAATGGGCATCACCTGTGGCTCTTTGTTTAATTGCTTTGGAAAGGGATGTGGCTGAATTAGCCTCTTGGCCTTGTGTGTGGCTGTGACTTACATTCTCAGCACCTGATGGATCTAAAGAATAATCCCATGTGTGCATCAAAAACCATAATGGCAAAAAGATCAGTCATTGTGGATGAAGTCTCTTGCCTTCCTCTGTTAGGTTCTTGACCTCCGTCAAGTGAGAAAATGGATTCTTTGGGTCAAATGAGTTCCTCAAAGCCCTGCAGAGGTGCTTGGGGTTTCGCATGACTCCAAATCACAAAGAATCTATACCTGAAAATCAGTAGGCCTCACATTGGAGAAACAGAGCATTATTAATGACAGGCTTATTTGATCACTCCTGGTTCACAGGAAGGGTGTCCAGGCCACCCTGACTTTAGGCAAATGAGGGCCAAGTGAGCTTATTTTGGACACTTTCTTGGGCTTCGCCCCTCATGAAAATCTTCAGCCAGACATTACGATGAATGACAATATGTAAGAAGATGAGGGCCATGTGGGAGTGTTTTCGTTTTAATTTTGGTCATTTGTGTGGCGGTTGGAAGAAATGACTGGGTCCACCTGGGCTTGAACTCTGGTGTGATTCCCCTTAGATACTGAGTTGTGGAACTGACCTTAGAGAAGTATTGCATTGAATTTTGTTGGGATTTTAGGAGGCCACGCATAAGAGTCACCCTTGGAACTGAGATCTAGGCCCAGGGTTGCTTTCCACAGATTTTTCAGTTCCTGAAAGAAGTGACCTCACCTCACTTTCTTGGTGATGGAACTCTCTGATCTTGGGATCCAGGAATTCAGGCACAAAAGCCAGGGCCAGTTCCAGTCCGAGTGGTCTCATTTGTTTGGATTTACCAAGGACAGAGTCAGTCTCTCTTGGTACCTACTAATGTGAGGATGGCCAAACGGCAGGAAATCTCTGAAGGGGGCCTTTCCTGAGAAAGCAGGTAGTGGCTCACAGCTGGCTCCTGACAATTTCATAGAGTTGGCCATGGAGTCCAAATCTGAGACAGGAGTGGCCATTTCGGGGGAACATAGTATGGCCCAAAAGTCAGAGGGCACTTCAGATAGTCAAAGACCTACTTGGCGGAAGGAGGTGCCTTTGTGGGTTTGGTTGTAGGTTTGTTGTTTTGTCTCATGTTCTGAGAATAGGCAAGGAAGGCAGTTTGTTTGGTTTGGAGTGAACTGTTTCTAGTAAGTCGTTTGGCAAGGCGAGTGTTTCTATGTCTGTGTATCCCACTGTTATCCATGGTTGTAGACATTAGAAAAGATATTGGATCAATGGATGTGTCCTGTTTAGTAGAAAGCTTCCCAGAATTCATCCTGCACAATTTATGAATGGACTGCGGCTTGCCTTATCAATTGGCTACACCTGCTATCTTCCTAAGTTCCACTTTTCTTCCTGAATTCTGGCCACTCTCCAGAATAGGCTCATGGTTTTTGTGCAAGATATATACCACCTCCAAGCTCTGTGACATGGCCATGTACTGGATAGCTGAAGGGAATGGCGAGAGTCGCAGAAAACTCAGAAATCACTGTGACCATTAAAGTCTCAGTGGAGAAACCCTGCTTTGGGCCTTTTGGTTACCTATTGTTCTGTTGCCCTGAATGTCAGGAAGGTCTTTGCCTTTGGCCACCCCTTTGTGAAGCCTGAAGAAAACAGTTTTCAAATGGAAATGAATGGATCACCTGTGGCTCTTTGCTTAATTGCTTTGAAAAAGATGTGTCTCATTCAGACCATTGGCCCTGTGTGAGGCTGTTGCTTAGTTTCTCATCACCTGATGGATCTAAAGAAAGATTCCATGTGTACATCCAAAACCAAAGTGGCAAAAAGAGCAGTCATTGTGGATGAAGTCTCTCGTCTTCCTCTGTAAGGTTTGTGACCTCCATCAAGTGAGAATAGGGATCCTTTGTGTCAAATGAGTTCCTCAACGCCCTGCAGATTCTATCCCATAGGTGCTTGGGTTTTATCATGACTCCAGTTCACATAAAGAATCTAAAACCCACAGTCAGTAGTCCTCAAATTGGAGAAGCGGAGAAGTATTAATGGCAGGCCTATTTGATCACATCTGGTTCACAGGAAGGGTGTACAGGCCACCCTGAGTTTAGTCAAATTAAGGGGCAAGGGAGCTTATTTTTGACACTGGCTTGGGCAGAGCCCCTTATGGAAACCTCCAGCCAGAAGTTTTGATGAGTGTCTATATGGAAGAAGATGTGGGTCATGTGGGAGTGTTTTGGTTTTAATTGTGGTCATTTGGGTGGCGGTTGGAAGTGACGATTGGGTCCACCTGGGCTGGAACTCTGGTGTGATTCCCCTTAGATACTGAGTTGTGGTACTGAACTCAGAGAAGTATTGCCATGAATTGTGTTGGGATTTTAGGAGGCCACGCATGAGATTTGCCCTTGGAAACTGAGATCTAGGCCCAGGTTGGCTTTGCACAGAGCACTGGGAATCTCAGCCAGGGTATCACATAATTTTATTCTGAAAGGCTTGCAGCCATAGTTGAGAGTCAAAACACACATGGACCTCACATTGTAGACCTCAATGCGCCTAGCTTCATGTGATCATTGGCCACTCTTTGGGAAGCCTTGCTTATAAGAGTTCTCCAGAGCTTTCATTGAAATGAGCATCCTCACCATTTAATGGTTCCTGAATGAAGTGAAACCCACAGTGCCTTCAACTTCATCCTTGAAAAATGGCTAGATAAATACGGTGAAATTTTTTTAAATTTCCATGGCCAGGTGGCACTAGAGAAACTTTTGATATCCTGTTGCTGACTATGAGTATACTAGACAGTGCCTGATGGACTGGGTTTCAAGAAAATGGTGTAGATCAGAGATGCCAGTAATTTGGAGCCTGCTGAGTAGTGGGCATAGAGCTGCAGTCGGCAGGTGTGTGATAAATCATCTGTGGTGGGGCCATGTGGATCTTCCTTTGGCTTCCAAATTGCTTGTGACTGACATGGTGCAGCAAGCAGACCCTTATATGTAAAGGCGTATTTTTATTTGGAGAGGTTTCAGGGCAATGTTCAGAATCACGTTGCTATGGTCAAGAGGCAAGCTATTTGGAATAGAACCTTGGTGGGTGCATTCTCCTGCAGACCCTGACCCACCACACTTGAGAAACTCCCTCCAACACTTTGTCCCAGTTGGACTCCTTGTATTTTGTGAAGAAAATACCAAACTACCAGTGCAGCAGCAATAAACACCACAAAATGTGGAGGATGACCAAATGGCTTCACAGTCCACATGGGGAGACACTTAGCCCCCAGTGACCACAGTTTACCTACAAAGATTGAATTCAGCACTGCTGACTCATGTTCATTGGAACATAAGAAACCATGTCCTCCAGGTCACATAGATGCAGACCCAGCTTTGATGCTCTCATTACAAAGGAATCTAAACCTCCTGATAACAACATATATTTCAAGTGCCCAACCTCAGAGGCAGTTTCTGAAGAAGTCTTTAGGCCAGCAGAGCTCCATATTTGTGGAGTGTTTACCCTGTCCCTTACTTTAGTAAACTACTCTACCACCTCCAAGGTTGTAAACTTTTGAGCATATTAAATTCCAGCTATGTATTCCCAGATTTTCGAACTCTTCTCCTCTAATGATGAATTACTTGGGGCGAGGGTAATGTCAAGGCATTGTTCTGGATGACAGTGAAATATTTCTCCATGTTTTTTTTTAATTATTTTATTTCATATTATTATTTTATTTTTTTAATTGGGTGTTCAAAACATTACAAAGCTCTTGACATATTATATTTCATACATTAGATTCAAGTGGGTTATGAACTCCCATTTTTATCCCAAGTACGGATTGCAGAATCATATCTGTTACACATCCGCATTTTTATAATGTCCTATTAGTAACTGTTGTATTCTGCTACATTTTCTATCCTCTACTATCCCTGCTCCCCTCCCATCTTCCCTCTCTACCCCATCTACTGTAATACATTTATATCTTTGTTTATTTTCCCATTCCCCTCACAACCTCTTATATGTAATTTTGTGTAACAATGAGGGTCTCCCTCCATTACCATGCAATTTCCTTTATCTCTCTCTTTCCGCCCCCCACCTCATGTCTCTGTTTAATGTTGATCTTTTCTTCCTGCTCTTCCTCCCTGCTCTGTTGTTAGTTGCTCTCATTATATCAAAGAAGACATTTTTATTTGTTTTTTAGGGTTTGGCTAGCTTCACTAAGCATAATCTGCTCTAGTGCCATCCATTTCCCTGCAAATTCAATGATTTTGTCATTTTTTAATGATGCATAATACTCAATGGTGTATAAATACCACATTTTTTTATCCATTCATCTACTGAAGGGCATCTGGGTTGGTTCCACAGTCTAGCAATTTTGAATTGTGCTGCTATGAACATCGATGTGGCAGTATCCCTGTAATATGCTCTTTTAAGGTCTTCAGGGAATAGTCTGAGAAGGGCAATAGCTGGGTCAAATGGTGGTTCCATTCCCAGCTTTCCCAGGAATCTCCATACTGCTTTTCAAATTTGCCACAACAGTTTGCAGTCTCACCAGCAATGTAAAAGAGTACACTATTCTCCACATCCTCGCCAGCACTTGTTGTTGTTTGACCTCATAATGGCTGCCAATCTTACTAGAGTAGGATGGTATCTTAGGGTGGTTTTAATTTGCATTTCTCTGACTGCTAGAGATGGTGAGCATTTTTTCATGTACTTACTGATTGATTGTATGTCCTCCTCTGAGAAGTGTTGGTTCAGGTCCATGGCCCATTTTTTGATTGGGTTATTTATCATCTTATTGTCTAATTTTTTGAGTTCTTGGTATACTCTGGATATTAGGGCTCTATCTGAAGTGTGAGGAGTAAAAATTTGTTCCCATGATTTAGGCTCCCTATTTACCTCTCTCATTTTTTATCCTGCTGAGAAAAAAAAAACTTTTCAGTTTAAGTAAGTCCCATTTGATGATTGTTGTTATTAACTCTTCTGCTATGGGTGTCCTGTTAAGGAATTTGGAGCCCGACCCCACATTATGTAGATCAGAGCCAACTTTTTCTTCTATCAGATGCAGAGTCTCTTATTTGATATCTAGCTCCTTGATCCACTTTGAGTTAACTTTTGTGCATGGCAAGAGGAGGGGATTCGGTTTCATTTTGTTGCATATGGATTTCCATTTTATACAAAAACATTTGTTGAAGATGCTATATTTCCTCTATTGCATGCTTTTAGCTCCTTTATCAAATATAGCATAGTTGTAGCTTTGTGAATTAGTCTTTGTGTCCTCTATTCTGTACCCATTGGTCAACCCGCCTGTTTTGGTACCAGTGCCATGCTGTTTTTGTTACTATTGCTCTGTAGTATAGTTTTAAGTCTGGTATCGCTATATCGCCTGATTCACACTTCCTGCTAGAATTGCTTTTGCTATTCTGGGTCTTATATTTTTCCATATGAATTCCATGATTGCTTTATCTATTTCTACAAGAAATGCCTTTGGGATTTTGATTGGCATTACATTAAACCTATAGAAAACTTTTGGTAATTTCGCCATTTTGATGATGTTAGTTCTGCCTATCCAGGAACAGGGTATATTTTTCCATCTTCTAAGATCTTCTTCTACTTCCCTTTTTAGGGTTCTGTAGTTTTCATTGTATAAGTCTTTCACCTTTTTTGTTAGGTTGATTTTCAATTATTTAATTTTTTTGACGATATTGTGAATGGAGTGTTTTTCCTCATTTCTGTTTCAGAAGTTTTGTCGCTGATATACAGAAATGCCTTTGATTTATGACTTTGATTTTGATTGTATATCCTGCCACTTTGCTGAATTCATTTATTAGTTCTAGTAGATTTTTTTGTAGACCCCTTTGGGTTTTCTATGTATAGAATCATGTCACCAGGAAATAGTGATAATTTACGTTCTTATTTTCCTATTTTTATGCCTTTGATTTCTTTCGTCTGTCTAATTGCTCTGGCCAGTGTTTCGAGAACTATATTGAATAGAACTGGTGACAGAGGGCATCCCTGTCTTGTTCCAGATTTTAGAGGGAATGCCTTCAATTTTTCTCCATTCATAATGATGCTAGCCTGAGACTTAGCATAGATAGCTTTTAAAATGTCGAGGTTAGTTCCTGTTATCCCTATTTTTCTAATGTTTTGAACATAAAGAGATGCTGTACTTGGTCAAATGCTTTCTGCGTCTATCGAGATGATCATATGGTTCTTATCTTTAAGTCTATTGATGTGATGAATAACATTTATTGATTTTCGTATATTGAACCATCGTTGCATCCCAGGGATGAATCCTACTTGATCCTGGTGAAAAATTTTTTTGATGTGCCTTTGTATTCGATTAGGCAGATATTTATTGAGGATTTTTGCATCTAGGTTAATCAGATATATTGGTCTGTAGTTCTCTTTCTTTGAGTTGTCTTTTTCTGGTTTTGGAATTAGGGTGATGTTGGCCTCATAAAATGAATTTGGCAGAGCTCCCTCTTTTTCTATTTCCTGAAATAACTTGAAAAGTATTGGTATAAATTCTTCTTCAAAGGTTTTGTAAAACTCCGCTGTATAGCCATCCGTTCCTGGGCTTTTCTTGGTTGGTAGTCTTTTGATTGCTTCTTCTATTTCATCCATTGATATTGGTCGGTTTAAATTGTGTGTATCCTCCTGACTCAGTTTGGGCAAATCATATGACTTAAGAAATTTATCGATGTCTTCACTATTTTCTATTTTATTGGAATAATGATTTTCAAAATAATTTCTAATTATTTGATGTGCCTTTGTATTCGATTCGCCAGAATTTTATTGAGGATTTTTGCATGTAGGTTCATCAGATATATTGGTCTGTAGTTTTCTTTCTTTGAGGTGTCTTTTTCTGATTTCGGAATCAGCGTGATGTTGGCCTCATAGAATGAATTTGGCAGAGCTCCCTCTTTTTCTCTATCCTGAAATAACTTGAAAAGTATTGGTATTAAATCTTCTTTAAATGTTTTGTAAATCTCCGCTGTATAGCCATCCGTTCCTGGGCTTTTCTTGGTTGGTAGTCTTTTGATTGCTTCTTCTGTTTCATCCATTGATATTGGTCTGTTTAAATTTTGTGTATCCTCCTGACTCAGTCTGGGCAAATCATATGACTTAAGAAATTTGTTGATGTCTTCACTATATTCTCTTTTATTGGAATATAGGTTTTCCAAATAATTTCTAATTGTCTTCTGTATTTCGGAAGCATCTGTTGTAATATAGCCTTTTTCATCCCATATGTTAGTAATTTGAGTTCTCTCTCTTCTTCTCTTCATTAGCATGGCTAAGGGTCTGTGGAACATATATATTTTTTCGAAGAACCACCTTTTAGTTTTGTTAATTTTTTCAATAGTTTCTTTTGTTTCAATTTCGTTGATTTCTGCTCTGATTTTAATTATTTCTTGCCTTCTGCTACATTTTCTGTTGTTTTGCTCTTCCTTTTCTAGGGCTTTGAGTTAAAGTGTGAGCTCATTTATTTGTTCGGTTTTACTTTTTTTCAGGAATGACCTCCAGGCAATGAATTTCCCTCTTAAAACTGCTTTCATTGTGTCCCATAGATTCCGATATGTTGCATCTGTATTTTCATGTATCTCTAAGAATTTTTTGATTTCCTCCTTTATATCTTCTCTAACCCACTGATCATTCAGTAACATATTGTTCATTTTCCATGTGATGTAGGATTTTTCCTTCCTTCTTTTATCATTGATTTCCAGTTTCATTCCATTATGATCAGATAAAATGCATGGTATTATCTCCACACCTTTATATTTACTGAGGGTTGCCCTATGGCATCATATATTGTCTATTTTTGAGAAGGATCCATGTGCTGCTGAGAAAAAAAGTATATCCACTTGATGATGGTTGATATATTCTATATATGTCAGTTACATGTAGGTTATTGATTGTGATATTGAGTTCTATACTTTCTTTATTCAACTTTTGTTTGAAGGATCTGTCCAATGATGATAGATGTGTGTTGAAGTCACCCATAATTATTGTGTTGTGGTCTATTTCATTCTGGAGCTTGAGGAGAATTTGTTTCATGAACAACGTAGCACCATTATTTAGTGCATAAATATTGATAATTGTTATGTCTTGTTAGTGAATGGTTCCTTATAACAGTATATAATGTCCTTCCTTATCCCTTTTGATTAACTTAGTCTTGAAGTCGATTTTATTCGATATGAGGATGTCCACCCCTGCTTGTTTATGAGGATAAGTGTGCATGGTGTATTTTCTCCCAACCTTTCACCTTCAGCCTGTGTGTCTTTGCATTTCAGATGTGTCTCCTGGAGGCAACATATTGTTGGATTTGTTTATTTAATCCAAGTTACCAGCCTATGTCGCTTTATTGGAGACTTTAAGCCATTTACATTCAGAGTTACTATTGATGTATGGTTTGTATGCCAGCCATGTTTGATTATTCATATTTTTTTTAATTTAGTTTTTTTCTCCATGACAAGCATTCACCCTGCCTCTTTCATTACCAAGGTACTTCCCACTGATGGTTTTGGTTGTTGTTTTTCATTTCTTTCTTGTGTAGTGTTTTGCTCAAGACGCTTTGCAATGCTTGTTTTCTGGCTTCAAATTCTTTTAGCTTTTGTTTATCATGAAAGATTCTTATTTCGTTGTTGGACCTGATGGTTATTTATGCTGGATACATAATTCTTGGTTGGCATCCATTGTCTTTCAGTGTTTGATATACATTTTTCCAGGATCTTCTCGCTTTCAGCGTCTGTGATGAAATATCCATTGTTAACCTTATTTGTTTACCACTGAATGTATTCTGCCTCCATTCTCTTGTAGATTTTTTATTTTCTCTTTGTTCTGTATATTGGATATCTTCATAACAATGTGTCTTGGCATTGGTCTACTGTGATTTTGTGTGCTCTTGTCCTGTATGCAGCTACAATTTGTATATCCATTTCCTTTTTTATTTCTGGAAAGTTTTCTGTAATTATTTCATTCAGCAGTTTTCTCATTCCCTTGGTTTGAGTCTCTGTACCTTTCTCTATCCTGATGACTCGTAAGTGTGTTTTTTTTTTATGTTATCCCAAATCTCTTGGATGTTTTTCTTGTGATTTTTTTGCCAGCCTTTCTGAGTTGGCTGGACTCGTTTCAAGATGATATATTTTGTCTTCATTATCTGACCTTTTGGCTTTTACTTGCTCCACTCTGTTAGTGATACTCTCAAAGGAGTTCTTAATTTGGTTTATCATTTCCTTCATTTCTAGAATTATTGTTTGATTTTTTTATAATCTCTATCCCCTGATAAAGATGCTTAACTTTTTCTTTTATCTGTTTATGTAATTCATTTTCAATGTTTTCTTTTACTGTTTGGATTTTCTGTCTCGTATCCTCTTTAAGTTTCCATTCCATCTGTCTAAGGTATTCCTTGAGTTCTTTATATGACCATTTTTCTGATGACTCTAGGTCCTCCTGAATATTTAGGGTGT
Organism: Callospermophilus lateralis; assembly: GCF_048772815.1. NCBI lineage: Eukaryota > Metazoa > Chordata > Mammalia > Rodentia > Sciuridae > Callospermophilus > Callospermophilus lateralis. Next base: position 67,794 of record NW_027512972.1, on the reverse strand, counting down.
CCTTCGTGGTTTGTACTCCTTTTCTTCCTTGCTTGTTTATGCTGCTCATGTTACTTCTTGTTCTGTTTGACTGCTTAGTTACTGTTTACTCTTATAAATTTATTTGATGCTTGGGAGGAAAGATTTTAGAAGGGAAGGGAAAAAGTCACTAAAGAGAATGAGAGTAGGCAGGTAGAATGCAAGGAATGGGAAATAAGAAAATTGAAAAGAAATGAAAAGACAATAGAAAAAATAGAAAATAAAGAAAGAAAATGATTTTTTTAAAAAATGATTATGATAATATAAAATTAAAATTTTAAAAAATAATAATAACAAAAGAAAAAATTAAAAAAAAAATTAAAAACATTTTAAAAAATTAAAGAACAGCAACAAAAAAATGAAAATAAAAGAAAACAAAAAAAACAAAAACAAAAAAAACAAACTAATATAATAATAATAATAATAAATGCAGTCATAGATTGCAATAAACTTTTTTTCCATTAGGTAGAGCTGTGCCCACTGGGCTAAGCTTCTCCTTTCAATAGGTGGGAACCAATCACTGTGCAGCAGCTATTCCTCCCACACTGGGTGGGTGTCCAATCCTGAGTGCCTAAGTTCTTTTTTTGTGTTTCCTCAAGCCAGGCCCCACTCACCTGTGACACTCACCACAATACTGGCTACATGCCAGGTCTGCTGCTCCTAGGAGCCCTGTTTTCATGAACGCCTGGGCACAATCTCCCTCTTTGTCTCCCTCAGACCCTAAGTTTTTAGAGCTTAGGCCTGAGAACCCCCAGTGAATTTGCTGCACTCCGGAAGCCATGCCCCCGGAAGCTGGAGCAAGAGACTTCAGTTTTCAGCACTGGTGGGAGCGGTGGCCTGGAGGTCTGCACCACGAGTCCCGTGCCACTCCTAATTCCCTCGGTCTGGATATCGCGCTCAAGGGAGAGCTGGGAGGGGCTCTTAAGATTTCCCCACAAGTTCGCAAATTTATAGGAATTTGCTTCACTTTCAATCACTTCCTGCTTCAGGACACATGTATTCTTCCATGTTTCTTGACAGGTCTTTTCATGAGACTTCTTTCAAGACACATGACTTTCAATTTCCATAATCACTTTTGAAGCAAAACTCACATAAACTTTATGATAAATTATAACTCTGATATTACCATTAGATGTATAACTGGTTGGAATTAATGATTGCATACCAATATAGGATTTCTTATATATTTTCAGATAAAAATTCAATCCATTATTTAAAGTGAAAAGAGTTATATTATTTATTCACAGAATGGTCTATTCATGCATTATCTCTATATTCATAGACGCAGTGTACACTTCTTTATACCCCCAATACTAATTTATACGTCTTCAAAATATTGCTCCCTGAAATGGTGGAAGAAATACTCATGTCACCTGATCTACTTATACATTTAATCACAGAAATATTAGGAACACAAAATGCAAAGGTCACACTTATGTTTGTACCAAAGCCTAAAAGGAAAGTAAACATGGATTACTAAAAACATCCATGTCCATGTTGCCTAATGCTGTCAAATGTCAATCCTATTGGTGACTACATATTTGTTTCTTCTTAAGATTACATATTCAAACTCAACCCTACTGAAAATGTCTAATCCTATTCCTCACTTTATACATTGCCTGATTTCATTATGGCTCTATTTCTATCTGTTTCCTACATATTTTCCCCAGTTCATCATTGTGACTGACTCTTCACATGTGCTGACATTTACATTCACACTCTAATCGATAACCTATTGCTAATAAACTTTTGTTCCTAATCCTATACTCATTCTTTTTGTAAACCTACCGACTATCTTCCTAATCCGACCGACTATCCTTTTTTGACTGGTTGTTCTCTTCTACATTCAATCAAGCAAGGTACAAGGTCTTATGCCATTGTATATTGATCTATCTGAGACCTCTGTGCAGAATGCAATTCAATGCTAAGTATCACAATCAAGGGTCCAATGCCCTTCTGGGCTTCAAATGTTACCTAGATTTCTGGTTTCACACTTATATTTCACATATATATTCTGGTAAATATCGCAGTTTCAAATACCATTATTCATTCTGCAGGATGATTCCTAAACTAAATCCAACATGTTATTGACCCTAAACATACACTGTTCCCTCAATCTAACTTTACAGAAGAGCAGGGACAGAGTTGGTCTTACAATACAGGAATGTAGGGGATCTTCCACCTGCTGAGAACCTCAAAGGTCCATGCAGACATGATCCCTGGAAAAGAGGTAGGCAGCTATGAAGGACCTGAGAGAGCAAAAGTCATCTTCCATGGCAAACAACCTTGTCAGGATGAAGGGGTGTGTCTGAATCAGCCACTTTCTTCTTAATGTAGAGAAGATGGACCAAACAAGGTCTGTGTGGAGAGCTGTTCCCGTGTGTCTATGGTTGATATGCCATTCTAACTTGTGACAGTGTCACAGGAAGTAGGGGCAGCCTCCATCTCATGGGACCCTTGGAAGCAACTATTAGGACAAAGTGTTTGCCAAGGCATTGACCTATTCAGTTCCGGAAGGAAGTGACCTACCTTACTTCTTTGGTGATGGAACTCTCTGAACTTGGGATCCAGGAAGCCAGGCATCCAGAACCAGTCCCAGTCCCAGTCCCAGTGGGCTCACTTGTTTAGTTTTACTAATGACAGATTCTGTCTTTTTTGGTACCTACTGATGTGAGGATGGCCAAATGCCAGGAGAGCTCTGAAGACGGGCCTTTCCTTAGTAACTAGGTAGTGGCTCACCGCTGGCTCCTAACAACTTCACAGAGTTGGCCAAGGAGACCAGATCTGACACAGTACAGGCCATTTCGGGGGAACATAGTAGGGCCTGCCAGTCAGAGGACACTCTGGATATTCACAGACTTACTTGGAGAAGGAGGTGCCTTTGTGTTTGTGGGTGTGAGTTTGTGGTTTTGTCTCATTTTCTTAGAATAGGTAGAAAAGCTGGTATGTCTGGTTTGCAGTGGACTGTTTCTAGATAGTCGTTTGACAAGGCAAGTGTTTCTATGTCTGTGTATAACACTGTGTCCGTGGTTGTAGACATTAGAAAAGAGAATGCATCAATGAATGTGTCCTGTCTAGTAGAAAGCTTCCCAGCATTCATCCTGCCCAATTTATGACTGCACTGCAGGTTGCCTTATCGATGGGCAACACCTAATATCTTCCTAAGTTTCAGATTTCTTCCTGAATTCTGACCAATCTGCAGAATAGTCTCATGGTTTTGTGTCCAAGATAGGTACCACCCCAAGCTCTGTCACATGGCCATGTACTGAATAGCTGAAGGTAATGGTGAGCATCTTAGAAAACTCAGATATCAGTGTGAGAAGGTAAGTCTCAGTGGAGAAACCATGTTTTGTGCCTTTTGCTTACCTATTTTTCTGTTTCACTGAATGACAGGAAGGTCTTTGCCTCAGGCCACCCCTTTGTGAAGCATGAAAAAAACAGTTTTCATATGGAAATGATTGGGCATCACCTGTGGCTCTTTGCTTAATTGCTTTGAAAGGGATGTGTCTGAATCAGCCTCTTGGCCCTGTGTGAGGCTGTGGCTTAGATTCTCAGCACCTGATGGATATAAAGAAAGATCCCATGTGTGCATCCAAAACCAAAATGGCAAAATTCAGTCATTGTGGATGATGTCTCTCTCCTTCCTCTATTAGGTTGCAGACAATCATCAAGTGAGTATAGGGATCCTTTGGGTCAAATGAGTTTTTCAAAGCCATGCAGAGGTGCGTGGGTTTTCTCATGATTCCACTTCACATAAAGAATCTAAACCCAACAGTCAGTAGGCCTCAAATTGGAGAAGCAGAGCAGTTGTAATGGCAGGCCTATTTGATCACTCCTGGTTCACAGGTATGGTGTCCAGGCCACCCTGACTTTAGGCAAATGAGGGCCAAGGGAGCTTATTTTGGACACTCTCTTGCCCTGCACCCCTCATGGAAATCTCCAGCCAGAGGTTATAATGAGGGTCTATGTGGAAGAAGATGAGGGCCATGTGGGAATGTTTTGGTTTTAATTTTGGTCATTTGTGTGGCAGTTGGAAGGGATGACTGGGTCCACCTCGGCTTGTACTCTGGTGTAATACTCCTTAGAGACTGAGTTGTAGAACTGACCTCAGAGAAGTATTGCCATGGATTGTGTGGGGATGTTAGGAGGCCACGCATGAGAGTCGCCCTTTGAAACTGAGATCTAGGCCAAGGGTGGCTTTCCACAGAACACTGAGAATCTCAGCCAGGATATCACATGATTTTATTCTGAAAAACTTGGCAGCCATAGTTGAGAGTCAAAACACACATGGACCTCACATTGTAGACCTCAATGGTCCTGGCTTCATGTGACCTTTTGGCCACTATTTGGGATGCCTTGCCTGTGATTGTTCTCCAGAGCTTTTATTGAAATGAGCTTCCTTAACATTTAATGGTTCCTGAATGAATTGAAACCCACAGTGACTACAACTTCTTCCTTGAATAATGGCTAGATAAATACCATGAAATTTTTGAAATTTCCATGACGAGGTGGCACTGGAAAACCTTTGGATGTCCTGATGCTGATCATAGTATACCAGACAGTGCCTTGATTGACAGGGTTTCATGAAAATGGTGAAGAACAGAGATGCCAGTTAGTTGTCGCCTGATGATTATTGGGCCTAGAGCAGTGGTGGACAGATGTGTGACAAAACATCTGTGGTGGGGCCACGTGGATCTGCCATTGGCTTCCAAATGGCTTGTGACTGATATGGTTACAGCCAACAGACCCAATAGGTAAAGGCATCTTGTTATATGGAGAGGTTTCAGGGAAATGTTCAGAATCAGGTTGCTATGATCAAGGGGGCAAGCTATGTGGGATAGAAGCCTGGTTATTGCATTCTCCTGCAAACCCTCACCTACCACACGTGACTAAACTCCCTCCAGCAATGTGTCCCAATTGAACTCCTTTATTTCGTGAAGCAAATACCAAACTCCCAATGCAGCAGCAAGAAACACCACTAAAAGTGGAGGATGAACAAATGTCTTCCCAGTTAACACAGGGAGAAACTTAGCCCCAGTGTCCACAGTTTAGCTACAAAAAAAGAAATCAGCACTGCTGCCACATGTTCAATGAAAAATAAGAAACCATGTCTTACAGGTCACATATATGCAGAACCAGCTTTGATGGTCTCTCTACAAAAGAACTAAATCTCCTGAAAACAACATATATTTCAAGTGACCAACCTCAGAGGCAGTTTCTCAAGAATTCTTTCGGCCAACAGAGCTCCATGTTTGAGGAGTGTTTACCTTTTGCCTTACTTTTTTGAACTCTGCTACCACTTCCAAGGTTGTGAACTCCTGAGCATATTCCATTCCAGATATGTATTCACAGATTTTCTAACTCTTCTCCTCTAACTGTGTCTTACTTTGGTAAAAGATAATGTCAAGGCATTGTTCTGGATGAGAGTGGGAAGATTTTGGGTAGCACATATTTGCATAGGCATTGGATACATTTTTCAATTTCCCTTCAAAACACTGAATCTCTGACCCTAACCAATTCCCAACTAGACTCTGACTACTAATCCTAATATGATGGAGAAAAATAACAAAAAACAGAAAAGAAGTACAAGCAGTTCAGTGGAGGCAAGGTGTATACTAGGACTTGCCTTTTGCATAATATAGGGTAGGAGTTATAAATCTTGCAAATTTTTTTTTAAATAGTTCTCCATGAGTTTTTAAAGTTAACAAATATGTGAATTCCTTTCTCCCTTTCTCTGTAGCCTATTAAGCACATGTATTTTTATATGCACATATAGATTTCTACCTGGTACCACACGTATATTCTTGTGAGGTGTTTGACTTGGCAGATACAAATTGTGAGAAGAGATCACTCCTCGTAAATGCTGTTGGAACTGAAATTTCAAACTATGGGTGAACTTTCTAGTTGAACAACATTATACATAAATCCATGTTCAGTATAATGAATATTTTTGGATCTGTGTATGATATATATTTCATGATGAATTTTGATTGGCATATATATTGCTAGTTTTTAATGTCTCTCTCTCTCTCTCTGTATATATATATATATATATATATATATATATATATATATATATATATATATACTCTCCAGATTTTTCAAAATATGTAATATATGTGACTTATTATACACTCCCTAAATTCATTCATATTCATTTATGTGGATTTATAATCAACTTTTCACAAGATTATTTTCTAAAATATTCATCCACCTGAAATTCATATTTGTTTCCTATTACTGACAACTAACTTCAGTGAATGGTGTAAACAAATCCTAATATTTCTACAGTAACTGACCCAGTTTAACATCAATGCAAGCAGATTCCTATGGGACATGATATATATTTTGACATTCATATTTATTCAACAATGGAACATTATTATTTCTTCAGTTTATGCACATCATAGTATATATATTTCATCCAAAATTTCAAAAATATATAGGAATTTGTTTCACTTTCAATCACTTCCTGCTTCTGAACACATGTATTCCTCCATGTTGCTTTACTGGTCTTTTCATGAGACTTCTTTCCAAACACATTATTTTGGATTTCCAAAATCAATTTTGAAGCGAAACTCACACACTCTTCATGAAAATCCTAATACTAATATTATCATTGATGTATAACTGGTTGTAATGAATGTCTGTATATCAATATTTGATTTCCTGTATATTTTCAGATATCAATTCAATTCATTATTTATAGTGGAATGAGTATATGTTTTATTCAGAGTATGTTCTATTCATGCATTATCTGTATATTCATAGAAACAGGGTACACCTCTTTGTACCCCCCAATACTAATTTATACGTCTTCAAAATATTGCTCCCAGAAATGGTGGAAGATATACTCATGTCACCTGATCTACATATATATTTTATCACAGTAATATTATGGACACAAAATGCAAAGGTCACACTTATGATTGTACCAAAGCCTAAATGGAAAGTGAGCATGGATTAGTAATAACATCCATGTCCAGGTTGCCTAATGCTCTCAAATGTCAATCCAATTTGTGACTACATATTTGTTTCTTGCTAAGATTATATATTCAACCTCAACCCTGTTGAAAATGTCTAATCCTATAACTCACATTATTCTTTGCCTGATTTCCTTTTGTCTCAATTGATATTTACTTTCATACATATTTTCCCCAGTTCATCATTGTGAATGACTCTTCACATGTGCTGACATTTACATTCACTCTCTACCCGAAACCCTATTGCTAAAAAACTTTTGGTCCAAATCCTATACTCACTCTTCTTTCTAAACCTTCTGACTATCTTCCTAATCCTACCGATTATCCCTTTTTGACTGCATGTTCTCTTCAACATTCAATCATCCAAGGTAAAGGTCCTATGCCATTGTATAGCGATTAATCAGAGACATCTGTGCAGAACATAATTCAAAGCTAAGTATCCTACCCAAGGGCTCAATACACTTCTGGGCTTCAAAACTTACATAGATTTGGGTTTTCAAACTTATATTTCACCTTTATATTCTTTTAAATATCACAGGTTCCCAATAACATTATTCATCCCGCAGAATGATTCCTAACCGAAATCGAACCTGTTATTAACCCTAACCATACGCTGTTCCCTCAATCTAACTTTACAGAGGAGCAGGGACAGAGTTGGTCTTACAATACAGGAATGTAGGGGATCTTCCACCTGCTGAGAACCTCAAAGGTCAATGCAGAAATGATCCTTGGAGAAGTTTTAGGCAGCTATGTAGTACCAAAGAGAGCAAAAGTCTTCTGACATGGTAAAGAACCTGGACAGGATGAAAGGATGTGTCTGAATCAGTCTCTCTCTTCTTAATGTAGAGAAGATGGACCAAAGCATGCCTGTATGGAGAGAAGTTCCCCAGTGCATATGGTTGATATACCATTCTAACTTGTGACAGTGTCACAGAAAGTAGGAACAGCCTCCATCTTATGGGACCCTTGGCAGCAACTGCTAGGACAAAGTGGTTGCCAAGGCAGTGACCTCATTCATTTCATGAAGAAAGTGACTTCACCTAACTTACTTGGTGATGGAACTCTCTGAAATTGGGATCAAGGAAGCCAGGCATCCAGAGCCAGTCCCAGTCACAGTCCCAGTGGGATCACATGTTTGGTTTTACCAAGGGCAGAGAGTCTTTTTTTGGTACCTACTGATGTGAGAATGGCCAAATGCCAGGACAGCTCTGAAGAGGGTCCTTTCCTAAGAAAGCAGGTAGTTGGTCATCGCTGGTTCCTGACAACTTCACAGACTTGGCCACGGAGACCAGATCTGAGACAGGGCAGGCCAGTTCGGGGTAACAATATGGTCCACAGACAGAGGACACTCCCGATAATCACAGACATATTGGGGGAAGGAAGTGCCTTTGTGGGTGTGGGTGTGAGTTTGTGGTTTTGTCTCATGTTCTGAGAATAGGTAGGAAAGGCGGTTTGTTTGGTTTGGAGTGGACTGTTTCTAAAAAGTTGTTTGAAAAGGTGAGTGTTTCTATATCTGTGTATCTCACTGTGTCCGTGGTTGTAGACATGAGAAAAGAGAATGCATCAATGGATATGTCCTGTCTAGAAGAAAGTTTTCCAGCATTCATCCTACCCAATTTATGACTGGACTGCAGGTTGCCTTATGGATGGGCCACCCCTACTATCGTCCTAAGTTCCTGTTTTCTTCCTAAATTTTGGCCACTACCCAGAATAGGCTCATGGTTTTGTGTCCAAGATATGTAACACCTCCAAGCTCTGTGACATGGCCATGTACTGGATAGCTGAATGGAATGGCGAGCATCTCAGGAAACTCAGATATCAGTGTGACCAGGAAAGTCTCAGTGGAGAAACACTGTTTTGGGCCTTCTGCTTACCTATTTTTCTGTTGCCCTGAATGTCAGGAAGGTCCTTACCTCAGGCCACTCCTTTTTGAAGCCTGAAGTAAACAGTTTTTAAATGCAAATGAATGGGCATCACCTGTGGTGCTTTGCTTAATTGCTTTTGAAAGGGATGTGTCTGAATCAGCCGCTTGGCTCTGGGTCAGGCTATGGATTAGATTCTCAGCACATGATGGATATAAAGAAAGTTCCCATGTGTGTATTGAAAAAAAAAATGGTAAAAATATCAGTCATTGTGCATGAAGTTTCCTGCCTTCCTCTGTTAGGTTCCTGACCTCCATCAAGTGAGAATAGGATCCTCTGGGTCAAATGAGTTCTTTGAACTCCTGCACAAGTGCTTGGGTTCTCCCATGATGCCAAATCACATAAAGAATCTATACCTGACAGTCAGTAGGCCTCAAATTGGAGAAGCAGAGCAGTATTAAAGGCAGGCCTATTTGATCACTCCTGGTTTACAGGAAGGGTGTCAAGGCCACGCTCACTTTAGGCAAATGATGGGCAAGGGTGCATATTTTGGACATTGTCTTGGGCTGTGCTCCTAATGGAAACCTCCAGCAAGAGTTTATGATGAGTGTCTATATGGAAGAAGATGAGGGTCATGTGGGAAAGTTTTGGTTTCAATTGTGGTCATTTGTGTGGCGGTTGGAAGAGATGACTGGGTCCACATGGGCTTGAACTCTGGTGTGATTCTCCTTCGAGACTGATTTCTGGAACTGACCTCAGAGAAGTATTGCCATTAATTGTGTTGGGATTGTAGGAGGACACGCATGAGAGTCACCCTTGAAACCTGAGATTGGGCCCTGGGTGGCTTTCCACAGAGCACTGAGAATCTCAGCCAGGATATCACATGATTTTATTCTGAAAGACTTGGCAGCTATAGTTAAGAGTCAAAACACACATGGACCTCACATTTTAGACCTCAATGGGCCTGTCTGCATGTGACATTTTGACCACTCTTTGGGAAGCCTTGCCTGTGAGAGATCTCCAGAGCTTTCATTGAAATGAGCTTCCTCACCATTTCATGGTTCTTGGATGAATGGAAACCCCAAAGTGCCTCCAACTTCATTCTTGAACAATGGATAGATAAATACCATGAAATTTTTGAAATTCCCAAAGACCAGGTGGCACTGGAGAACCATTGGATGTCCTATTGCTGCTCATGAGTGTACAAGACAGTGCCTTGATTGACTGGATTTCTTGACAATGGTGTAGAACAGAGATGCCAGTAAGTTGGAGCCTGCTGAGTAGTGAGCCTAGAGCAGTGGTGTGCAGTTGTCTGATAATATATTTGTGGGGTGGCCATGTGGGTGTGTCATTGGCTTCCAAATGGCTTGTGACTGATTTGTTGCAGCCAGCAGAAAATTATATGAAAAGGCATCTGGTTATATGGACAGGTTTCAGGGCAATGTTCAGTATCAGGTTGCTATGGTCAAGGGAGCAAGCAATGTGGGATAGAAGCCTGGTTGGTGCATTCTCCTGAAGACCCTGACCCACCACACCTTACAGGACTCCCACCAGCACTGTGACCCATTTGAAATCCTTGTATGTTGTGAAGCAAATACAAAACACCCAGTGCAGCTGCAAGAAACACCACGAAAATTGGAGGATGACCAAATGGCTTCAAAGTCCACACAGGGAGACACTTAGCCCCCAGTGGCCACAGTTTATCTACAAAGAGAGAATTCATCACTGCTTCCTCAGGTTCATTAGAAAATAAGAAACCATATCCTCCAGGTCACATAGATGCAGACCCACCTTCGATGGTCTCCGTACACAGGGAGCTAAAGCTCCTGACAACAACATATACTTCAAGTGCCCAACCTCAGAGGCAGTTTCTCAAGAAGTCTTAATGCCAGCATAGCTCCATGTTTGTGGAGTGTTTACACTGTCCCTTACATTTGGAAACTCCTCTACCACCTCCTGAACATTTTCCATTCCAGGTATGTATTCACAGATTTTCTAACTCTTCTTCTCTAATTGTGTCTTACTAGGGGCGAAGATATTGTCAAGGCATTGTTCTGGATGAAAGTGGAAATTTTTTGTAGCACATATTTGCATACACATTGGATTCATTTTCCTATTTTCCATTTGAAATACTTAATAACTGACACTAACCCATACCCTAATAGACTCTTACTACTAATCCTAATATGATGGAGTAAAATAACCCAAACAGAATAGAAATACAAACATTTCAGAGGAGGCATGGTGTATAGTTAGACTTGGCTTTTGCATGATAAAGTGTAGGTGTTATAAATCTAGTTAATTTTTAATTGAAATAGTTCCATGTGTACTTAAAGTTAACAAATATGTGAATTCCTGTCACCCTTTCTCTGTAGCCTATTCAGCACCTGTATTTTTATATGCACATATAGAATTCTACCTGGTACCACAGGTACATTCTTGTGAGGTGGCTGACTTGGCAGATAGAAATTGTGAGAATAGATCACTCTGCCTAAACACTGTTGAAACTGAAATTTCAAACTATGGGTGAGCTTCCTAGTTGACCAACATTATACATAAATCCATGTTCAGTAAAATGAATATTTTTGGATCTGTGGATGATATATATTTCATGGTGAATTTCGATTGGCATATGTATTGCTAATTTTTAATGTCTGTGTGTGTGTGTGTGTGTGTGTGTGTGTGTGTGTATATATATATATATATATATATATATATATATATATATATATATACACTCTAATTTTTTTTAAATATAAAATATATGTGTCTTATTATAAACTCCCTAAATTCATTAATATTCATGTATGTGGATTTAGAGTTAACATTTCACAAGATTATTCACGGAAATATTCATCCACCTGAAATACATGTTTTTTTCCTAGAAATGAAAACTAACTTCAGTGAATGGTGGATACAAATCCTAATATTTCTACAATAATTGATCCAGTTTCTCATCAATGCAAGTAGATTCCTATGGGACATGATGTGTATTTTGATGTTCATTCTTATTCACCACTGGTATGTTACAATTTCTTCAGTTTATGCACATTATAGGATATATATTTCATCCATACGTTAGCAAAATTATAGGCATTTGTTTCACTTTCAATCATTTTCTGCTTTAGAACACATGTAATCCTCCATGTTTCTTGACTGGTTTGTTTATGAGACTTCATTCCAAACATATTATTTTCGATTTCCATAATCATATTTGAAGCAAAACTCACACACCCTTCATGATAAACTATAACCCTAATATTACTATTAGATGTATAACTGGTTGGAATGAATGATTGTATATCAATATAAGATTTCTTATATATTTTCAGATATCAAATAAATCCATTATTTAAAGTGGAACCAGTTATATTATTTATTCACACTATTGTCTATTCATGCATTGTCTCTATATTCATAGACACAGGGTACACCTCTTTGTAAACCCAATACTAATTTATACGTCTTCAAAATTTTGCTCCCAGTAATGGTGGAAGAAATACTCATGTCATCTGATCTACATATACATTTTATCACAGTAATATTCTGGACACAAAAAGAAAAGGTCACACTTATGTTTGCACCAAAGCCTAAATGTAAAGTGAACATGGATTACTAAAACCATCCATGTCAAGTTTGGCTAATGCTCTCAAAAGTCAATCCTATTTGTGACAACATATTTGTTTCTTGCTAAGTTTATATATTCAAACTCAACCCTGTTGAAAATATCTAATCCTATCTCTCACTTTATACTTTTCCTGGTTTCATAATGTCTCTATTTATATCAGCTTTCCTACATACTTTCCACAGTTCATCATTGTGACTGACTCTTCAATTGTGCTGACATTTACATTCACACTCTAATCCAAACCCTATTGCTAAGGAACTTTTTTTCCAAATCCTATACTCACTCTTCTTCTTAAACCTACTGACTATCTTCCTAATCCTACCCATTATCCCTTTTTGACTGGATGTTCTCTTATACATTCAATAATACAAGGTACAGTGTCTAATGCCATTGTATATCGATCTATCTCAGACATCTGTGCAGAACATAATTCAACGCTAAGTATCACAATCAAGGGCCCATCCCCATTCTGCGCTTCAAATCTTATTTAGATTTCTGTTTTCATACATATATTTCACCTATATATACTTATAAATGTCGCAGGTTCCCAGTACCATTATTCATGCAGCAGAATGATTCCTTATTCAAATTGAACATATTATTAACCCTAACCATACACTGTTCCCTCAATCTAACTTTACAGAAGAGCAGGGACAGAGTTGGTCTTACAATACAGGAATATAGGGGATCTTCCACCTCCTGAGAACCTCAAGGTCCATGCAGAAATGATCCCTGGAGAAGATGTAAACAACTATGAAGGACCTGAGAGAGCAAAAGTCAGCATCCATGGCAAACAACCTGGTCAGGATGAAGGGTTGTTTATGAATCAGCCTCTCTCTTCTTATTGTAAAGAAGATGGACCAAACCAGGTTGGTGTGGAGAGCTGTTCCTAGGTGCCTATGGTTGATATACCATTCTACCTTGTGAAAGTGTCACAGAAAGTAGGGGCAGCCTCCATCTCATGGTCGTCTTGGAAGCAACTGTTTTGACAAAGTGGTTACCAAGGCAGTGATCTGATTCAGTTCCTTAAGGAAGTGACCTCACCTCACTTCTTTGTTGATGGAACTCTCTGAAGTTGGTATCCAAGAAGCCAGGCACCAAGAGGCAGTCCCAATCCCAGTGGTCTCACTTGTATGGATTTACCAAGGACAGAGTCAGTCATTCTTGGTACCTACTGATGTGAGGACAGCCAAAACCAGGAAAGCTCTGAAGAGGGGCTTTTCCTGAGGAAGTAGGTAGTGGCTCACTGCTGGCTCCTGACAACTTCACAGAGTTGGCCAAGGAGACCAGATCTGAGACAGGACAGGCCATTTCATTGGAACATAGTATGGCCCACCAGTCAGAGGACACTCCGGATAGTCACAGACCTACTTGGGGGAAGGATGTGTCTTTGTGGGAGTCGGTGTGGGTTTGTGGTTTTGTCTCATATTCTGAGAATAGGTAGGAATGGCGGTTTGTTTGGTTTGGAGGGAACTGTTTCTAGTAAGTCATTTGACAAGGCGAGTGTTTCTATGTCTGTTTATACCACTGTGTCCCTGGTTGTAGACATTAGAAAAGAAAATGCATCAATGGGTGAGTCCTGTCCAGTAGAAAGCTTCTCAGCTTTCATCCTGCCCAATTCATGAATGGACTGCGGCTTGATTTATCAATGGGGAACACCTGCTAACTTCTTAAGTTCCTGTTTTCTTCCTGAATTGTGTGCACTCTCCAGAATAGGCTCATGGTTTTGTGTCCATGATATGTACCTCCTCAAATTTCTGTGACATGGCCATGTACTGGATAGCTGAAGGGAATGGCGAGCATCTCAGAAAGCTCAGATATCAGTGTGACCAGGAATGCCTCAGTGGAAAAACCCTGCTTTGGACATTTTGCTTACCTATTCTTCTGTTGCCCTGAAAGTCAGGAAGGTCTTTGCATCAGGTGTGTCATGTGGGAGTGTTTTGGTTTTAATTGTGGTCATTTTTGTGGCCGTTGGAAGAGATGACTATGTCCACCTGGGCTTGAACACTTATGTGATTCCCCTTAGAGACTGAGTTCTGCAACTGACCTCAAAGAAGTATTGGCATGTATTGTGTTGGGATTTTAGGAGGCCACGCATGAGAGTCACACTTGGAAACTGAGATCTAGGCCCAGGGAGGCTTTCGGAAGAGCACTGGAAATTTCAGGAAGGACATCACATGATTTTATTCTTAAAGACTTGGCAGCCATCGTTGCAAGTCAAAACACACATGGACCTCACATTGTAGACCTCAAATGCCTGGCTTAATGTGACCTTTTAGCCTGTCTTTGGGAAGCCTTGCCTGTTAGAATTCTCCAGAGCTTTCATTGAAATGAGCTTCTTCTCCATTTTATGGTTCCTGAATGAATTGAAACCCACAGTGCCTTCAACTTCATCCATGAAAAATGCCTAGATAAATATCATTAAAGTTTGGAAATTCCCATCACCTGGTGGCACTGGAGAACCTTTGGGTGTCCTATTGCTGATCATGAGTGTACCAGACAGTGCCTTGATTGACTGGGTTTCATGAAAATGGTATAGAACAGAGATGCCAGTAACTTGGAGCCTGATGAGTAGTCCGCCTAGAGCAGTGGTGTGCAGGTGTGTGTTAAAACATCTGTGGTGGGGTGATGTGGATATGCCATTGGCTTCCAAATGCCTTGTGACTGATATGGTGCAGCCCCCATACCCTTGTATGTAAAGGCATCTTGTTATATGGAGAGATTGCAGGGCAATGTTTAGAATCAGATTGCTATGGTCAAGGGGGCAAGCTATGTGGGATATAAGCCAGGTTGGTGCATTCTCCTGCAGACCCTTACCCACCACACGTGACAGAACTCCCTCCATCACTGTGT
Organism: Callospermophilus lateralis; assembly: GCF_048772815.1. NCBI lineage: Eukaryota > Metazoa > Chordata > Mammalia > Rodentia > Sciuridae > Callospermophilus > Callospermophilus lateralis. The sequence continues at coordinate 52,450 of NW_027512972.1, read as the reverse complement.
CCCAGTTGAACTTCTCGTATTTTGTGAAGCAAATACCAAACTCCCAGTGCAGCTGCAAGAAACACCACGAAAATTGGAGGATGACCAAATGGCTTCACAGTCCACACTGGAAGACACTTAGCCCCCAGTGGCAACAGTTTACCTATAAAGAGAGAATTCAGCCCTGCTGCCTCATGTTCATAGGAAAAAAAGAAACCATGTCCTCCAGGTCATATAGATGCAGACCCAGCTTTGATGGTCTCACTACAGAGGAAGCTAAAGCTCCTGTCATCAACATATATTTCAGGTGCCCAACCTCAGAGGCAGTTTTTCAAAAAGTCTTTAGGCCAGCAGAGCTCCATGTTTTTGGAGTTTTTACCCTGTCCCTTACTTTTTGAAACTTCTCTACAACCTCGAAGGTTGTGAACTCCTGAGCATTTTCCATTACCGATATGTATTCACAGATTTTCTAACTCTTCTCCTCTAATTGTGTCTTACTTGGGGTGAAGGAAATGTCAAGGCATTGTTCTGAATGAGAGTTGGAAGATTTTTGGGTAGCACATATTTGCCTACACATTGGATTCATTTTCCAATTTTCCATTCGAAATACTGAATCCCTGACTGTCAAGGGTAGAAGGAATTCTTTTTCAAAGAACAGCCTGACACTTACAAGAAAAAGCCACCAGGAGACATCCTATCTGGAAGACATCCTGTAGCCATATGTGTCCCTGAGACATCCTGTGGCCATCTTTCTTCCAGAAACATCCTGAAGTTATCTCACCTTGTGAAGACATCCAGGAACTGCCGATAAGAGAGTTTTCCCAAATCCAGCATTTTAATACCCATGTGTGAACAATAAAATTTTGCAGCTTGATCAGAACTCCTGTGTTGCTCTCATCTCTCGTGTCTCTTGTCCCTTCATTCCTCCCCATCTAGGTTCGCTGCCCATGTTGATGTGTCCTGCCGGCCGGGACATCTGGCGCCCACCGACTGGGGCTCAAGCCATTGACTGAGGGGGAACCCCTTCCTCCTGGAAGACTTGGTCAAGAGGAGCCCGCGATCGTCTCAGCAGACACCACCCGAAGACATATCCAGGAGGAGGGTGGGAATGATGCACGGTGAGTGACCCACCATGTGACAAGCAGTATCGTCACATGATTTGTTTATTTCAGGCCTCAAGGAGTTCTTCAAGACATGGGGGGCACATGTTAAGAAAAAGGAGTTAAAATTTTTCTTTTCACACATAGGAGCATTGTGTCCATGATTTCCTCTTGAAGGGACCATTGATGGCAAAAATGGCTTAGAGTAGGAGACTGTTTAAAAGATTATTATGAATCCTTTGGCCCAGAAAAAATGCCAGTTCCCACCTTTTCTTACTGGAACTTAATTAATGAAATTCTTAAAAGTTTTCGCTTTGACAATGGTACCTTACAACTTGTCAGGATTGGGGAAGAGATTATGCAAAAGACCTCTCGTCCCTCCTCTGCATGCCCATCATTAGTATAGACCTAGACCCTTCTCAGTCTTCCCAGGACCCTGAGAACCTTCCTGGTCCCCCTCAAAATACGACCCTAATTAATAAGGCTCCAATGATTAAAAACCACCTTTATCCAGTTTTAAATCCCAGAGACACATTGACCCCTGGGAAGGACGCTATCTTGGAGAAGGAAGCAGCTCTCTACCATTCAGAAGACCCGCAACCTCTCAGGACCCTGCCACAGCCTACAGGATTTACACATCCACCTCCCTCCTATATCCCTCCTGCCTTTTGTGCTCTGGCCCTTCAGGGGCCAAGTGCCCCCCCAGATATTTTTTCCCTACTTCCCCTACCTAACCTCGCTCCCTTGCCAGCATCCTTCCAACATAGACGGGAAGAGATGCAACTTTTAAAATAATTAAATTCCCTTGACTCTGAGCTCTCTTCATTAGCCTTAGCTATGGAGTCAATGCAAGCTGGCCCACAGCGGTCTAATACAAAGTCGAAGCCACTCCATTGGCCTGTTCTCACCTTCCCAGTCACCACCAGTCAGATAGATAAGCCTGCCCAGGCTGAGGTCAAAGACTTCGATGAGGAACAAGAGGAGGAAGCGGGGGAAATGGATCAAGGAGATCAGGACTCAGAGGATGAGGAGTTCACCCCTGGGCAGGAAGGAACCCAGAGTCTACAAAAAATTAAGCCTATGTTTTCTTGAAAAACTTAATAAGGCTTGTGCTCACTATGGCCCCACTGTGCCCTACACGTTGGCTTTATTAGAAATCCACAGCGCACAATGGCTTACTCCCAATGATTGGAAATTTTTAGACCAAGCTACCTTCAGTGCCGGAGACTTCCTGTTATGGAATGCAGATTTCGAAGACAATGTCGGGAAACTGCTCAAATAATTTTAACTAAGGCCTCCTCTGAATCTGGGACTTAAGTTTAGCTAGTGGGCAATGCGCCTTTTGACACTAAAAATAACAGGCACGTTTCCCTCCTGGACTCTTGGCGCAGACTCAGATAGCTGGTTTTCCTGCTTGGTGACACCTCCCTCAAAAGGCCTCGGCTACCAATTCCCTGGCAAAAATTTGACAAGTGCCCCATGAGCCTTGTAGGTAGTTTGTTCCCCGGCTTAACCTAGCTGCGGAATGCTTGCATGAACCAAGCGAAGGTGAAAGCACCTATGTAAAACATCTTGCCTTTGAAAATGCCAACCTAGCATGTCAGGATGTTCTTCAACCACATAAGGATAAAGGGAAACTTTCTGAATTTATTAGACTCTGTGCAGGCGTGGGTGCAGCCCATGCCATGGGTCTCGCTTTAGGGGCCGCCTTTACCAAGGCGTTTCACAATCCTGGCTCACGTACTTGCTTTACTTGTAAACAACCTGGCCATTTTGCATGTGGGTGTCCGATAGGCAAACAAAGCCTAGGAATAGCGTCTCCTCAAACTGGGGCTTAACCGCCCCCAGCTACCCTTTTCCATAGAAGTGGTAAAGGTCATCACTGGGGCAGTGAGTGTAGATCTAAGACAAATGCCCTCAGACAGCCTATTTCTTCCTGCTTCTCGGGAAACTCCCTGCGGGGCCAGCCCCTGGCCACAACATCCCCCAGGACAAACACAGGAGCAATAAGGTTTGTTCCCTCCCAAACTCCCAACCTACTACAAAATCCTTCTCCACAATTGCCTCCCTCCAACTAGCCACCCCAGGCAGCGCAAAATTGGACCTCTGTGCCACCACAGTTACAATATTAGACTCAATGCAAGGGCCCCAGATAATACCCACTGGAATTATGGGTTCCCCTCCATCTCATACATGTGCCCTTATTCTTGGAAGAGCCTCCACTACCATACAAGGTGTTCAGGTGTTCGCTGGCATTAATGATAATGATTTCACTGAAGAAATAAAAATACTGGCCACTGCTATTAATGGAGTTGCCGCCATCCCAGCAGGAACAAGACTTGCACAATTAATTCTCCTTCCCTTGGATTCAGGAGGCATTTCCACCACCCAAACCTACCTCGGGGGGCTGCCTTCTTAGGCTTCTCTGATGTGTATTGGGTTCAACCCATTTCTCACAATAGACCCACCCTTACCTTACTTACTGAAGGAAAGGAATTCCAAGGAGTTCTAGATATTGGAGCTGATGCCACAATTATTTCTCAAAAATACTAGCCATCAGGTTGGCCCCTCACTCCATCCTTGACTGACCTTAAAGGGATAGGAAAATAAAAAAATCCTCTGGTCAGCTCAAGGTCTATTAGCTGCACTGATAAAGATGGTAATAAGTCAACTGTCACTCCTTTCGTTGATTCTGACCTCCCTGTTAACGTATAGGGTGGAGATATTTTGAGTCATTGGAAGTTATTCTCGCCAGTCCCAATTCCATGGTGACTCATCAAATGCTTCCTATGAATTTTGTTCCTGGTACAGGCCTGGGGATACTGAAACAAGGACTGGTGGAGCCTATACAACCCATAAAAAAAACAAATACATGTGGACTTGTGTATTCAGATTTTTAGTGTCGGTCCCTGACCCTCCTGTACCCCATGCAGATAAAATTATTTGGGAGACTCAGACTCCTGTGTTGGTGGATCAGTGGCCCCTTACCCAAGAAAAATTGGAGGCTGCCTCCACGTTAGTGCTGGAACAGCTGGCAGCCGGCCATGTAAAGCCTTCAACCTCACCATGGATTACTCCTATTTTTATTATCAAGAAAAAATCAGGCAAGTGGCGCCTTTTACAATATTTGTGTGCCATTAATAAAGTTATGGGCCCGATGGGAGCACTACAGCCAGGCATTCCCACACCAGTGGCGATTCCAAAAACCTATTGTAAAATGGTTATTGACTTAAAAGATTGCTTTTTTACCATTCCTTTACATCCTGATAATAGACCCTATTTTGCCTTTAGTCTCCCTCGCATTAATTTTCTGAGCCCTATGCAGAGATTTCAATGGAAGGTTCTTCCCCAAGGTATGGCCAACAGCCCTAGTCTTTGCCAAAAATACGTTGCTCAAGCAGTAGACCCTGTGAGAGAGCGATGAGCACAAAATTATATTTTACATTATATGGATGATTTGTTAATTGCTGCACCTAATACCCATGACCTTAATAATTGTTACTTGGACTTTTACAAAACCTCACTACCTTGGGACTACAGAAAGCTCCAGATAAGTTTCAAACACAGGAACCTTATACCTATTTGGGCCTTAAACTTCAAGATAATCAGATCCAAATTCCTAAAATACAACTATGTGTGGACCATATTCACACACTTAATGATTTTCAAATATTACTGGGGGATATTCAATTGCTAGGAACATATTTAAAATTACCCACTTGTGTACTTTTGCCCCTTAATGATATTTTGATAGGTGATTCCCACCCCTCCTCCCCTCAAAAGCTTACTCCCGAGGCATGACATGCATTAAACCAAGCCACAGAAGCCATTGCCCAAAAGTTTGTTACACAAATTTCTTATAACCTTCCTCTGGTTCTGGTTATTTTCCACACTCCTCATACACCCACAGGAATATTTTGGCAGCGAGATCCACATTTTAAAAATAAAGGCTGCCCCTTGCTTTTGGTCCTTGTACCCACCACATCCTCCAAGGTTATTACTGTTTATCTTGCTCAGGTAGCTTCTCTTATTTTTAAAGGTCGTTTGCTTTCTCGACAACATTTTGGCAAAGACCCTGATAATATTTTAATTCCATATACTAAGGACCAAACCCTTACTACAATTTTTACTACAGACATGGATGAATGGGATATTGCCCTATCAGGCTTTTTGGGAACAATTCATAACCACATCCCCAATGACCCCCTTTTAAATTTTGTCCAGTTACATCCATTTATTTTTCCCAAAATTACTCAAAAGGCTCCCATTCCTCAAGCCCTTACCTTTTTTACAGACGGTTCCAGTAATGGCCGTGCAGTCTTTGTTGTCAATAACAAGCCTACCACCTTTGATACTGTCTATCAGTCAGCTCAGTTTGTGGAATTGTTCGCCATAACACAAGTTTTTATAAAGTTTTTTGATAATCTTGTTAATATTTATACAGACAGTGCCTACATTGCTCATTCTGTGCCCCTTCTGGAGATTTCACCCACCATTAATGCTTCTTCCAATTTCCCCTTTCTGTTTCACCAGCTTCAGTAGCTAATTCAGGCCAGAAAACATCCATTTTCCTTAGGACACATCATGACACACTCTGACCTTCTGAGCCCTCTAACAAGGTAATGCCCAAGCTGATGCAGCAACACGTTCCATCTTTCCAATTTTTGTTGGCTCCATTCAAAAGGCAATGGAATTACACAATCTTCACCATCTAAATTCCCAGAGCCATCGATTACTTTGGAAAATTACCAGGCAACATGCATGAGAAATAGTAAAAGCATGCCCTGCTTGCACTGTCTCCATCCCCATTCAACACTTGGAAGTTAACCCCCGAGGATTACTGCCCAATCAGATTTAGCAAATGGATGTTATTCATTTTCCTGAATTTTGAAAAACCAAATATATATACGTTTCTATAGATACCTTCAGCGGCTTTATTTTTGCATCACCACATTCTTGAGAGGCTACCAAAGATGTCCTTTCTCATCTTGTTTCAGCCTTTTTCGTAATGTGTAAACCAATACATATTAAAACAGATAAATGTCCTGCATATACCAGTGCCAAGTTTAAACAGTTTTGTGCTACCTTGCAATTTTGTCATACTACTGAAATTCCATACAACACTCAGGGCCAAGGCATGTGGAACTTGCCCAGCTTACCTTAAAGACTTGGCTATCCTGTCTTAAGGCTTCCGCCCTTGTATTTACCACTCCCAGGGATCGCCTTAACCATGCATTATTTGCCCTTATTTTTCTTACCCTAGACAGTGAAGGCCATTTGGCCACAGACAGACACTGGCATCCTTCATCCAATTCTGTTCGCACACCTGTTATGTGGTGCAATCCCATTACAAATAAATGAAAACGCCCACATCCTATCCTCATCAGGGGATGAGGCTCAGCTTGTGTTTTGGACCAAGAGCAAGTATCCCCAAGATGGTTATCAGAATGCCTGGTTAAACAGGTAAATTACTTACCTCAACCCAGGGACGGAGGCCCTCCCCCTGAGGACAAATTTTCCTCCATTTCAGATACAGCCAACAATCTGTGCGAGGATCCTGCTTAAGGCACTTCTGCTGAACAGGTTTGAACACAGAGGCCTTGGACCTCTAATTTCCAACATCATGGGGTACCTTTTTGCCCCCCCCCGTGAATGCAAAGGAGGATTTTGGACTGAGGCTCCCACTAGTTGGACCCAGACTGCTGACTGCATGACTAAGGTGACTTACCTCCGTGCCAAGGTTGACCATAATCTCGGAGGAGTTCATCAGCCTAAATGGGTATGTGTTAACAAGCCAAAGATTATTCCCCCTAGTACAAGTAAAGCTCTCCAAAATTGTTCTGCAACTTGTACGCATACCCAGGCGATGCATGTGTCTTGTAATGCGTCGGCTTCACTTTGTGTTAATAAACAGGGAGAACAATTTTTTGAAGCCTCCCTAACTAAAACTCATGCAGCAGGGGGACCACTATTCATTATACCCCCATTCTCTTTGACCATGGAGGAGATGGCAAATACACCAAGCTACAGTCAGCTGGGTGCCAAGGCACTGTCGGAAAACCTTCCTACTGGCCCATTAAGGCCCCTACAGGGGTCTCTGATGGTGGAGGACCCACTTATTCTGTCAAGAATCCTCAGATAATCAAACTTTTGAAACCCCAAATCCCTGAGCTCACATATCATCCCTTAATGTAGCCTAAATCCCAGTTCCCAGGTTTAGATACCAATACATTAGATATTTTGCAAACTACATTCTCCTAGCTTAATAATTCGAACCCCACCCTTGCTGGTGATTGCTGGCTCTGCATGACAACAGGGGCAATCATGCCTATGGCAGTTCCTATTAATTCTATCATGGACAATGATAATACATGCCGACCCGGATTTCCCTTTAAAGTACAGCCTATAGGCACTTTTACATTATTTCTTTTAGGCGCGATGCAGAATAATACCTATGATATTGATGTTCGACTTACTTCCTTTGGAAATTGCTCAACAGTATAAAATTATTCCTCACCCACCCCATCTCTTTGTCCCTCCAATGGCACAGTTTTTATGTGTGGAGGAAACTCAGCCTTCCCACGCTTCCAGCGAATTGGACCATTGGTTGTGTTCTTGCTTTATTACTCCCTGATATAACTATTGTCCCAGGAGATGAACCTCTACCAATTTCTAGCCTAGACACTTTAGTCAAAAGACATAGGTGGGCAATACAGGCTTTACCACTCATTGCCAGCCTTGGAATAACAGCTGCTGTGGGCACAGGTACAGTGGCTTAGGCACGGCTATTCACTCTTACCATCGCCTGTCTCAACAACTTATAAATTATGTAAAAACTTTATCAGGAACCATTAAAGATTTGCAGGACCAAATAAATTCCCTGGCAGAAGTGTTCCTTCAAAACAGACGAGGCTTAGATTTGCTGACAGCTAACCAGGGAGGTATTTGCTTAGCCTTAGGGGAACGATGCTGCTTTTATGCCAATAAATCAGGCATAGTACGCATTAAAATTAAGCAGCTTCAAGAAGATCCAGAAAAGAGACAAAGGGAACTATTTGAAAATCCCCTCTGGATTGGGCATAATGGATTTCTACCCTACCTTCTTCCCCTATTAGTCCCTTTGTTGGGTTTACTTTTAATGGTGTCCATAGGCCCCTGCATTATAAAGAGGCTGGTACAATTTATTAAAGAACAGATTAATATTTTGGTTTCTAAGCCCATACAGGTCCACTATCATGGTCTGGAGATGGAAGACAGCACTGCCAACATTTAAAAGAATGTTCAACCCTTCTCACAGGCTTATTAAGTTTACATCCCCACAGATCTCTCTTTCTTACAGAAAACTATAAGTAACAGCTCTGAGCAACCATCTTCTACAATTGCAATAAGGGTTCGTTCTCCATGGGCCCCTACGCTTGGGGGAGGACACACCCTTGGAATGAGCACGTTAGGCCATAATAACGGAGGGTCCAGGAAGGACTGCAGGAGGATGGATCCACAGATCCCCAAACACAAGACCTCTGAATGACACGCTCTGGTGCATGGCGGTTGGCATGCTATCCCCTCAAAGACGTCTCCTCCAAAAACATGCCAAAGCCAACACGAAATCTCCTAGGAAAGATGCTCGCTCAAATCAGGAGATATTCTAAGGCATCCTAGAGAAACAGAGCCACTATCACCCCCTAAATCCATGGCCTGTAAGGTATGGTCGAATATTTTATATAACAAAAGGGGAGATGTCAGGGGCTAGAAGGAAGTTCTCCTTCAAAAAATAGACTGACACAAGAAACAGCCCCCTGGGACACAACCTGCCTGGCAGACATCCCACAGCCATCTATCTCCTTTTGACATCCGGCTACCATCTGTCTACCTGAAACATCCTGAGGTTATCTCACCCTGTGAAGACATCCAGCAACTGCTGATAAGAGAGCTTTCACATCCGCAGCATATAAATACCCTCTGAGAATAATAAAAGTTTGCAGCATGATCAGAACTCCTGTCTTGCTGTCATCTCTCGTGTCTCTTGTCCCTTCATTCCTCCCCAACTAGGATCGACACCCAAGTTGATGTGTCCTGCCAGCCAGGCCATCTGACACTAACCCATACCCTCCTAGACTCTGATGACAAATCCTAATATGATGGAGAAAAATAACCCAAACAGAATAGAAATACAAGCAGTTCAGAGGAGGCATGGTGTATAGTTGCACTTGCCTTTTGCATGATATAGGGTAGGTGTTATAAATCTAGTTAATTTTTAATTGAAATAGTTCTCCATGTGTTTTTAAAGTTAACAAATATGTGAATTCCTGTCTCCCTTTCTTTGTAGCCGATTCAGCACATGTATTTTTATATGCACATATAGAATCCTACCTGGTATCAGATGTACATTCTTGTGAGGTGGCTGACTTGGAAGATACAAATTGTGAGAACAGATCACTCCTCCTAAACGCTGTTGGAACAGAAAATTCAACCTATGGGTGAGCCTCCTAGTAGAACAACATTATACATAAATCCATGTTCAGTAAATTAAATATTTTTGCATCTGTGGATGATATATACTTCATGATGAATTTCGATTGGCATATATATTGCTACATTTTATTGTCTGGGTGTGTGTGTTGTGTGTGTGTGTGTGTGTGGGGGGGGTATATATATATATATATATATATATATATATATATATATATATACACTGTCCAAATATTTCAAAATATGAAATATATGTGTCTTACATATACTACCTAAATTCATTCATGTTCATGTATGTGGATTTATAATCAACTTTTCATAATATTATTCTCAGAAATATTCATCCACCTGAATTACATATTTGTTTTCTAGTACTGAAAACTAACTTCAGTGAGAGGTGCATACAATCCTAATATTTCTACAGTAACTGACCCAGTTTAACATCAATGCAACTAGATTCCTCTTGGATATGATGTCTATATTGAAGTTCATTTTATTCAACACTGGTACATTACTATTTGTTCAGTTTATACACATCATAGGATATATATTTCATGAACAACTTCAATAATTTATAGGATTTTGATTCACTTTCAATCATTTCCTGATTCAGAACACATGTATTCCTCCAGGTTACTTGATTGTTTTTTCATGAGACTTCTTTCCAAACGCTTTTTTTTTTTCGATTTCCATAATCATTTTGAAGAAAAACTGACACACTCTTCATGATAAACCATAACCCTAATATTACCATTAGATGTATTTCTGGTTGGAATGAATGATTGCATATAAATATACGATTTTCTGTTTATTTTCAGATATCAATTCAATCGAATTTTAAAGTTGGAACAAGTTATAATATTTAATCACAGTATCGTCTATTCATAAATTATCTCTATGTTCATAGACACAGAGTAAATCTATTTGTAACCCCAATACTATTTTTTTCATCTTCAAAATGTTGCTCCCAGAAATGGTGGAAGAAATACTCATGTCACCTAATCTACATATACATTTTATCACAGTAATATTCTGGACACAAAGAGAAGAGGTCACACTTATGATTGTATCAAAGCCTAAATGAAAAGTGAGCATAGATTACTGAAAACATTGATGTCCAGTGTGCCTAATGCTCTCAAATGTCAATCCTATTGGTGACTACATATTTGTTTCTTCTTAAGACTATATTTTGAACCTCAACTCTGTTGCAAATGTCTAATCCTATCACTCAATTTATACTTTGCCTGATTTCCTTATGTCTCTATTGATGTCTGCTTACCTAAATATTTTCCCCAGTTCACCATTGTGACTGACCCTTCACGTGTGCTGACATTTACATTCACTCTCTACCCGATACACTATTGCTAAAGAACTTTTGGTCCAAATTCTGTACTCAGTCTTCTTCTGAAACTTATCGAATATCTTCCTAATCCTACCGACTATCCCTGTTCTAGTGGATGTTCACTTCTACATTCAATCATCCAAGGTACAAGGTCCTATGCCATTGATTATTGTTTTATCTGAAACACCTGTGCAGAACGTATATCAAAGCTAAGTATCCCAATCAATAGCGCAATGCCCTTCTGGGCTTCAAATCTTACCTAGATTTTTGTTTTCATACTTATATTTCACCTATATATTCTTATAAATATCACAGGTTCCCAATACCATTATTCATCAATTAGAATAATTCCTAACCCAAATCAAACCTGTTATTAACCCTAACCATACACTGTTCCCTCAATCTAACTTTACAGAAGAGGAGGGACCAAGTTGGTCTTACAATACAGGAATGTAGAAAATCTTCCACCTGTTGTAAAACTCAAAGGCCCATGAAGAAGTGATCCCTGGAGAACATGTAGGCAGCCATGAAGGACCTGAGAGAGCAAACGTCATCTTCCATTGCAAACAACCTGGTCAGGATGAAGGGTTGTGTCTGAATCAGCCTCTCTGTTCATAATGTAGAGAAGATGGACACTAACAGTCCTGTTTGGAGAGCTGTTCCTGGGTGCCTATGGTTAATATACCATTCTAACTTGTGAAAGTGTCACAGGAAGTAGGAGAAGCCTCGATCTCATGGGACCCTTGGAAGCAACTGTTAGGACAAAGTGGTTGCCAAAGCAGTGACCTCATTCAGTTCCTAAAGGAAGTGACCTCACCTCACTTCCTTGGTCATGGAACTCTCGGTACTTGGGATCCAGGAAGCAAGGTACCAAGAGCCTGTCCCAGTCCCAGTCCCAGTGGGCTCACTTGTTTGGATTTACCAAGGACAGAGTCAGTCTTTCAGGGTACCTACAGATATGAGGATGGCCAACTGCCAGGAAAACTCATTAGAGGGGCCTTTCCTGAGAAAGCAGATAGTGGCTCACCGCTGGCTCCTGACAAGTTCACAGAGTTGGTGATTTCCGGGGATCATAAGTTGGCCCACCAGTCAGAAGACACTCTGGATAGTCACAGACATACTTTGTAGAAGGTGGTGCCTCTGTGGTTGTCGGTGTGGGTTTGTGGTTTTGTCTCATGTTCTGAGAATAGGTAGAAAAGGCGGTTTGTTTGATTTGGAGTGAACTGTTTATAGTAAGTCGTTTGGCAAGCAAGAGTTTCTATGTCTGTGTATCCCACTGTGTCCATGGTTTTAGACATTAGAAAACAGAATGCATCAATCGTTGTGTCCTGTCTAGTAGAAAGCTTCCCAGCATTCATCCTGCCGAATTTATGAATGAATTTCAGCTTGCCTTATCGATGAGCAACATGTGGTATCTTCCAAAATTCCTGCATTCTTCATGAATTCTGGCTACTCTCCAGAATAGGCTCATGGTTTTGTGTCCAAGATATGTAGCAGTTCCAAGCCCTGTGACATGGCCATGTACTGGATAGCTGAAGGGAATGTCGAGCATCTCAAAAAACTCAAATATAAGTGTGACCATGATAGTCTAAGTGGAGAAACCCTGCTTTGGGCCTTTTGCTTACCTATTGTTCTGTTGCCCTGAATGTCAGGAAGGTCTTTGCCTCAAGACATTCGTTTGTGAAGCCTGAAGAAAACAGGTTCAAATGGAAATGAATGGACATCACCTGTGGATCTTTGCTTAATTCCTTTGGAAATGGAAGTGTCTGAATCAGCCTCTTGGCCCTGTGTGAGGCCATGGCTTAGATTCTCAACCCCTGAAGAATCTAAAGAAACATCACATGTGTGCATCCAAAACAAAAATGGCCAAAAGTGCAGTTATTGTGGATGAAGTCTCTCCCCATTCTCTGTGAGGTTCCTGACCTCCATCAAGTTAGAATAGGGATCCTTTGGGCCAAATCATTTCTTCAAAGCCCTAAAGAGGCTTGCCCATAATTGCTTGAATTTTCCCGTGACTACAATTCACATAAAGAATCCAAACTGCACGGTCAATACGCCTCAAATTGGAGAAACAGAGAAGTATTAACAGCAGGCCTATATGAACACTCCTGGTTCACAGGAGTGGTGTCCAGGCCACCCTGAATTTAGGCAAATTAGGGGCAAGAGAGATTATTTAGGAGACTGTCTTGAGCTTCGCCCCTCGTGGAAAATTCCAGCGATAGGTTGTGATGAGTGTCTATATAAAAGAACATGAGGGCCATGTGGGAGTGTTTTGGTTTTAATTGTGGTTGTTAGTGTGGTGGTTGGAAGAGATGACTGGGTCCACCTTGACATGAACTCTGGTGTTTTTCCACTTAGAGACTGAGTTCTGGAACTGACCTCAGAAAAGTATTGCCATTAATTGTGTTGGGATTTTAGGAAGCCATGCATGAGAGTCGCCCTTGGAAACTGAGATCAAGGCCCAGGGTGGCTTTCAACAGAGCACTGGGAATCACAGCCAAGATATCACATAATTTTCTTCTGAAAGACTTGGCAGCCATAGTTGAGAGTCAAAAGACACATGGACCTCACATTGTAGAACTCAATGGGCCTGGCTTCATTTGACCTTTTGGCCATTCTTTGGGAAGCATTACCTGTGAGATTTCTCCAGAGCTTTCATTGAAATGAGCTTCGTCAAGATTAATGGTTCTGGAATGAACTGAAACTCACAGTGCCTCCAACGTCATTGTTGAAATATGGCTAGAAAAATACCATGAAATTTTTGAAATTTTCATGACCAGCTGGCACAGGAGAACCTTTGGATGTCTAGTTGCTGATCATGAGTATAACAGACAGTGCCTTGATTGACTGGTTTTAATAAAAATTGTGTAAAACAGAGATGCCAATAAGTTGGAGCCTGATGATTAGTGGGCCTAGAGCATTGGTAGGCAGGTGTGTGATAAAACATCTGTAGTGGGGCCATGTGGATCTGCCATTGGCTTCCAAATGGCGTGTGACTGACATGATGCAGCCAGCAGTCCCTTCTAAGTAAAGGCATGTTGTTATATGGAGAGGTTTCAGGGCAATGTTCAGAATCGATTTGCTATGGTCAATGGGGCAAGCTATGTGATATAGAAGCATGGTTGGTGCATTCTCCTGCAGAAATTGAAACACCACATGTGACAGAACTCCCTGCTGCACTGTGTCCCAGTTGAACTCCGTGTATTTCATGAAGCAAATACCAAACTCCCATTGTAGCAGCAAGAAACACCATGAAAATTGGAGGATGAACAAATGGCTTCACAGTCCACACAGGGAGACACTTAGAACCCAGTGGCCACAGTTTACCTACAAAGATCAAATTCAGGACTGGTGTCTCATGTTAATTGGAAAATAAGAAACTATGTTTTACAGGTCACATAGATGCAGACCCAGCTTTGATGATCTCAGTACAAAGGAAGCTAAAGCTCCTGATAACAACATATGTTTCAAGTGCCCAACCTCAGAGGCAATTTCTCAAGAAGTCTTTAGGCCAGCAGAGCTCCATGTTTATGGAGTGTTCACCCTGTCCCTTACTTTTGGAAACTCCTGTACCACCTTCAAGGTAGTGAACATCTTAGCATATTACATTCCAGATAAGTATTCACTGATTTTCTAATTCTTCTCCTCTAATTATGTCTTACTTGGGGCGAAGATAATGTCAAGCCATTGTTCTGGAGGAGTGGGAAGATTTTGTGTGGCACATATTTGCATACACATTGGATACATTTTCCCATTTTCCGTTCGAAATACTGAATCCCTGACTCTAACCCCTACCATACTAGACTCTGACGACTAATCGTAATATGATAGAGAATAATAACCAAAACAGAATAGAAATACAAGCAGTTCAGAGGAGGCATGGTGTATAGTTGGAATTGCCTTTTGCATTATATAGGGTAGGAGTTATAAATCTAGTCATTTTTTTGTTGAAATAGTTCTCCGTGTGTTTTGAAAGTTAACAAATATGTGAATTCCTGTCTCCTTTTCTCTGTAGCCTATTCAGCACATGTAATTTTATATGCACATATAGAATTGTACCTGGTATCACACGTACATTTTTGTGAGGTGACTGACTTGGCAAATACAAATTGTGAGAAGAGATCACTCCTCCTAAATGCTGTTGGAACTGAAAATTCAACCTATGGGTAAGCCTCCTAGTTGAACAACATTATACATAAATCCATGTTCAGTATATGAATATTTTTGGGTCTGTGGATGATATGTATTTCATGATGAATTTCGATTGGCATATATATTGCTAGTTTTTAATGTCTGTGTGTGTGTGTGTGTGTATATATATATATATATATATATATATATATATATATATATATACTCTCCAGATTTTTCAAAATATGAAATATTTGTGTCTTATTTTGCACTCCCTCAATTCATTCATATTCATGTATGTGGATTTATAATCCACTTTTTAAAAAATTATTCTCAGAAATATTCATCCACCTGAAATACATATTTTTTCCTAGTACTGAAACAGTTTTCAGTAAATGGTGCATCCAAATCCTAATATTTCGGCATTGCAAGATGGCTGTGAAGACAGTGTATCACACCCAGTGTACCCTGCCACTGCGCAAGTGAATAATGAGTTAGAGCAATGAAAAACTATCTTGTTAGGATCTTACAGGAAAATGGGTGTTTACCGAAACCTAGAAGAATGATTTCCACCACCGAGGTCCGGTAATTGAGTCTCAAACACAAGCCACTTGTGCAACTGGAGATCCATTCTGATTGATCCGCGTGACCTGCCCTGTGTCTACAAATGGTGAGGCACCACCGAGAAGCGACCAGCAAGCAGGGAGAAACGTTGCTGAGGATTTTGTGGAATCCTGCTGGCTGAGCATCCACTGAGCCCCCAGCTGAATTCGGGATTTCAGACGGGGAAGTTAGCAGTACATTTCTATGCCCCAAAGCGGAAACTCCACAAAGGAAACCAACAGCCACCATCTTGGAGAGCTGAAGTAACCACCACCACTCCCTGACAGATTGCAAGAATAAAACAGGTGTGTGTTTCTCAGCTCATCTCACATACAGAGGGGAATTCGCATAAAATATCTCCTAGGCTTTTGGGGGAGGGATAATCAGAGCAAGTCTGCATAAAGACTGGGGGAAAACTAGAGGCACCTGACCTTCATCTCCCCTTCCCATCAGCGGCAAAAATGAAACTTGTCTAGCCAGTGCGGGGCGATGGGCAAGAGAAAAAAATTAAAACAATAGAGTTCCAGGGTTCCCAATAGACACCCTCCCCACCCAACAAACGGCAGACCCAGAGAACAGTTTGAGCTGCTGAGAAGCATCACTCAGGAGAAATCTGGTCTAGCAGGAGAAATCAGGACTAGCAGGATAAACCAGGGGACTAGAGGCCAGGCCCTCCTGACTGGCTGGCTGGAGAACGCCGGCCCACTGCCAGTGTGACTGGGCAACTGGAGACCACCTTCCTGCTGGCGCCAGCCCACCTGCTGACGCTATGTCTTGACGGCTGGAGAACGTGCGCCTGCCGGCGACCGAACACGCAACTGTGTGGCTAGAGATCACCCACCAGCCGAAGACAGACCACAAGCTGCCCGCGCTACTGGGTGGCTGGAGACTGCCGGCCTGCCAGCGACCGGGAGCTGAAACCAACCAGAGACAATACAGTACACCCACCCAATTCGGACACTCCGGCAAGGAGCCTGGGCCCCACCACAGCAGAGAGGTGACATCACTGGAGCTCGGCCGTCAGAATTCCTTAACAGCGGAATCCACTTAAGCAGGCATAGTCTACCAACACAAAGGAGAGAAAACAGAGATATATAAACCCATAACAAATCTATAGAAGAGAGCAGAAACACAGCAATCAAATAGAGCTGGAAAATGACGTGAACATCATGAAAAAACAAGGGAAAACAAGGTGTACAAACAATGAAGGACAACTTAATACTACAGGAGAACCTAGAAGCATCAGAAACAGGGATAGGGAAAAAACTTAAGTCATACCTAACTCAGATGGAAAGGAATAAGAGAGAAGACATGAGGCAGCAAGTCTAAGGATAAAAGTATATTTTGAAAATGAATTAAACAAACAAATTCAAATGGCAAAGAACAAGCTTTACCAGGAGATAGAGATCTTTTTAAAAATCATACAGTAATTCTAGAAATGCAGGAAACTATAAACCAAATTAAAAACTCAAACAAGAATATTACAAATAGACTAGATCAAGTAGAAGTCAGAACATCAGATAATGAAGACAAAGTTTGTCAACTTGAAAAGAATATAGTCAACACAGAAAACATGCTTAAATCCCATGAGCAACTATTCAAGAGATATGGGATGTCATAAAAAAAACAAAATTGGGAGTCATCGGGATAGAAGAAGGCATAGAAATTCAAACCAAATGAATGAACAACATATTAAATGAAATAATTCTAGAAAACTTCCCAGAGATGAAAGATGGAATGGATTGCCATATCCTGGAAGCCTACAGGACCTCAAACATTCAAAAACATAATAGACAAACTCCAAGACATATAATTATGAAGATAGCCAACATACAGAACAAGGAGAGAATATTAAAAGCTACGAAAGAAAGTAGGCAGATAACATTCAGGGGTAAACCAATAAGGTTAACAATTGATTTTTCATCACAGACTTTGAAAGCTAGAAGATCTTTAAACAATGTATTTCAAACACTGAAAAATAATGGATTCCAACCAAGAATACTGTATCCAACAAAATTAAGCTTCAGATTTGACAATGAAATTAAGTCCTTCCTGATAAATAAAAGCTAAAAGAATTCGCAGACAGAACACCAGCACTGCAAAGCATTTTGAGCAAAATACTACAAGAAGAGGAATTGAAAAATAGTGCCCAAAACTAACAGCGGGAGGTATCTCAGTAAAGGGGTAAGAAAAAAACCAAAAAGTAAAAACTACCCAAATTAAAATAAATAAATAAATAAACATGACTGGAAGTACAAATCATATTTCAATTGTAACCTTAAATGTTAAAAATCTAAACTCACCAATCAAGAGACATAGGCTAGTAACCTGGATCAAAAAAATAAATCCAACAATATGCTGCCTTCGAGAGACTCATATGAAAGGTAAAGACATACACAGGCTGAAAGTGAAAGGTTGGGAAAAATCATACCACTCATATGGCCCTCAGAAGCAAGCAGGAGTGGCCATACTCATATCATATAAAATCAACTTCAAACCTACGTTAATCAAAAGGGATAAAGTAGGACACTATATATTGTTAAAAGGAACCATCCACCAACAAGACATAACAATTATCAATTGGTATGCACCAAACAATTGAGCTGCAATGCTCATAAAACAAACTCGCCTCAAGTTCAAGAGTCAAATAGACTACAACACAATAATTATGGGTGACTTCAAAACACCGCTCTCACCATTAGACAGATCCTCTATAAAAAACTGAATAAAGAAACTATAGAATTCAACAGCACAATCAATAACCTTGACGTAACCGACATATATAGAATACATCAACCATCATCAAGTGGATACACTTTATTCTCAGCAGCACATGGATCCTACTCCAAGTTAGACCATATATTATGCCACTGGGCAACTCTTAGTAAATATAAAGGCGTGGAGAAAATACCATGCACCATATCTGATCATAATGGAATGAAACTGGAAATCAATGATAAAAGAAGGAAGGAAAAATCCTACATCACATGGAAAATGAACAATATTCTACTGAATGATCAATGGGTTACAGAAGACATAAAGGAGGAGATAAAAATATTTTTAGAATCAAATGACAATACAGACACATCGTACTGGAATCTATGGGACACAAAGAAGGCAGTTTTAAGAGGGAAATTCATTTCTTGGAGTTCTTTCCTCAAAAAAAGAATAAAACAACAAATAAATAAACTCACAGTACACATCAAAAACCTAGAAAAGGAAGAGCAAAACAACAGCAAATGTAGTAGAAGACAAGAAATAATTAAATTTAGAGCAGAAATCAACGAAATTGAAACAAAAAAAACATTGAAAAAATTGATAAAACTAAAAGTTGGTTCTTTGAAAAAATAAATAAGATTTACAGGCCCTTAGCCATGCTAAGGATGAGAAGAAGAGAGACAACTGAAATTACTAACATACGGAATGAAAAAGACAATATCACAACAGACAGTACACAAATACAGAAGATAATTAGAAAGTATTTTGAAACCCTATATTCCAATAAAATAGAAGATAGTTAAAATATCGACAAATTTCTGAAGTCATACGATCTGCCTAGATTCAGTCAGGAAGACACACACAATTTAAACAGACCAAAAACAAAGGAAGAAATAGAAGAAGCCATCAAAATACTACCAACCAAAAAAAGCCCTGGACCTGATGGGTATAGAGCAGAGTTCAAAAAAACCTTCAAAGAAGAATTAATACCAATACTTTTCAAGCTATATCAAGAAATAGAAAAATAAGGAGCTCTTCCAAATTCATTCTCGGAGTCCAAAATCACCCTGATCCCAAAACCAGACAAAGACACTTCAAAAAAGAAAACTACAACCAATATCTCTAATGAACTTGGATGCAAAAATTCTCAATGAAATCCGTGTGAATTGAATCCAAAAGCATATCAAAATAGTTGTGCACCATGATCAAGTAGGATTCTTCCCTGGAATGCAAGGCTGGTTCAATATACGGAAATCAATAAATGCTATTCACCACATCAATAGACTTAAGGACAAGAACCATATGATCGTCTCGATAGATGTAGTAAAAACATTCGACACAGTTCAGCATCCCTTTATGTTCAAAACACTAGAAAAACTAGAAATAACAGGAACTTACCTCAACATTGTAAAAGCTATATATGCTAAACCTCAGGCTAGGATCATCCTAAATGGAGAAAACTGAAGGCATTCCCTCTGAAATCTGAAACAAGACAGGGATGCCCTCTATCACCACTTCTATTCAATTTAGTTCTTGAAATACTAGCCAGAGAAATTAGACAGACAAAAGAAATTAAAGGCATAAAAATAGGAAAAGAAGAACTTGAATTATCGCTATTTGTGGATGACATGGTAATATATTTAACAGACCCAAAAGGGTCTACAAAGAAACTGCTAGAGTTAATAAATGAAGGATATAAAACCAACACGCATAAATCAAAGGCATTCCTGTATATCAGCAACAAAACTTCTGAAATGGAAATGAGGAAAACCACTCCATTCACAATATCCTCAAAGAAAATAAGATACTTGGAAATCAACCTAACAAAAGAGGTGAAAACCACAGAACCCTAAAGAGAGAGATAGAAAAAGATCTTAGAAGATGGAAAAATGTACCCTGTTCATGGATAGGCAGAACTAAATTCATCAAAATGGCGAAATTACCCAAAGTTCTATACAGGTTTAACGCAATGCCAATCAAAATCCCAATGGCATTTCTTGTAGAAATGATAAAGCAATCATGAAATTCATATAGAAAAACAAAAGACACAGAATAGCAAAAGAAATTCTAAGCAGGAATTGTGAATCAGGAGGTATAGCGATACCAGAGTTCAAACTTTACTACAAAGCAATAGTAACAAAAACAGTGTGGTACTGGTACGAAAACAGGCAGGTGGACAAATGGTATAGAATGGAGGACAGAGAAACCAATCCACAAAATTACAACTTTCTTATATTTGATAAAGTGGCTATAAACATGCAATGGATGAAGCATCTTCAACAAATGGTGCAGGGAAAATTAGAAATCCATATGCAACAAAATGAAACTGAATCCTGTTCTCTCACCATGCACAAAAGTTAAATCAAAATAGATCAAGGAGCTAGATATCAAATCAGAGACACTGCGTCTCATAGAAGAAAAAGTTGGCTACGATCTATATACTGTGGGGTCAGGCTCCAAATTCTTTAATAAGACATCAATAGCCCAAGAGTTAATAACAAGAAAAAAACAAATGGGACTTACTTAAACTAAAAAGTTTTTTTCTCAAGAAGAGAAACAATAAGAGAGGTAAATAGAGAGCCTACATCCTGGGAACAAATTTTTACCCCTCACACTTCAGATAGAGCCCTAATATGCAGAATATACAAAGAACTCAAAATATTAAACAATAAGATAACAAATAACCCAATCAACAAATGGGCCGAGGACCTAATCAGACACTTCACAGAGGAGGAAATACAATCAATCAACAAGTACATGAAAAAATGCTCACCATCTCTAGCAGTCTGAGAAATGCAAATCAAAACCACCTTAAGATACCATCTTACTCCAGTAAGATGAGCAGCCATTATGAAGTCAAACAACAATAAGTGTTGGCGAGGATGTGGGGAAAAGTGTACACTTGTACACTGCTGGTGGGACTGCAAATTGGTGAGGCCAATTTTGAAAGAAGTATGGATATTCCTGGGAAAGCTGGAAATGGATCCACCATTTGACCCAGCTATCACCCTTCTTGGACTGTTCCCTGAGGATCTTAAAAGAGCGTACTATAGGGATACTGCCACATCAATGATCATAGCGGCACAATTCACAATAGCTAGACTGTGGAACCAACTTAGATGCCCTTCAATAGATTAATGGATAAAAAAATGTGGCATCTATACACAATGGAGTATTACACAGCACAAAAATGACAAAATCATAGAATTTGCAGGGAAATGGATGGCATTAGAGCATATTATGTTAAGCGAAGCTAACCAGTCCTTAAAAAATAAATGCCAAATGTCTTCTCTGATATAAAGAGAGCAAATAAGAGCAGAACAGGGAGGAAGAGCATGAGGAAAATATTAACATTAAACAAAGACGAATGGGGGGAGAGAAAGGGAGAGAGAAGGGAAAGCTTATGAAAATTGTAGGAGACCCTCAATGTTACACAAAATCGCATATAAAATGTTGTGAGGGGAAGTGGGGGGGAAACAATGGAGAGAATTGAACAATAGCAGATGAGGTAGAGAGGGAAGATGGGAGGGGAGGAGAGGGTGGATAGTAGGGGATAGGAAAGGTAGCAGAATACAACAGTCACTAATATGCCATTATGTAAAAGTGTGAATGTGTAACCGATGTGATTCTACAATTCGTATTTGGGGAAAAAATGGGAGTTCATAACCCAATTGAGTCAAATGTATGAAAGATGATATATCTTGAGCTTTGTAATGTTTTGAACAACCAATAAAAATAAATAAATAAATAAATAAAGGTTTAAAATTTAGTGGGAAGAAATCAGCTAAAAATGGGTTCAGATGTATTCATTTTGCTATGCAGAAACTTTGTTTTGTGTAGTTGTAAATATCACAAATTTATTTTACGAGAAAATGCACATAAATTGAGATGAAAGGATAATTCACCTATCTTCATGAAAATTTCATAGCATTTTCTACACTTTTCATACTTCATTTTTTTCGTGAATATTTTGACATGGACAAGGTCTAGTCTTTGGCTATTCTTCCAGAATACTACCTCATCTGACAAGTTCGTACAATGTGTTGGATTGTTCTTTTCATCTTTTATTTAATAGTTTCTAGCTGATAATGTGTATTTTTCTTATCTTTATTTGGACATTATCTTTGCATTTTATGTTTTACTGGGGAAGAGACTCATCAAAAGCTCTTTATTATATGTATCAACAATCAAACATTTAGAGCATGCAATTATTCTTAATTTTGCATGAAAATAAATTTGTATCATTTTTCTTATAAAGATGTAGTATTATTAATAATGTCCCTACTGTAATAAGTAACTACTTACAAGAAGAATTAAACAATTGACTTTATATCAATTATGAACATGAAAAGTACTAAAATAAGTATTTGGCAATTAATACACAATTGATAGAAATAGAAATCACAAGAACGCCATTTAAAATGTCAGTGCATATGGTCCTTAAATAATAGGTTGTTCAAATAAAATTTCTCTAATTCATAACAGTTAATATGCCATATTACAGCTTAATGTGATATAAAACCTTAAATTATCAGTATTGATAAATAAGAATGATACCTTTTTACTTAAATATGTTTTTTTTTATTTTCACTGTAAGATGTTAATTATGGAAGAATTGAGAATTAAGAAAGACTTGGTCTATATTATTTCTAACAGGAAAATCAAAGTACTTTTAAATATATATGTATATATATATAATATATGTAATGCATATGCATGAATATAGATACATATGTGTAATAAATGTATTGTAATATATCTATCAGGTGATTATAATTTTTAGATTTTATCAAGAAAAAGAATGACTATAAAAAACAGTCTTAAACATAAATTTCATAGCATACTACTGTTTGTAATGACATGAGAGAAAAATAGATATGGAGGGGAAACGAAAAAGGAAGGGAGAGAAGGGGGAAAATGGGGAAGAAAGTGAGTAAAGAAGAGGGACATGAGTGATGATGTTAAGATAAAAGTGGAGGGGCTGGGTTTGTGGCTCAGTGGTAACATGCTTTTCTAGCATGTGTAAGGCACATGGTTCTATTCTCAGCACCACATACAAATAAACAAAATGAAGGTCAATCAACAACTGAAAAAATAAAAAATAAAAAAGAAGAAATATTATGAAAATTCCAAGCTTTGATGAATGTGAAATAAAAAAAAATTATGTTACATAGCCTTATGTAATTTTAGACTATCCAAAATAGTCACTAAATGTTAGATTATTAGTGCTATAACTAAAAATCCATTGATCTTTCCTCTACATTCTGTGGCATGCTAGTGCTAAAATAAATTGTATTATTAATCCCCCCCAAAATCCTAGTATTTCTACAGTAACTGACCCAGTTGAACATCAATGCAAGTAGACATGATGTGCATTTTGACGTTCATTTTTATTCAACACTGGTACATTACTATTTCTTCAGTTTATGCACATCATAGCATATATGTCTCATCAAAATTTCGCAAATTTATAGGCATTTGTTTCACTTTCAATCACTTCCTGCTTGAGAACACATGTATTCCTCCATGTTTCTTGACTGCTCTTTTCATGAGACTTCTTTCCAAACACATTATTTTCGATTTCCATTATCACATTTGAAGCAAAACTCACAAACCCGTCACAATAAACCATAACACTAATATTACCATTAGATGTGTAACTGGTTGGAATGAATGGTTCTATATCAATATAAGATTTCTTACTTAGTTTCAGATATCAATTCAATCCATTATTTAAAGTGGAACCAGTTATATTATTTATTCACAGTACAGTCTATTCACGAATTATCTCTATATTCATAGACACAGGTACACCTCTTTGTACCCCCAATACTAATTTATACGTCCTCAAAATATAGCTCCCAGAAATGGTGGAAGAAATACTCATGTCACCTGATCTACATATACATTTTATCACAGTAATATTCTGGACACAAAAAGCAAAGGTCACACTTATGATTGTACAAAACCTAAATGGAAAGTGAACATGGATTACTAAAAACATCCATGTCCAGGTTGCCTAATGCTCTCAAATGAAAATCCTATTGGTGACTACATATTTGTTTCTTCCAAAGATTATATGTTCAAACTCAACCATGTTGAAAATGTCTAATCCTGTCACTCACTTTATACTTTGCCTGATTTTGTAATGTCTCTATTGATATCTGCTTTCCTACATATTTTCCCCAGTTAATCATTGTGACTTCCTCGTCACATGTGCTGATAATTACATTCACTCTCTTAGCGATACCCTACTTCTAAAGAACTTTTGTTCCAAATCCTGCACTCATTCTTCTTCCTAAATTTACCGAATATCTTCCTAATCCTACCGACTATCACTTTTTGACTGGATGTTCTCTTCTACATTCAATCATCCAAGGTGAAAGGTCCTATGCCATTGTATATCGATTTATCTGAAACATCTGTGCAGAATGTAATTCAAGGCTAAGTATCCCAATCAAGGGACAAATGACCTTCTGGGCTTCAAATCTTACTTAGATTTCTGTTTTCGTACATATATTTCACCTCTATATTCTTATAAATATCACAGGTTCCCAATACCATTATTCATGCAGCAGAATGGTTCCTAACCCATATCGAACATGTTAATAACACTAATCATACACTGTTCCCTCAATCTAACTTTGCTGAA
Source organism: Callospermophilus lateralis (assembly GCF_048772815.1). Classification (NCBI taxonomy): domain Eukaryota; kingdom Metazoa; phylum Chordata; class Mammalia; order Rodentia; family Sciuridae; genus Callospermophilus; species Callospermophilus lateralis. The sequence continues at coordinate 27,456 of NW_027512972.1, read as the reverse complement.
GAGCAGCGACAGTGTTGGTCTTACAATACAAGAATGTATGGGATCTTCCACCTGCTGAGAACATCAAAGGTACGTGCAGAAATGATCTCTGGAGAAGATGTAGGCAGCTATGAAGGACCTGAGAGAGCAAAAGACATCTCCATGGCAAACAACCTGGAAGGATGAAGGAATGTGTCTGAATCAGCCTCACTCTTCTTAATGTAGAGTAGACCAAACCAGGCCTGTGTGGAAAGCTCTTCCCAGGTGCGTATGGTTGATATACCATTCTAACATATGAAATTGTCACAGGAAGTAGGGGCAGCCTCCATCTCATGGAACCCTTGGAAGCAACTGTTAGGACAAAGTGGTAGCCAAGGCAGTGACCTCATTCAGTTCCTGAAAGAAGTGACTACACCTCACTTCCTTGGTGATGAAAGTCTCTGAACTTGGGATCCAGGAAGCCAGGCACCCAGAGCCATTACCAATCCCAGTCCCAGTGGTCTCACTTGTTTGAATTTACCAAAGACAGAGTCAGTCTTTCTTCTTACCTGTTAAGGTCTGTAAACAAGTCAGATTGGCACCTGTTATTTTGCTGGAGAAATGTTAGAGTCTGTAAACAAATCTGGATGGCGCCTGACAAAATGCCAGAGGGAGTGGTTTGTGAAGTAACAAAAGCGAGCCATTAAGTGTGAAGATTCCTTATTGGTTGACTGCTGTATCTATTTTATGCTAATGAGATAGGCTGTGTAAAATGTATAAATATCACTCAGATCTTACAATAAACGGCTCTCATTCCTGCTGCATCAACATACACAAGTTATTCGTCACCCCCCAGGTTATTCTGCTGCAGCAGGACTGCGGCAGATGGTGGCCCGTTACGGGGAGCCCTGGGACACTCACGGGTAAGGGTCGAAAAAAGCTTTCTGTCCATAGATAGGACGGGAGCAATCTGCTCGTCCCTAGGCAGATAGGGCGATAGGAAAAATGACCATTTCGAGAAAATGGAGAAGATTGATGCAGTATGTTTGTGTCTTGTTTTGTCTTGAAATGTTGTATTGTCTTTGTGATGAAAATATGGAAGGGGTGAGAAGTAAATTGATAAGAGAAAAAGGCACCCCAGTGGAACCAAGAATAGTTAGGGCATGTGTTGATAAAAGCCCAGAAACTCTCGTCAGAAAGAAAAAGAAAGTTCAGAAGAAGAAGGATTATCAGGAAAAAAGTTGCAGCAAAAGGCTATTACTGAATACTTTTCGATACTGGAGGGTGCGTGAAATGACAAGGCGGCTGCCACCTGCCCAAGCCGATCATGGCGCAGTAAGAATTTTCCAAGAGGCAGTTGAGGGCTCTTCCCCGCCCCCCTGCCCGGGGGAGCGGATCACCACTGTGAGCCCAAATCTAGACCTGACCTGGAGGCACAGTTTCACAGGCTTTTGCTCCCTGTGCCCAGAAGAAGTTTGAGCCCAGGACTCTCCCTGGGGCCATCTGGGGCTGCCCAGGATGCTACAGCTGGCAGAAGATGCCACTGGCATCCCTGAAGTTTGATCATTTCCAAGGCCAGTAACTACAATGGGTCTCCCACACCTGCAGGCTGATGAGTAATGAGTACTATTAAGGCTTATTTCAAATGTAAAAAACCTTGAGATAATGTACTAAAATTGTTCAGAAGGTTGTTTTCTTAGTGAAATGCTACAGGATTTTCTTTAGCCATCCGGAGTTCCTGCCTTCGTCCAAGTGCCGGTGAAAACAAAGGTGGAAGAATTTACAATGTTGCTGAGAACTGGAGGAAACTTCGGCTGAGAACCCGAGGAGACTTTGGAGCTATTGCTGTTTCTGCTACTACAACTTAAGCTAGCTGCCTGGAGAACTTACCTGGACTGTGATTTACCTGAACTCTGAGTTAATCTATTGAGACACTGCTTTATCTGGACTGAGACAACAGACTGTAATCTACAACAACTTGTAACTCGGTATCTTTGCTAACGGTGTCATTGCTGGTATAAGTTTTCCAAGGGCTTCTTGCATGGAGCCATGAATTGGATTGGTATTGTAACATTTTGTATCCTCCCTTTCTGTTTCTAGCAGGTTATTTATGGTGTTTCTGTAAAAAACACTATGGTCCTTATTTAAATTAAACAAAAGGGGGAAATGTTAACGTCTGTAAACAAGTCAGATTGGCACCTGTTATTTTGCCAGAGAAATGTTAGAGCCTGTAAAGAAGTCTGGATGGCGCCTGGCAAAATGCCAGAGGGAGTGGTTTGTGAAGTAACAAAAGCGAGCCATTAAGTGTGGAGATTCCTTATTGTTTGACTGCTGTATCTATTTCATGCTAATTAGATAGGCTGTGTAAAATGTATAAATACTGCTCTTATTCAACAATAAACGGCTTCCAGTCCTGCTGCATCAGTCTACACAAGTTGTTCGTCACCCCCCCGGTTATTTTGCCCAGCCAGCCGGGCTACGGCACTTACCTACTGATGTGAGGATGGCCAAATGCCAGGGAAGCTCTGAAGATGGTTCTTTCCTGATAAAGCAGGTATTGGCTCACCGCTGACTCCTGACTACTTCAAGAGTTGGCAAAGGAAAGCAGATTTGAGACAGAACAAGCAATTTTGGGGAACATAGTATGGCCCACCAGTCAGAGGACACTCTGGATAGTCACAGACCAACTTGGAGGAAAGAGTTGCCTTTGTGGGTGTGGTTGTGGGTTTGTGTATCCCACTGTGTCTGTGGTTATAGACATTAGAAAAGAGAATGCATCAATGGATGTGTTCTGTCTAGTAGAAAGCTTCTCAGCATTCATCCTGCCAAATTTATGAATGGACTACGACTTTCCTTATGAATGGGCTATACCTGCTATCTTCCTAAGTTCCTGTTTTCTTCCTGAATTCTGGCCACTCTCAAGAATAGGCTCATGGTTTTGTGTAAAAGATATGTACCACCTCCAAACTCTGTAACATGGCCTTGTACTGGATAGCTGAAGGGAATGGAGAGGAACTCAGTAAACTCAGATATCAGTGTGACCAGTAAAGTGTCAGTGGAGAAACACTGATTTGGGCCTTTTGTTTACCTATTGTTCCGTTGCCCTGAATGTCTGGAAGGTCTTTGCCTCAGTCCACCCCTTTGTGAAGCCTGAAGAAAACAGTTTTCTAATGGAAAATAATGAGCATCACCTGTGGCTCTTTGCTTAATTGCCATGGAAAGGGATGTGTCTGAATCAGCCTCTTGGCCCTGTGTGAGGCTGTGACTTAGATTCTCACCACCTGATGAATCTAAGGAAAGATCTCATGTGTGCATCCAAAACCAAAATGGAAAAAGAGCAGTCTTGTGGATTAAGTCTCTCGCCTTCCTCTGTAAGGTTCCTGATTTCCATCAAGTGAGAATAGGTATCCTTTGGTTCAAAAAGTTTTTCAAAGCCCTGCAGAGGCAAGCCCATAGGTGCTTGGATTTTCTCATGACTCTAATTCACATAAAGAATCTAAACCCCACAGACATTAGGCTCAAATTGGAGAAGCAGAGCAGTATTAATGGCAGGCCTATTTGATCACTCCTTGTTCACAGATAGGTTGTCAAGCCACCCTGACTTTAGACAAATGAGGGTAGGGAGCATATTTTGGATACTGTCTTCAGCTGCGCCCCTCATGGAAACTTCCAGGCAGAGGTAATGATGAGTGTCTATGTGGAAGTAGTTGAGAGCCATGTGGGAGTATTTTGGTTTTAATTGTGGTCATTTGTTTGGCTGATGGAAGAGATGACTGGGTCCACCTTGGCTTGAACTCTGGTGTGAGTCTTCTTAGAGACTGAGTTTGGAAATTACTGCAGAGATGTATTGCCATGAATTGTGTTGGGATTTTTGGAGGCCACACATGGTAGTGGCCTTTGGAAACTGAGATCTAGGTCCAGGGGGCTTCCCACAGAGCACTGCGAATCTGAGCCAGAATATCACATGATTTTATTCTTTAAGACTTGACAGCCATAGTTGAGAGTAAAAACACACATGGACCTCACATTGTAGACCTCAATGGGCCTGGCTTCATTTGATCTTTTGGCCACTCTTTGGGAAGTCTTGCCTGTGAGAGTTCTCCAGATGTTTCATTGAAATGGGCTTTCTCACCATTTGATGTTTCCAGAATGAATTAAATCCCACAGTGCCTCCAACCTCATCCTTGAAAAATGGCTAGATAAACATCATAAAAATTTGAAATTCCCATCACCAGGTGTCACTGGATACACTTTGGATTTCCTGTTGCTGATCATGAGTGTACCAGACAGTGCCTTGATTGACTGGGTTTCATGAAAATGGTGTAGAACAGTGATGAAAATAAGTTAAAGTCTGTTGAGTAGTGGGCCTAGAGGAGTGTTTTGCAGGTCTGTGATAAAACTTCTGTGTTGGGATTATGTGGATCTGCCAAAAGGCTTGTAACTGACATGGTGCAGCCAGCAGACCCTTGTATGTAAAGGCATCTTGTTGAATGGAGAGGTTTCAGGTCAATGTTCAGAATCAGGTTGCTATAGTCAAGGGGGCAAGCTATGTGGGATAGAAGCCTGGTTGGTGCATTCTCCTGCAGACCCTGACGCACAACACGTGACAGATCTCCCTCCAGCACTGTGACCCAGTTGAATTTCTTGTATTTCCTGAAGCCAATACCAAACTCCCAGTGCAGCAGCAAGAACACCATGAAAAGTGGAGGATTACCAAATGGCTTCACAGTCCACACGGGGCCACACTTAGCCTTCAGTGGCAAGAGTTTACTTACAAAGAGAGAATTCAGCCTTGCTGCCTCACTTTCTTTGGAAAATAAGAAACCATGTTCTGCAGGTCACATAGATGGAGACCCAGCTTTGGTGGTCTCACTAGAAAGGAAGCCATAGGTCCTGACAACAACATATACTTCAAGTGGCCAACCTCAGAGGCAGGTTCTCCAGAAGTCTTTAGGCTGGCACATCTCCATATTTGTGCAATATTTACCCTGTCCCTTACTTTTGGAAACTCCTCTACCACCTCCAAGATTGTGAACTCGCAATCATGTTCCATTCCTGATATGTATTCACAGATTTTCTAACTCTTCTTCTTTTATTTTGTCTTACTTGGGGCAAAGATAGTGTCAAGGTATTGTTGTGAATGAGAGTAGGAAGATTTTGTGTAGCACATATTTGCATACACATTTGATTCATTTTCCTATTTTACATTCAAAATACTGAATCCCTGACACTAACCCATACCCTACTAGACTCTGACCACTAATCCTAATATGGTGGAGAGAAATAATGCAAACAGAATTGAAATACAAACAGTTCAGAGGAGGCATGGTGTATAGTTGGATTTGCCTTTTGCATGATAAAGTGTAGGTGTTATAAATCTAGTCAATTTTTAATTAAAATATTTCACCATGGGTTTTTGTAGTTAACAAATACGTGAATTCCTGTCTCCCTTTCTCTGTAGCCTATTCAGCACATGTATTTTTATATGCACATATAGAATCCTACCTGGTATCACACGTACATTTTTGTGACCTGGCTGACTTGGAGATACAAATTGTGAGAAAAGATCACTCCTCCTAAACGCTGTTGGAACTGAAAATTCAACCTATATGTGAGCTTCCTAGGAGAACAACATTGTACATAAATCCATGCTCAGTACAATAAATAATTTTGCATCTGTGGATGTTATATATTTCATGATGAATATTGATCGGCTTATATATTGGTACTTTTTAATATCTCTGTGTGTGTTTTGGGTATATATATATATATATATATATATATATATATATATATATACACTCTAAAGATTTTTCAAAATATGAAATATATGTGTCTTATATACACTACTGAAATTCATTCATGTTCATGTATGTGGATTTATAATAAAAATTTCACAAGATTATTCTCAGAAATATTCATTCACCTGAACTACATATTTGTTTCCTAGTACTTAAAACTAACTTCAGTGAATGGTGCATACAAATCCTAATATTTCTACAGTAATTGACCCAGTTTAACATCAATGCAATTAGATTCCTATGGGACATAGTGTGTATTTTGATGTTCATTTTTATTCAACACTGGTTCGTTAATATTTCTTCAGTTTATGCACATCATAGGATATATATTTCATCCACAAATTCACAAATTTATAGGCATTTGTTTCACTTTCAATCACTTCCTGCTTCAGAACACATGTATTCCTCCAGGTTTCTTGACTGGTCTTTTAATGAGACTTCTTTCCAAACACATTATTTTCGATTTCCATAATCACGTTTGAAGCAAATCTCACACAGTCTTTATAATAAAACATAACGCAATTATACAATTAGATGTGTAACTGGTTGGAATGAATGATTGTATATCAATATAAGTTTTTGTGTATATTTTCACATATCAATTCAATCCATTATTTAAAGTGGAAACAGTTATATTATTTATTCACAGTATTGTCAATTCATGCATTAATTCTATATTCATAGACACAGGGTACAAATCTTTGTACCGCCAATAATAATTTATACACCTTCAAAATATTGCTCCCAGAAATGGTATAAGAAATACTTATGTCACCCGATCTACATATACATTTTATCATAGTAATATTCGAGACACAAAATGCAAAGGTCAAACTTATGATTGTACCAAAGCCTAAATTGAAAGTGAGCATGGATTAGTAAAAACATCCATGTCCATGTTGCCTAATGTTCTCAAATGTCAATCCTATTTGTGACAACATATTTTTTTCTTCCTAAGATTATATATTCAAACTCAACCCTGTTGAAAATATCTAATCCTATCACTCACTTTATACTTTTCCTGATTTCTTAATGTCTCTATTGATATTGGCCTTCCGACATATTTTCCCCAGTTCATCATTGTGACTGACTCTTCACATGTGCTCACATTTAAATTCACTCTCTATCCGAAACCCTATTGCTAGAGAACTTTTTGTCCAAAACCTATACTCACTCTTCTTTCTGAAACTGAATATCTTTCTAATAATTCCAACTATCCTTTTTTGACTAGAAGTTCTCTTAAACATTCCATCATCCAACGTACAAGGTCCTATGCCATTGTACATCGATTTATCTGAGACATCTCTGCAGAAAATAATTCAAATCTACGTATCCCAATCAAGGGCCCAATGCCCTTCTGGGTTTCAAATCTTACCTACATTTCTGTTTTCATACTAATATTTCACGTATATTTTCTTGTAAATATTGCAGGTTCCCAAACATTCCTGCAGAATGATTCCTAACTCATATCGAACATGTTATTAATCCTAACCATACACTGTTCCCTCAATCTAACTTTACAGAAGATTAGGGACAGAGTTGGTCTTTCAATACAGGAATGTAGCAGATCTTTCACCTGCTAAGATCCTCAAAGGTCCATACAGAAATGATCCCTGGAGAAGATGTAGGCAGCTATGAAGGACGTGAGAGAGAAAAAGTCATCTCCATGTAATGGCTCACCGCTGGCTCCTAATAACCTCACAGAGTTGGCCAAGGAGTCCAGATCTGAGACAGGACAGGCCATTTCTGGGAACATAGTATGGCCCACCAGTCAGAGGACACTCCGGATAGTCACAGACCTACTTGGGGGAAGGAGGTGTCTTTGTGGGTTGGGTGTGAGTTTGTGGTCTTTTCTCATTTTCTGAGAATAGGTAGAAAAGGCAGTTTGTTCATTTTGGAGTGGATGGTTTCTAGAAAGTAGTTTGACAAAGAGTGTGTTTCTATGTCTGGGTAACCCAATGTGTTCGTGGATGAAGACATTAGAAAGAGCATGCATCAATGGATGTTTTCTGTCTAGTAGAAAGCTTCCCAGCATTCATCCTTCCCAATTTATAGATGGACTTGGCTTGCCTTCTGGATGGGCAACACCTACTGTCTTCCTAAGTTCCTGTTTTCTGCTTGAATTCTGGCCACTAACCATAATAGGCTCATGGTTATGTGTCCAAGATATGTACCACCTCCAAGCTCTGGGACATGGCCATGTACAGGATAGCTGAAGGGAATTGGAGCATCTCAGAAAACTCAGATATCAATGTGACCAGTAAAGTCTCTGTGGAGAAACCCTGCTTTGGGCCTTTTGCATACCTATTCTTCTGTTGCACTGAATAACAGGAAGGTCTTTGATTAGGCCACGCCTTTGTGAAGCCTGAAGAAAACAGTTTTCAAATGGAAATGAATGGGCATCACCTGGGGCTCTTTGCTTAATTGTTTGGAAAGGGATGTGTCTGATTTGGCCACTTGGCCCTGTGTGAGGCTGTGGCTTAGATACTTAGCATCTAATGGACCTAAAGAAACATCCCATGTGTGCACCCAAATCCAAAATGTCCAAAAAGCATTCATTGTGGACTACGCCTCTCGCCTTCCTCTGTAAGGTTCCTGATCTCCATCAAGTGAGAATAGGGATCCTTTGCATCAAATGAGTACTTCAAAGCCCTGCAGAGTCTAGCCCATTGGTGCTTGTGATTACGCATGACTCCAGTTCACATAAAGAATCTAAATCCCACAGTCAGTAAGCCTCAAATTGGAATTGTGGAGCAGTATTAAAGGCAGGGCTCTATGATCATTCCGTGTTCAAAGGAAGGGTGTCCAGGAAACCCTGACTTGTGACAAATGAGGTGCGAGGGTGCTTATTTTGAACACTGTGTTGGTCTGTGCCCCTCATGGAAACCTCCAGCCAGAGGTTATTATTAGTGTCTATATGGAAGAAGATGAGTGCCATGTGGGAGTCTTTTGTTTTTAATTGTGGTCATTTGTGTGGCGGTTGGAAGAGATATCTGGTTCCTCCTGGGCTTGAACTCTGGTGTGATTTCCCTTAGAGACTGAGTTGTGGAACTGTTTTCAGAGAAGTATTGCCATGAACTGTGTTGGGATTTTAAGAGGCCACACATGAGATTCGCCCTTGGAAACTGAGATCTATGCCCAGGGTGGCTTTCCACAGAGCACAAGTAATCTCAGCCAGGATATCACAAGATTTTATTATTAAAGACTTGGCAGCCATAGTTGAGAGTCAAAACACACATGGAGCTCACATTGTAGACCTCAATGAGCCTGGCTTCATCTGACCTTTTGGCCACACTTTGGGAAGCTTTGCCTGTGATAGTTCTCCATTTCTTTTGTTCAAATGAGTTTCCTCGCCATTTAATGGTTCCTGAATGATTGGAAACCCACAGTGCCTCCAACTTCATCCTTAAAAAATAGCTAGATAAATACCACCAACTTTTTGAAATTCCCTTGACCAGGTGGCACTGGAGAACATTTGGATTCCTGTTGCTGATCATGAGTATACCAGACAGTGCCTTGATTGACTTGGTTTCATGAAAATGGTGTAGAACAGAGATGCCAGTAAGTTGGAGCCTGCTCAGTAGTTGGCCTAGAGCAGTGGTGGGGAGGTGTCTGATATAACATCTGTGGTGAGGCCATGTTTATCTGCCATTGGCTTCCAAATGGCTTGTGACTGACATTGTGCATCCAGCAGACCCTTGTATGTAAAAGCATCTTGTTATATGGAGAGGTTTCAGGGCAATGTTCAGAATCAGGTTGCTATGGTCAATGGGGCAAGCTCTGTGGGAAAGAAGCTTGCTTGGTGCATTCTCCTGCAGACCCTGACCCACCACATGTGACAGAATTCCCTCCAGCACTTTGTCCCAGTGGAACTCCTTGTATTCCAAGAAACAAATACCAAACTTCCAGTGCAGCAGCAAGAAACACCACAAAAAGTGGAGGATGAAAAAACGGCTTTACAGTAAACACGAGGAGACACTTAGCGCGCAGTGGCTACAGTTTACCTACAAAGAGAAAATTCAGCACTGCTGCCTCATTTTCATTGGGAAGTAAGAAACAATGTCCTCCAGGTCACATATATGCAGACCCAGTTATGATGGTCTAACTAGAACGGAAGCTAAATCTCCTGACAACAACATATATTTCAAGTGCCCAAACTCAGAGGCAGTTTCTCAAAAGTCTTTAGGCCAGCAGAGCTCCATGTTTGTGCAGTGTTTACCCTGTCCCTTACTTTTGGAAACTCCTATACCACCTCCAAGGATATGAACTCCTGAGCATATTCCATTCCAGATATGTATTCACAGATTTTTGTAACTCATCTCCTCTAATTGTGTCTTACTTTAAGCGAAGGTGATGTCAAGGCATTGTTCTGGATGAGAGTGGGAAAATTTTTTTGTAGCACATATTTGCATAAATATTGAATTTATTTTTCTATTTTCAATTCGAAATACTGAATCCCTGAAACTAACCCATAACCTACTAGACTCTGACTACTAATCCTAATATGATGGAGTAAAATAACCCACACAGAATAGAAATACAACCAGTTCAGAAGAGGCATGGTGTATAGTTGTACTTTCCTTTTGCATGATAAAGGGTTGGTGTTATAAATCTTGTCAATTTGTAGTTAAAATAGTCCTCTATGTGTTTTTAAAGTTAACAAATATGTGAACTCCTGTCTCCCTTTCTCTGTAGCCTATTCAGCACATGCATTTTCATATGCACATATAGAATACTACATGGTATCACACGTACATATTTGTGAGGTAACTGACTTTGCAAATACAAATTGTTAGAAGAAAACACTTCTTCTAAATGCTGTTGGAACTGAAAATTCAACCTATAGGTGAGCTTCCTAGTTGAACAACATAAATCCATATTTAGTAAAATCAATATTTTGGGATCTGTGGATGATATATATTTCATGGTGAATTTCGATTGGCATACATAATGCTACTTTGTAATGTCTGTATTTAGGTGTGTATGTGTGTGTGTGTGTGTGTGTGTGTATTATATATATATTATATATATATATATATATTTATATATATATATATAATATATATATATATATATATATATATATTCACTCTGCTGATTATTCAAAATATAAAATATATGTGTCTTATTATACACTAACTAAATTCATTGATATTCATGTATTTGGATTTATAATCAACGTTTGAGAAGATTATTCTCAGAAATATTCATCCACCTGAAATACATGTTTGTTTCCTAGTACTGAAAACTAACTTCAGGGGATCATATTATGGCGGTGATGGGAGTTCATTACCCCCGTGTACCGCCTCACATTGCAGGAGAAGGACAAGTTAGAACGGCTAAAATCCATCTTGTTAGAAATTTCCAGGAAAATTGGTGTGCTCCAAAACCTACAGGAAGGATTTCCATTGCACAAGAACCAGCTACGGGGGCTCAAACGCCAGCGATTTGTCCTCACGGAGGGTCACGCTGCTTATTCAGCAAATCACCCCACGGCTAGTGTCTGCAATGCGCGCTGGGAAACGACGAGAGAGCAACGCAAAGATATAGCCCTGTGGATTATGCGGGCTCCTGCCAGCTGTGCAATCACTGTGCTCAGTGTTGAGTTGTGGGTTTGAAACGGGGGAAAGAAGCGGTCCAATTCGGTTTTCCACACCGGTGAGACCACAGAGGAAGATAGCGGTCACCATCTTGGAGAGCTGACATCACCATCCCTGTTGTCGACTCATCACAGCTCATTCAGATACAGAATAGGTAATTTCAGGCTGCCATTCACCTTCATCTTGCAGACAAATTACTCAGGGTCAGTGCTGAAGAACCCACGAAAATTGCTTCTTGGACCCTGCTCCTATCAGAACATACACCGAGCCCGGAGCGGCTGAATTCCGGGTCCCGGAACTGCTCTGGCCCAGGGCTAAAGAACCTGCAGAAACTGTTTCTTGGTCTGGGTCCTGCTGAATATTGTAAAGGTAAATGCCAACTGAGCCTTCATAGACAGTGGCAACAGGATTGAGACAGGGCTTGTGAGGGCCGGTCAGGACTCACTCATTGCTTTGGTCACCCGGCAAAGGGAAAGAAATGCTGCCATTCACATGGGATACCAACATGGCAGAGATCTGATGTGATCACAAAGCGGTGGAGGAGATAACTTCATCTATACCAGCGGCGAGAGAAATAGTTGGTCTCCTGGTAAAGAAAGTGAGTCACAAACATCCGAGTCTCTCTCACTTAGTCATCAAGCCAGAGGTGCAGAGCAGAGCTGCCGCCTGTGCCTGGAACAGGCCCAGCGACCCACCGGCATGGTAGTCACGTCACCCCAATTGGAGTAGGGGCAGAGCACACCCATGCCTGCAAGGTAGGCAGACGTACGACCGACCGGCAGAACAGGCCCAGGGGCCAGTCAGAATGGTAGACAGAACACCCCAATTGGAGGAGCATCAAAGCCGCCAACTGCACCTGCAATGGAGACTTTTCCACTATACAAGAGCAATATAAATATATAGGGGGAAAATTTCAAAAACACAACAGTTTCACCAAGCAGAAAGAAACGCAAGCTGTATGAAAAGACAAGAAAAGAAAGGACCACAAGCAATGCAGGTCAACTCAACTTTAGAAGAGGTAATAGATGCAGCATATGGAATGTCAGATAAAGAATTCAGGATATACATGCTTCATGTGATCTGGAATCTCAAGGAAGACATTAGACAGCAAAAATCAGACAATGAAAGATCACTTCGACAATGAATTACATAAAAAAATCCAAGTAGCAAAGATCAACTATACAGTGAGATAGAGGTTATAAAAAACAAACAAACCAAAATCTTAGAAATGCAGGAAGTAATGAACCATCTTAAAAACTCAATTGAGAATACTACCATTAGAGCAGAATTCTTAGAAGATAGAACATCAGACAATGAAGACAAAGTATTTCAACTCAAAAAGAACATATACACCTCAGCAAGACTGTTAAGAAACCATGAGCAAAAGTGCAAGAAATATGGGATAACATAAAGAGACCAAACATAAGAGTCATTGGGATACAGGAAAGTATAGAGGTCCAAACCAAAGGAGTGAGCAATCTATTCAATGAAATAATAGGAGAAAAATTCCTAGACTTGAAGAATGAGACAAAATCCCAAATCCTAAAAGTCTACAGGACGCCGAACGTGCAATATCATAAGAGATCCACACCTAGACACATGATAATGAAGATACCCAACATACAGAATAAGGAGATAATTTTAAAAGCTACAAGAGAAAGGAAGCAGATTATAGTTAGTGGTAAACGAACCAGGATAACAGCTGATCTTTCAACACAGACTCTGAAAGCTAGAAGATCCTTTAATAACATATTTCAAACACTGAAAGAAAATGGGTTCCAACCAATAATCATGTATCCAGTGAAATTAAGCTTCAGATGGAAGATGAAATTAAAACCTTCCACAATAAACAAAAGTGAAAAGAATTTGCAGCTAGAAAACCATCTCTTCAAAACATCCTCGGCAAAACATTACAGGAAGTGGAAATGGAAAATATCAATGAAAACCAACAGTGGAAGGTAGGACATTAAAGGGGGGAAAATAATCAAAGAGGAAATCAAACTATGTTTAGTAACATAAATAAACAAATATGGCTGGAAGAACAACCCATATCTAAATAATAACCAAAAATCTTAATGGCTTAAACTCACCAATTAAGAGACACAGGCTAGTAGAATGGATCACAAAACAAGAACCAACAAAATGCTGCCTACAGGAGACGCATTTTACAGGAAAAGACATACATAGACTCAAGGTGATACTTGGAAAAATCATATCACTCTTATGAACGTTGGAAACAAGCAGGAGTGTCCATACTCATATCAAATAAAATAGATTTCAAGCCAAAGTTAATCAAAAGGGATAAAGAAGGACACTACATACTACTCAAGAAAACCATACGCCAACAAGACGTAACAATCATAAATATATATGCCCCAAACAATGGTGCAGCTTTGTTCATCAAACAAACTCTTCTCAATTTCAAGAGTCTAATAGACCACAATACAGTAATCATGAGAGACATGAACACACCTCTCTCACCACTGGACAGATCTTCCAAACAAAAGTTGAATAAGAAAACTATAGAACTCAATAACACAATTAATAACCTAGACTTAATTGACATATATAGAATGTACAACCCATCATCAAGAAGTTACACTTTTTTCTCAGCAGAACATGGATCCTTCTCAAAAATACATCATATATTATGTCACAGGGCAACTCTTAGACAATAAAAAGGAGTAGAGATAATACCATGCATTTTATCTGATCATAATGGAATGAAACTAAAAATCAATGATATAAGAAGGAAGGAAAAATCATTCATCACTTGGAGAATGAACAATGGGTTATTGAATGATCAATGGGTTATTGAAGACATCAAAGAGGAAATTAAAAAATTCTTAGAGGTAAATGAAAACACATACACAATATATCGGAATCTATGAGACACATTGAAAGCAGTTCTAAGAGGAAAATTCATTGCTTGGAGTTCATTCCTTAGAAAAAGAAAAAACCAACAAATAAATGATCTCATACGTCATCTCAAAATCTTAGAAAAACAAGAGCAAACAACAGCAAAAGAAGTAGAAGGCAAGAAATAATTAAAATCAGAGCAGAAATTAATGAAATCGAAACAAAAGAAACAATTGAAAAAATTGACAAAACAATACATTGGTTTTTTGAAAAAATAAATAAAATCGACAGACCCTTAGCCATGCTAACAAAGAGAAGAAGAGAGAGAACTCAAATTACTACCATATGAAATGAAAAAGGAAATATAACAAGAGACACTTCAGAAATACAGAAGAAAATCAGAAATTATTTTGAATTAATATACTCCAATAAAATAGAATATAGTGAAGGCATTGATAAATTTCTTAAGTCATATGATGTGCCCAGATTGAGTCAGGAGGATATAGACAACCTAAACAGTCTAATATCAATTGAGGAAATAGAAGAAACCATCAAAATACTACCAACTAAGAAAAGCCCAGGACCGGATGGGTATAGAGCATAGTTTTAAAAAACCTTTAAAGAAAAACAAAAACCAATACTTTTCAAGCTATTTCAGGAAAAATGCAAAAATCCTCAAAAAATTCTGGCGAATCAGACACAAAATCATATATATAAAAAAAAATGTGCACCATGATCAAGTAGGATTCATTCCTGGGATGCAAGGCTGGTACAATATACAGAAATCAATAAATGTTATTCATCACATCAATAGACTTAAAAATAAGAACCATATGATCATCTCGAGAGATGCGGAAAAAGCATTCGACAAGGTACAGCATCACTTTACGTTCAAAACTCTAGAAAAACTAGGGATAACAGGATCATACCTCAATATTGTAAAAGCAATCTATGCTAAGCCTCAGGCTAGCATCATTCTGAATGGAGAACAATTGAAGGCATTCCCCCTAAAATCTGGAGGAAAACAATGATGCCCTCTCTCACCCCTTCTGTTCAACATAGTTCTCGAAACACTGGCCAGAGCAATTAGAAAGGCTAAAGAAATTAAAGGCATAAAAATAGGAAGAGAAGAACTCAAATTATCGCTATTTGCAAAAGACATGATTCTATACCTAGCAGACCCAAAAGGGTCTACAAAGAAACTATTAGAGGTAATAAATGAATTCAGCAAAGTGGCAAGATATTAAATCACCACACATAAATCAAAGGCATTTTTGTATATCAGCAACAAATCCTCTGAAATGGAAATGAGGACAATCACTCCATTCACAATATCCTCAAAAAAATAAATAAAATACTTGAGAGTCAACCTAACAAAAGAGGTGAAAGACTTATACAATGAAAACTACAGAACCCTAAAGAGAGAAATAGAAGAAAATCTTAGAAGATGGAAAAATATACCCTGTTCATGGATAAGCATAACTAACATCATCAAAATGACAATATTACCAAAAGTTCTCTATAGGTTTAATGCAATGCCAATTAAAATCCCAAGGTCATTTCTTGTAGAAATAGATAAAACAATTATGAAATTCATATGGAAAAATAAAAGACCCAGAATAGCAAAAACAGCTCTAAGCAGGAAGTGTGAATCAGGCAGTATACCGATACCAGACCTCAAACTATACTACAGATCAATAGTAACAAAAATAGCATGGTACTGGTGCCAAAACAGGTGGGTGGACCAGTGGTACAGAATAGAGGACACAGAAACCAATCCACAAAACTAAAACTATCTTATATTTGATAAAGTGGTTAAAAGCATGCAATGGAGGAAGGATAGCATCTTCAACAAATGGTGCTGGGAAAACTGGAATTCCATATGTAAGAAAATGAAACTGAATCCCCTCCTCTCGCCATGCACAAGAGTTACCTCAAAATAGATCTAGGAGGTTGATATCAAATCAGAGACACTGCATCTGGTAGAAGAAAACTTTTGCCACAATCTACATACTGTGGGGTCGGGCTCCAAATTTCTCAATAGGACACCCATAGCACAAGAGTTAATCACTAGAATCAACAAATGGGACTTACGCAAACTAAATAGATTTTTCTCAGCAAAAGAAACAATAAGAGAGGTAAATAGGGAGCCTACATCCTTGGAACAAATCTTTACTCCTCACACTTCAGATAGAGCCCTAATATCAGGAGTATACAAAGAACTCAAAAAAATTAAACAATAAGAAAATGAATAACCCAATCAACAAATGGGCCAAAGACCTGAACAGACACTTCTCAGAGGAGGAAATACAATCAATCAATAAGTACATGAAAAAATGCTCACCATCTCTAGCAGTCAGAGAAAAGCAAAACAAACCCACCCTAAGATACCATCTCACTGCAGTAAGATTGGCAGCCATTATGAAGTCAAACGACAACATGTGCTTTCGAGGATGTGGGGAAAAGGGCACACCTGTACATTGCTGGTGGGACTGCAAATTAGTGCAGCCAATTTGGAAAGCAGTATGGAGATTTCTTGGAAAGCTGGGAATGGAACCACCATTTGACCTATTCCCCTTCTCGGTCTATTCCCTAAACACCTAAAAAGAGCATGCTACAGAGATACTGATAAATCGATGTTCATAGCAGCACAATTCACAATGGCAAGACTGTGGAACCAACCTAGATTCCCTTCAATAGATGAATGGATTAAAAATGTGGCATTTATATAGAATGGCTTTTGACTCACAAGGTGCAGCCAGCAGACCCTTATATGTAAAGGCAAATTGTTATATGGTTTGGTTTCAGGTAAATCTTCAGAATCAGGTTGCTATGGACACGGGGGCAAACTATGAGAGATAGAAGATTGGATGGTGCATTCTCCTGCAGACCATGACCATACATACGTGACACAACTCTCTCCAGCACTGTGTCCCAGTTGAACTCCTTGTATTTCGTGATGCAAATACCAAACTCCCAGTGCAGCAGCAAGAAACCCACGAAAAGTGGAGGATGACCAAATGGCTTGACAGTTCAAACGGGGAGACACTTAGGTTCCAGTGTCCACAGTTTACTTAGGAAGAGAGAATTCAGCACTGTGGTCTCATGTTCATTGGAAAATAAGAAACCATGTCCTCCAGGTCACATAGATGCAGACCCATCTTTGAAGGTCTCACTACAAAGGAAGCTAAAGCTCCTTACAACAAAATATATTTCAAGTGCCCAACCTCAGAGAGACTTTCTCAAGAAGTCTTTAGGCCAGCAGAGCTCCATATGTGTGGACTGTTTAACCTTTCCCTTACTTTTGGAAACTCCTTTAACACCTCCAATTTTTTGAACTACTGAGCATATTTTATTCCACATATGAATTCACAGATTTTCTAACTCTTCTCCTCTAATTGTGTTTTACTAGGGTCGAAGGTAATGACAAGGCATTGTTCTTGATGAGAGTTGGAAGATTTTTGCGTAGCATATGTTTGCGTACACATTGGATTCATTTTCCTATTTTCCATTCAAAATACTGAATCCCTGACACTAACCCATACCCTACTAGACTTTGACAATTAATCCTAATATGGTGAAGAAAAATAACCCAAAGAGTATAGAAATACAAGCAGTTCAGAGGAGGCATGGTGTATACTAGGTCTTGCCTTTTGCATGATAAAGGGTAGGTATTATAAAAATAGTCAATTTTTAATTGAAATAGTTCTTCATGTATTTTTAAAGGTAACAAATATGTGACTTCCTGTCTCCTTTTCTCTGTAGCCTATTCAGCACATGTATTTTTATACACACATATAGAATCCTACCTGGTATCACACATAATTTCTTTTGAGGATACTGACTTGGAAGATAAAAATTGTGAGAAGAGATCATTCCTCCTAAACGCTGTTGGAACTGAAAGTTCAACCTATGTCAGCTTCCTAGTAGAACAACATTATACATGAATCCATGTTAAGCAAAATGAATATTTTTCGATATGTGGATTATATATATTTCATGATGAAATGCGATTGGCATATATATTGCTACTTTTTAATGTCTGTGTGTGTGTGTGTGTGTGTGTGTGTGTGTGTGACTCTCCAAGTTTTTTAAAATATGAAATATATGTGTATTATATACACTCCCTAAATTCATTCATGTTCATGTATGTGGATTTCTAATCAACTTTTCAGAAGATTATTCTCAGAAATATTCCTCCACCTGGAATACATATTTGTTTCCCATTACTGAAATCTGACTTCAGTTAATGGTTCACACAAATCCTAAAATTTCTACATTAACTGACCCAGTTTAACATCAATGCAAGTAGATTACTATGGGACAAGATGTCTATTTTGAACTTCATTTCTATTCAACACTGCTACATTACTATTTCTTCACGTTTAGCCCATCATAGCATATATATTTCATCCACAAGTTCACAAATTTAGAGGCATTTGGTTCACTTTAAATCCCTTCCTGCTTTAGAACACATGTATTCATCCAGGTTTCTTGACTGGAATTTTTTGAGACTTCTTTCCAAACACATTATTTTCGATTTCCATAATCCTTTTGAAGAAAATCTCACACACCCTTCATGATAAACCATAACCTAATATTACCATTAGATGTATAACTGGTTGGAATGAATGATTGTATATCAATATTAGATTCCCTGTATATTTTCAGATATCAATTAAATGAATTATTTAAAGTGGAACCAGTTATATTATTTATTCACAGTATGGTCTACTCATGCATTATCTCTATATTCACAGACACAGCGTACACCTCTTTGTACCCCCAATACTAATTTATACGTCTTCTCAATATTACTCCCGGAAATGGTTGAAGAAATACTCATGTCACCTGATCTACATATACATTTTATCACAGTAATATTCTGGACAAAACTGCAAAGGTCACACTTATGATTTTACAAAGCCTAAATGGAAAGTGAACACGGATTACTAAAAACATCCATGTCCATGTTGCCTAATGCTCTCAAATGTCATTCTTTGGTGACTACATATTTGTTTCTTCCTAAGATTATATATTCAAACTCAATCCTGTTGAAAATGTCTAATCCTAACACTCACTTTGTACTTTGCCTAATTTCCTATTGTCTTCCTTGATATTTGCTTTCCTACATTTTTTCCCTAGTTCATCTTTGTGACTGACTCTTCACATGTGCTGACATTGGCATTCACTCTCTAATCGAAACCCTGTTGCTAAAGATTTTTTTTTCCAAATTCTATACTCACATTTCTTCCGAAAACTACCGATTATCTTCCTAATCTTACCGACTATCCCTTTTGGAGTTGATGTTCCCTTCTAAATTCAATCATCCAAGGTACAAAGTCTTATGCCATTGTATATTGATTTATCCAAGAAAACTCTACTGAAGGTAATTCAATGCTAAGTATCCCAATCAAGGGCCCAATTCCCTTCTTGGCTTCAAATCTTACCTAGATTTCTGTTTTCATACATATATTTCACCTCTATGTTCTTATAAATATAGCAGATTCCCAATATCATTATTCATCCTTCAGAATAATTCCTAACCCAAATTGAACAAGTTATTAATGCTAACCATACACTGTTCCCTCAATCTAACTTTACAGAAGAGCGGGACAGAGTTGGTCTTACAATACAGGAATATAGGGGATCTTCCACCTGCTGAGAACCTCAAAGGTCCATGCAGATATGACCCCTGGAGAAGATGTAGGCAGATATGAAGGACCAAACAAGGCCTGTGTGGAGAGCTGTTCCTGGGTGCCTATGGTTGATATACCATTCTAACTTGTAAAAGTGTCACATGAAGTAGGGGTAGCCACCAGCACTTGTCCCCGTTGAACTCCTTGTATTTCGTTAAGCAAATACCAAACTCCCAGTGCAGCAGCAAGAAACACCACGAAAATGGAGGATGAACAAATGGCTTCACAGTCCACATGGGGAGACACTTTGCCCCCATTGGCCACAGATTACCTACAAACAGGGAATTCAGTACTGCTGCCATATGTTCATTATTAAATAAGATACCATGTCCTCCAGGTCACATAGATGCACACCCAGCTTTGATGGTCTCACTACAAAGAAGCTATAGCTCCGGACAACAATATAAATTTAAGTGCCCAACCTCAAAGCCAGTTTCTCAAGAAGTCTTTAGGCCAGCAGAGCTCCATGTTTGGGTTGTCTTTACAATGTCCCTTACTTTGTGAAACTCCTCCACCACATCCAAGGTTGTGAACTCCTGAGAATTTCCCATTCCAGATTGGATTTATTTTCCAATTTTCACTTCTACAGTAACTGACCTAGTTTTACATCAATGCAAGTAGATTCCTATGGAATATGATGTGTATTTTGAAGTTCATTTTTATTCAACACTGTTACATTACTATTTCTTCAGTTTATGCACATAATAGGATATATATTTATTCCACAAGTTAGGAAGTTTATAGGCATTTGTTTCACTTTCAATCACTTTCTGCTTCAGAACACATGTATTCCTCCATGTTTCTTGACTGGTCTTCTCATGAGACTTCTTTCCAAACACATTATTTTCTATTTCCGTAATCACTTTTGAAACAAAACTCACACACCCTTTATTATAAACCATAACTCTAAGATTACCATTAGATGTATAACTCTTTGGAATGAATGATTGTATATCAATATAAGATTTCCTATATATTTTCAGATATCAATTCAATTCATTATTTAAGTGGAACCAGTTATATTTTTTCCCAGTATGATCTATTTATGCATTATCTCTATATTCATAGACACAGCGTACACCTCTTTGTACCCCCAATACTAATTTATTCGTCTTCACAATATTGCTCCCGGAAATGGTGGAAGAAATACTCATTTCACCTGATCTACATATACATTTTATTACAGTAATATTCTGGACACCAAATGCAAAGGTCACACTTATTATTGTACCAAAGCCTAAATGGAAAGTGAGCATGGATTACTAAAAACATCCATGTCCACATTGCCTAATTCTCTCAAATGTCAATCCTATTCCTGACTACATATGTGTTTCTTCCTAAGATTATATATTCAACCTGAACCCTTTGAAAATGTCTAATCCTATCACTTTATAGTTTGCCTGATTTTGTAATGTCTCTATTGATATCTGCTTTCCTACATATTTCCCAAGTTCATCATTGTGATTGACTCTTCACATGTGCTGACAAACATATTCACTCTCTAACCAAAACCCTATTGCTAAAGAACTTTTGTTCCAAATACTATACTCACTCTTCTTCCTATACCTACCGACTATCTTCCTAATCCTACCGACTATCCCTGTTTGACTGGATGTTCTCTTGTACATTCAATCATCCAAGGTAGAAGATCCTATGCCATTGATTATAGATTTATTTTAGACATCTGTGCAAAAAGTAATTCAATGCTAATTATCCCAGTCAAGGTCCCAATGCCATTCTGGGCTTCGAATCTTACCTAGATTTGTGTTTTTATAATTATATTTCACCTCTATATTCTTTTAAATATTTTAGGTTCCAAATACCATCATTCATCCAGCAGAATGATTTCTAACCCAAATCAAACATGTTGTTAACCTTAACCATTCACTGTTCCATCAATCTAACTTTACGGAAGAGCAGGGATAGAGTTGGTCTTAAAACACAGGAATGTATGAGATATTTCACCTGATGAAAACCTCAAAGGTACATTCATAAATGATCCCTGAAGAAAATGAAGGCAGCTATAAAGGACCTGAGAGAGCAAAAGTCATCTTCAATGGCAAACAACCTGGTCAGGATGAAGGGTTCTGTCTGAATCAGCCTCTCTCTTCTTAATGTAGAGAAAATGGACCAAACCCAGCCTGTGTGGGTAGCTGTTCCAGGGCGCCTATTATTGATATACCATTCTAACTTGTGAAAGTGTAACAGGAAGTAGGGGCAGCCTCCTTCTCATGTGACACTTGGAAGCCACTGGTAGGACAAAGTGATTGCCAAGGCAGTAACCTCATTGAGTTCCTGAAGGAAGTGACCTCACCTCACTTCCTTGGTGATTAAAATCTCTGAACTTGGGAATCATGAAGCCAGTCACCCGTAGCCAGTCTCAGTCCCAGTGGTCACACTTGTTTGGATTTACCAAAGACAGAGTCAGTCTTTCTTGGTAACTACTGATGTGAGGATGGCCAAATGCCAGGAAAGCTCTGAAGAGGAGCCGTTTCTGAGAAAGCAGGTAGTGGCTCACCTCTGGCTCCTGACACCTTCACAGAGTTAGCCAAGGAGACCAGATCTGACACAGGTCAGGCCATTTCAGGGGAATATAGTATGGTCCACCAGTCAGAGGACACTCTGGATATTCACAGACCTACTTGAGTTAAGGAGGTGCCTTTGTCGGTGTGGGTGTGAGTTTGTGGTTTTGTCTAATGTTTTGAGAATAGGTAGGGAAGGCAGTTTGTTTGGATTGGAGTGGACTGTTTCTAGTAAGTCGTTTGACAAGGCGAGTGCTTCTATGTCTGTGTTTCCCACTCTGTCCGTGGTTGTAGACATTAGAAAAGACAATGCATCAAGGATGTGTCCTGTCTAGTAGAATGCTTCCCAGCATTCTTCCTGCCCGATTTAGGAATGGACTGTGGCTCGCCTTATGCATGGGAAACACCTACTAACTTTCTAAGATCCTGTTTTCTTCCTGAATTCCGGCAAATCTCAAGAATAGGCCCATGGTTTTGAGTCCAAGATATGTACCACCTCCAAGCTCTGTGACATGGCCATGTACTTGATAGCTGTAGGGAATGGGAACATCTTAGAAAACTCAAATAACTGTGTGACCAGTAAACTCTCAGTGGAGAGACCCTGCTTTGGTTTATTTGCATACTTATGGTTATGTTGCCCTGAATGTCAAGAAGGTCTTTGCCTCAGGCCACCCCTTTGTGAAGCCTGAAGAAAACTGTTTTCAAATGGAAATAAATGGGCATAACATGTTGCTCTTTGCTTAATTGCTTTGGAAAGGGATGTGTCCGAATCAGCCTCTTGGGCCTCTGTGAGGTTGTGGCTTAGATTCTCAGCACATGATAGATCTAAAGATAGATTCCATGTGTGCAATCAAAACCAAAATGGCAAAAAAATTAGTCATTGTGGATGAGTCTCTTGCATTCCTCTGTTAGGTTCTTTACCTCCATCAAGTGTGAATAGGAATCCTTTAGGTCAAATGAGTTCTTCAAAGCCCTGCAGAGGTGCTTGTGTTTTCTCAAGACTCCAAATCACATAAATAATCTATACCTGAGAGTCAGTAGGCCTGAAATTGGAGAAGGAGAGCAGTATTAATGGCAGGCCTATTTGATCACTCCTGGTTCACAGGAAGGGTGTCCATGTCACCCTGACTTTAGGCAAATGAGGGGCAAGCAACATTATTTTGGACACTCTCTTGGGATGCATTCCGCATGGTAACCTCCAGCCAGAGGTTATGATGAATGTCTATATTTAAGAAGATGAGGGCCATGTGGGTGTATTTTGGTTTTAATTGTGGTCATTCTTGTGGCAGTTGGAAGAGATGACTGGATCCACCTGGGCTTGAACTCTGGTGTCATTCCCCTTAGAGACTGAGTTCTGGAACACACATCAAGGAAGAATTGCCATAAATTGTGTGGGGATTTTAAGAGGCCACGCATGAGAGTCGCCCTTGGAAACTGAGATCTATGCCCACGGTGGCTTTCCACAGAGCACTGGGAATCTCAGACAGGATATCACATGATTTAATTCTGAAAGACTTGGCAGCCATATTTGATAGTCAAAACACACATGGACCTCAATTGTAGACCTCAATGGGCGTGGCTTCATGTGACCTTTTGGCCATGCTTTGGGAAGCCTTGCCTGTGAGAGTTCTCCAGAGCTTTCATTGAAATGATCTTCCTCAACATTGAATAATTCCTGAATGAATTGAAATAAACAGTGCCTCCAACTTTATCCTTGAAAATTGGCTAGATAAATACCATGAAATTTTTAAAATTCCAATGACCAGGTGGCACTGAAGAACCTTTGGATGTCCTGTTGCTGATCATGAGTGTACCAGACAGTGCCTTGATTAATTGGTTTTCATGAATATGGTGTAGAACAGAGATGCCAGTAATTTGGAGCCTGTAGAATAGTGGGCCTAGAGCAGAGGTGATTAAGTGTGTGATAAAACATCTGTGGTGGGGTCATGTGGATCTGCCATTGTCTTCCAAATGGCTTGTGACTGACATGGTGCAGCCAGCAGAACATTGTATGTAAACGCATCATGTTATATGGAGAGGTTTAAGTGCAATGTTCAGAATCAGGTTGCTATGGTCACGGAGGCAACCTATGTGGTATACAAGCCCTGTTGGTGCATTCTCCTGCAGACCATGACCCACCACATGTGACAGAACTCCCTCCAGCACTGTGGTCAAGTTTAACTCCTTGTATTTCATGAAACAAATACAAAACTCTGAGTGCAGCAGGAGACATTATAAAAAGTGGAGGATGATGAAATGGCTTCACAGTCCACATGGGGAGACACATAGACCCCAGTGGCCATAGTTTACCTACAAAGAGAGAATTCAGCACTGCTGCTTCATGTTAATTGGAAAATTATAAACCATGTGCTCAAGGTCACAGAGATGCATAAACAGCTTTGATGGTCTTACTAGAAAAAAAGCTAAAGCTCCTGAAAACAACATATATTTCAACTGTCCATCTTAGAGGCAGTTTCTGCAGAGTCTTTAGGCTGGCAAATCTTCATGTTTGTGGAGTATTTACATAGTCCCTTACTTTTGGAAACTCCTCTACCATCTCCAAGGTTGTGAAATCCGGAGCAGTTTTCATTTCAGGTATGAATTCAAAGATTTTCTAACTCTTTTCCTCTAATTGTGTCTTACTTGGGGTGAAAATAATGTAAAGTTATTGTTCTAAATGAGAGTGGGAAAATTTTTGTGTAACACTAATTTGCATACACATTGATCCATTTTCCAATTTTCCATTTGAAATACTGAATCCCTGACAGTAACTCATACCCTACTATACTCTGACTACTAATCCTAATATGATGGAGAATAATACCCAAACAGAATGAAAATACAAGCAGTTCAGTGGAGACATGGTGTACAGTTGGACTTCCCTTTTGCATGATTAAGGGTAGGTGTTATAAATCTACTCAATTTTTAATTGAAATAGTCCTCCATGTGTTTTTAAAGTTCACAAATATGTTAATATGTCTCCCTTTCTCTGTAGCCTACTCAGCACATGTATTTTCATATGCACATAGAGAATCCTACCTGGTATCACACGTACATTTTCATGAGTTGGCTGAATTGGCAGATACAAATTGTGAGAAGAGATCAGTCCTCCTAAACCCTGTGGGAACTGAAAATTCAAACTATGTGTGAGCTTCCCAGTAGAACAATATTATACATAAATCCATGTTCAGTATAATAAATATTTTTGCATCTGTGGATGATGTATATTACATGATGAATTATGATTAGCATGTATTTATTGATACTTTTTAATGTATATTTGTGTTTATTTAATATATATATATATATATATATATATATATATATATATATATATATATATATATATCTCCAGATTTCTCAAAATATGAAATATATGTGTCTTATACACACTCTGTAAATTCATTCATGTTCATGTATATGGATTTATAATCAACTTTTCAGAAGATAATTCTCAGAAATATTCATCCACCTGAAATACATATTTGTTTCCCAGTACTGAAAACTAACTTCAATCAATGGTGTTTACAAATCCTAATATTTCTACAGTAACTGACCCAGTTTAACATCAATGCCAGTAGATTCCAATGGGACATGATGTCTATATTGACCTTCATTTTAATCCAACACTGGTACATTACTATTTCTTCAGTTTTTGCACATCATAGGATATGTATTTCATCCACAAGTTCACAAATATATAGGAATTTGTTTCACTTTCAAACACTTCTTGCTTTAGAACACATGCATTCCTCCATGTTACTTGATTCATCTTTTCATGAGACTTCTTTCCAAATACATTATTTTCAATTTCCATAATCAATTTCGAAGCTAAACTCACACACTCTTCATGATGAACCATAACATTAATATTAACATTAGATGTATAACTGGTTGGAATGAAAAATTGTATATCAATATAAGATTTCCTCTATATGTTCACGATTCAATTCAATCCATTATTTAAAGTTGGAACCAGTTATGTTTTTTATTCACAGTATTGTCTATTAATGCATTATCTCTATATTCATAGATACAGTGTACTCCTCTTTGTCCCTTCAATACTAATTTATACGTCTTCAAAATATTGCTCCCAGAAATGGTGGAAGAAATACTCATGTCACCTTATCTATATATAGATTTCATCACAGGAATATTCTGGACACAAAAAGCGAAGGTCACACTCATGATTGTATCAAAGCCTAAATGCCAAGGGAGCGTGGATTACTAAAAAGAACCATGTCCAGGTTGCCTAATGCTCTCAAATGTAAATCCAATTGGTGACTACATATTTGTTTCTTCCTAAGATTATATATTCAACCTCAAACATGTTGAAAATGTCTAATCCTATCACTCACTTCATACTTTTCCTGATTTCGTAATATCTTTATTGATACCTGCTTTCATACATATTTCCCCCAGTTCATCATTGTGACTGACACTTCACATATGCTGACATTTACATTCACTCTCTACCCGAAACCCTATTGCTAAAGAACTTTTGGTCCAAATCCTATACTCACTCTTCTTTCTAAACCTACTGACTATCTTCCTAATGCTACTGACTATAGTTTTTTGACTCGATGTTCTCTTCGACAATCAATTATCCAAGGCATAAGGTCCTATGCCATTGTATATCAATTTATCTGAGACACATGTGCAGATCATAATTCAAACCTAAGTATCCCACTCAAGGGCCCAGTTCCCTTCTGGCTTCCAATCTTACCTAGATTTCTGTTTTTATACTTATATTTTACCTATATATTTTTGTAAATATCAGGGCTCCCAATACCATTATTCATCCGGCAGAAAGATTCCTAACGCAAATCAAACATGTTATTAACCCTAAACATACACTTTTCCCTCAATCTAACTTTACAGAAGAGGAGGGACAGAGTTGGTCTTACAATACAGGAATGTAGGGGATCTTCCACCTGCTGAGGACATCAAAGGTATATGCAGAAATGATCCCCTGAGATGATGAAGGAAGCTATGAAGGACCTGAGAGAGCAAAAGA